>NC_087159.1:27677500-27730000 GCF_035594125.1 Scylla paramamosain | reverse complement strand
TTTCATTTCCTTTTCCTTCCTCTTTTTTCATTTCCTTTTTTCCCCTCCTCTCCTCTCCTTTTGTTTCATTTTCTTTCTTTATCCCTTTCCCTTCTCTCCTCTCTCCTCTTCTTTCCTTTCTTTTTTATTCTTTTATTTCCTCTCCTCTGTCCCCTTCTTTAATTTTCTTTCTTTTCCTTTTCCCACCTCTCCTCTCTTCTTTAATTTCCTTTATTTTTCCTTTTATATCTCCTCCTGTCTTATCTTCCCTTCTCTTGTTCTCTTGTTTTGGTTGAAAGTGATCTGAAAACTGCTTGCAACCCTCTAAGACAAGTTTAAGTCCAGGTTTCAATATAGTGCAACGTGATTTACAGAAGAGTTAACGCTGTATGATATCTTGTCTTTTCAGAGATGCGATGTGAGTATTTCTTGAGACGTATTTAGTCAGGCTTTCACACACTCAGTCACTCAACAGTCCGTTCGTCTTTTCGGATCAAGCTTTTTTTTTTTCTTTCTCTTTTTATTCATTGGACGCGTTGATGAAATGAAATTACATGCACTCTCCATTTGATTTCTTAGCACCAGTAATCAAATATGGTGGTTTTATTATTTTGTTCTATTTAGGTCTGTTAATTTTGTTTACTGCCCTTTTTTTATTGTTTATTTTGTTTAGTGTACATTTAATACCGTGTGTAGTAGAAGTAGTAATAGTAGTAGTAGTAGTAGTAGTAGTAGTGTAATTTTGTAGAACACCAATAACAACAGAGGAATTCAATCATTTCAATTTCTATACTGTCTGTACTATTCTTTGTTTACTTTTTCCCCTTCATCATTATCGTGAAGGATTGCTGAAAATGAAGTAACAAGTCAATCTTTGGCGATCAGAGGGTTAAGTTACTGGAGAGGTGAGGGGAAGGTGAAGGGGCGCCGAGACTGAAGGAAAGAACGAAAGAGGAAGGTTTAGATGGAGTAGGGATAAGAAAGGAAAGAGGAGAAGGAATATATGAAGGGAGAAAAATATAATTGTAAAAGAGGAAAGGAAGAAATATGAGAAGATGAAGGGAGGAAGATCAAAATGTATGAGAGAAAAGAAGGAAAAGAAGGGATAAAGGAAGGAGGATAAAGACGCACGAGGGGAAACCAGGGAAAAATGAAGGGAAGATAACATTTGTTTGAGAGGGAAAAAAAAAATGAAAGGAGAGAGACAAAAATGAACGAGGAGAAGAAAAGGAAAGTAGGAAAGATGGAGGAAGACAAAATAAAAAAAAATGTAGGAGTGGAAGAGAAGGAAAGAAGGAAAGGGGAAGATGAAAGAAGATAAAGACACATAAGAAGACATGGATACAAAAAATAGATAAAACTGTACAAAGTAAAGAGAAGGGAAGAAAAAAGGGAGGAGATGAAGGAAGACAAAAACACACAAGAAGATCGGGGATAAAAACAAAAGAAAAAAATACACACATACTGGGGAGAAAAATGAAAGAGAGAAGGGAGGCAGATTGAGATGAATAAGGGGAAGAGAAGGGAAAACAAGAGAGGGAAAGAAGGAAAGGAGGATGTGGTCAATATTTTCCTCCACTTACGGCCTTGAGGTGAGCTGCGTCAGTCAGTAAGTCAGTCGGTCAGTCAGTCAGTCCAAGGCGTCACATCCAGGGGCGTGGGGGAGGCTGAGGGAGGGGTGGCATTACTTCTCTTCCGCCAAGATGAAGTGAACGGGTCAAAGGGGAACAGAGGGGAGGGATGAAGGGAAGGCAAGACACGAGAGCACACCGGCACACGTCCTCCCCCTTTGGTGACTCCCACGGCACTGACTGTCACTACTTTCTTGCAAGTCTGACGGTCTGACCCTCTCTCGTCTCGTGGTGGATGTAGGGTAAGGCGTGACGTCACAGCACACCTCCTCCTCCTCCTCCTCCTCCTCCTCCTCCTCCTTCTTTTTTTCTTCTTCTTCTTCTTCTTCTTCTTCTTCTTCTTTCTATTTTGTTGTTGTTGTTGTTTTGTTGTTGTTGTTGTTGTTGTTGTTGTTGTTGTTGTTGTTGTTGTTCCTCTTCCTCCTCCTCCTCCTCCTCCTCCACCTCCCCCTCCTGTAATTTCATAGAGAATGTTACAAAAAAAAATCACAAGAATTTGATGATTATAATAATAAGAGGAAAAAATAGTCAATTCTTAGTCTCTCTCTCAGCTCTCTCTCTCTCTCTCTCTCTCTCTCTCTCTCTCTCTCTCTCTCTCTCTCTCTCTCTCTCTCTCTCTCTCTCTCTCCCTCCGTGGTTTTATCTTATTCTTTAATGCTTATTATTTTGTTTATTGTGTTTTGTTTATTTTCTTTAGTGAACGGTACATTCAATGGTGTGTGTGTGTGTGTGTGTGTGTGTGTGTGTGTGTGTCACGGGTCATTATGGTGATTTATAACGTGACAGCCAAGGAGGTGTGCTTGAGTGTCAGTGATAAGAGGGGAGGGAGGGGGGGGGGTGCTAATGGTGATTGTGATTTTGGTGGTAGTGGAAAGGAGGTGAAGTAGTGGCAATGATAGTGGTGTGCCTGGGGAAACTGGTTCATAAATAGTAGTAGTAGCAGTAGTAGTAGTAGTGATGATGGTAGTGGTAGAAGCAGCAGTCTTAGTAGTTGTAGTAGCAGTAGTAGTAGTAGTAGTGATGGTGGTAGTGGTAGTAATAGTAGTAGTGGTAATAGTATTAGTAGTAGTAGTAACAAAAGCAACAGTGCACCGCAATAACTGTTAATAATATAATGAGGAATATTTAGGAAGGAAGTACAATCCATTGCCTCATTCCTGTACCGTTGTCTTCCTCCTCCTCCTCCTCCTCCTCCTCCTCCCTGCTGCTTCCTCCTCCTCCTCTTCCTGTGTGTGCTTCTTTTGTCTTCCTTTGTGTTCCTTCGTGGCATCATCATTCAAACAACAACGACAACACCACCAACAACAACAACAACAATAAATTTTGATGAAAAAAAAAAAAATACAACATACAGAAAGTAAAAGCGAAGGAAGTGGAGGAGGAAGAGGAGGAGGGGTAGGAGGAGGAGGAGGAGGAGGAGGAGGAGGAGGAGGAGGAAAGCCACCCGAGGATTGCCATATGGTGAAGGGAGGAGGAGAAAAAAAAAAAAAGGAAGAAGTGGAAAAGGGGGAGGAAGAGGAGGAGAAAGAGGAGGAGGATAAGGAGGAGGAGGAAGCGGATATAGTGTATGTAATCTGTAGCTATGAATCATTTTTATGTAACGTGTCAGTGTGTAACTTCCCTTATTAAAGTAATTATCTATCTTGGCTTCAGCAGTTAGTGTAATTAGTGAAATAGTGATACTAGTAGTAGTAGTACTATTAGTAGTAGTAGTGGTAATTTTGTTGTTGTTGTTGTTGTTGTTATGTAATAATGATAATAATGTTAATAATAATGATAATAATAATAATAATAATAATTCATAAACAAAGGTATATATTTTCCTGCCTGGTTTTCAGAGAGAGAGAGAGAGAGAGAGAGAGAGAGAGAGAGAGAGAGAGAGAGAGGTCGTCGCATCTTCTGGAGAGCAATGGAATAGAAAAGGAGGAGGAGGAGAGGAGGAGGAGGGGGAGGGGGGGTAAGGTAACAGCTGTTGTGCACCACCTCCACCTCCTCCACCACCTCCTCCTCCTCCTCCTCCTCCTCCTTCTCTTCTCTTCCACATGGTAAGCGGCATGATAAAGATAGAGAAAAAATGTGGAAACTTACATCCGACTGTCTTGGTGGTTGTTTGTCATTTGTCATCACTGTGGCTGATGCGGGGTTTGCCTGCAGCAGCTGCCCGTGGTGCCTTGGGGCAGCCTGCAAAGGATATGGTTACCTTGGAGGAGCGTAGCTACTCCCGAACGGTGGAGATCGGGATTGATAAGCACTTGTTAGTTAATCTTGCTTTTTGCGGACTCTCTCTCTCTCTCTCTCTCTCTCTCTCTCTCTCTCTCTCTCTCTCTCTCTCTCTCTCTCTCTCTCTCTTTCAACTATTTTACTGATTCAAACCTCAAATGTTCAGTGTCTTCTCTTGTCTACTCATAAGAAGCACTAATAGTGGAAGTTGTTGCGGTTTTCAGGGATGTTTTCTATGATCACAGTGATAGTTAAACAAGCATTCCGCTTCATCAGTGAAAAAAAGAGAAAACACTCATAGCCCAACCAATGATATCTGTGGCCTTTGAAAACATTCTTTGTATAAGAACTCGAATCTGTCACAGGAGAATGAAGCCAAATGAAACGGTTCACTGATTCGTTTACGTGAATCAAATCCTTTGAAAACCTTGAATCCTCTTTTACCCCTGCAGATCCTCCCACTTCTGCTGACGTTAGGACGACTGCGCGTGAGTCAAGAACAGCTAGGACACCATCAGGAGAATCAAGGTAAGGATACGTAAGCTGCTCTAATAACGGTCCTAGTAGGCTATTGACAGTGGCTGGGCTGAGCTAGGAGAGAGGGGGAGGAGAAGGAAGGAGAGATGCCGGAATAGAAATTAGCTATGTGATGAAGCTTTGTGATATTAATTCATGATTTATTTGCCTCTCTCCGGGAATGTGTGAGGTAGAGAAAGGACGATGGAGGTGGTGAGTGTCTGAGGAAAGTGGGAAGGATTGAGACAGAAGGTTTAGTTGATAGAGGTGTGTTCGTTTTGGCGAAGTGTCTTGGTGGCTGGCAGGGTGGAGGTGAGTAGGGAGGTGAGGCGGTGGGTCGAGAGCTAGGAATCCTTAGTTGGGAGGGACAGGGAGGGAGGTGGTGGGAAGGAATGATTAGGAGAGAGAGAGAGAGAGAGAGAGAGAGAGAGAGAGAGAGAGCTAACAATTATTCTAAGGCAACTAACTATTTATTATATAGAATGTATATGCCTCATTATTATCATCATCATTGTCATCGCCATCATCGTTATCGTCATTAATGCAGTTTGTAGCGAGTGAAAATGTTCTTTATTTGTTACGTGGAAAAACGAAAAATTGTTAAGTTATTCACGATTAGTAAGTATAAATATATAAAACTTCCCTGTTGTTGGTAGTGGTGGTGGTGGTATGATGTATTTCGTGGTTCTTGTTCTTGTTCGTCTTATTCTCCTCCTCCTCCTCTTTTTTTTTTTCCTTCTTCTTCTTTGGACAAGGTGAAGGGAGTGTAGGGAAGTCTGGAGGCGTGATGATAGTAGTGATGGTGATAGTGGTGGTGATAGTCATGACTGTGGTTATATAATGTTAGTGCGAATAGTAGTAGTAGTTTTAGGTTTACGGTGAAAGTAGTCAGTGATGATGATGATGATGATGATGATGATGATGATGATGGTGATAGTAAAATGTTATCAAGGTAAAATGTGGTGGTGGTTGAAGATAAGAGAAATGTCCGTCATCTTTAATACTTGAGTGATTGCATAAGGAAGAAAAATAAAAGATGAAAGGAAGGAAAAAAGTGGAGAGCAAGAAAAAAAAAAGATAAAAAGTGGAGAAAAAAGGAAAAGAAAAGCAAAAAAAAAGTGAAAAATTAAAGAGAAGAAGAGAAAAATGGAGAAAAGTGAAGGGAAGAAGAGGAAAAGTGAATAGAAGAAGAGCAGAGAAAAAAGTGAAAGAGGAGAAAAAGTGAAGGGAAGAGAAGGAAGTAAAAAAAGTAAAAACAAGTAAACTGTATCGCCTTCCGAATAAATCAATGAAAAAAACGTACGTTGCTGTAAAAGTGAGGGGAGGAGACGTGCGTTGTTTTCAGAGAGAGAGAGAGAGAGAGAGAGAGAGAGAGAGAGAGAGAGAGAGAGAGATAACGTGACTGTACATTTAAACCGTGCATAAATGGCGGTGCTACTTAAAGCTATATATACAATGTCAGTATATTTACCTCTTAAGCCACGTGGAGCCTGAATTAAGAGTGTAATTCAGATTTTTTATTAATATGAAGTTAGGTTTGAGTGTGCGCGTGTTGGAGTGTGGTAAAACAAGGGAAAGTAAAAGGAAAGGAGGAAAGTGTTGAGAAAGTAGCTTTAGGACAATAACATGTGAATCATTAGTAGTAGTAGTAGCAGTAGTAGTAGTAGTAGAAATAGTAGTAGTAGAAATAGGAGGAGGAGGAAGGTGGACCGCTTCGCCTTGCCGTCCTCCACCTGCCCGCCACAGACTCCAGCCTCCACTCGTGTGCCCACCCACCACAAGCGTCAGGTGGCGATTTTCTGGCCGCGTTAGGCTTGAGAAATACCGTGTTAGTATTTTCTCTTTTACATAATTTGCATTGAAAATATACATAAGTTACACACAATGGAAAGTAAGAATATTAAACCTTTTTGTAATTTGCCGGATTGTAAAGAAAAAAAATATTGAACAAAAACATTAAGGAATGCTCTTTAAAAATCTGTTGCCTTTAATACAATTTGCCTTGTATTGTAGTCATTGCAACTGTTAGTAAAGTAATTTTGAGGTGTGGTTAAATTGAATAGCGAAAATAATGTAAGATTAAATAAAAAAAAAAAAAGTCCTCAGATTTCTATGGTTTGTGTTCTCAAAAAGCAATTGTACAGAGAGAGAGAGAGAGAGAGAGAGAGAGAGAGAGAGAGAGAGAGAGAGAGCGAGAGCATCCCTGTGCTAGAATACACTTTCACCTTTCTTTCTTATGTATAGAGGACTCAGGGTGTGTCTGTGTCTGTGTGGGGTGTGGGGGGGGAGGGAAAGAAGCTGGTTTCACTGAGTCGTGGTGGTCAGCTTTTTATTATTATTTACTTTTGTTTTACTGTTGTTTTCACTTTTCATTCAGGGAGTGGTTAGAAACTTACACACACACGCACACACATTGTTATATTCTTTAAAATTTTTAACTCCTATTCTTAAAAGTTTTTCTTATTCTTTCATTTATAGGCATTATTTTTGAGGTGTTAATCAATTACAATGGCATTATTACTAGATAGAAGATATTAATGTTTTCTTATCTTTTCAGCTACTTTTTTTTTATCACGATTTCACTTTTTTAACTTGGGCATGGAATATATTTTTCAATTTAATGTATTAATTTTTCTACACTTGGAATTGAAAGAAAAAAAAATCTAGCTAAAATTACAAATCTTAATTTATTTCAGTCGTATGAAACAAAACATCACAAAACACAGGTATAATAAAATTGTTGCTCCAGGGGGCTGTATATTTCAGTGTCTTCACTTCTCTGTTCATTCCTTGCCTCTGCTTGCCTGTCTTGTGTTTCTCCTTTTTACCTGAGGATATTGTTGTGCAGGGATCAATATTTTTTCCTATTTTCTTTGTTTGAAGTAAGAGAACCATTACCTTTTCTTCCTTTTTTGTAAGTCTGAATGAATTCACCCACAATTTTCTTACCTTTTTCATATTTCTTTAAATCAATGTTGTAATTCTTAATCTTTTAAACTTCTGGCAAATCTCAACAAAACACATGATGTTTTGCTGCAGATAAGAATTTGGTTATATTCCTTCCTTTCTCTTCTGTCATGCATTGTTTTAATAATGTAGGTAACATTTTTTTTTCACCACTTTGCCTTAATCTTCTGTACATTTTCTATTTCTTTTGTGCATCATCTCCCATAATTTTACCATGTTTCTCTTTATTTATAATTCATCTGTTTGTCTACCTGTCTCTCTTAGTATGTTAGACTTTTTTTCCATCAATTTACCATATTTATTTCTTTTTCTTCAGTGTATTATCTCTCAGCATTTTACCACATTTCCTCACCGGTTTACTTTAGTATGCTGCAGTTTTGTTTCTTATTTCATGTTTTATCATCCATCACTGCCATATTTCTCTAGTGACTATTATTATTACTATATTATTATTACAAACTTTCTCTATTTTCTTTCAGGTACACTGAGGAATAGACCAATGTTTCTAAGCTCACTGGCAGCTTTGAAAGCAAGAAGTCTTGGCACCTTGTTGTTGGGAGGGTCTGGTTTGGACTTGATATGGTGGTGGCAGTGCAGAGGTAGATGCAACACAGCTGTGGTGATGGTGGTTGTGGTATTTATAGTGGGAGTATCTGATAGAACCTCTTTCACTTTCCCACTATCTTAAGAGCACATTAGTGTAATGGAAATGATAGTTTTAGTTGAAGTTATTTTTGATACCTTTTCCTGGTTTCTTCACTACCTTAAGAGCACAGTAGATGTAACATTTCTTCATTATTGCTTGCCAATGATAAGGATACAAGTCCCTTTGCACTGTGTTACCCTCACCGTGCATCCCTGTCCAGGTACCTCAGCCAGATAGGGGATGTTATTGTTGTTCACAGTTTGTACTGAAGCTTGTATTCTTAGCTCTTTGCTCTCTCATCATCTTTGCAAAGGCCACAGAGATTACTAGTAGGGTTGTTTCTTTTTCCAATTGACAATGTAGAATCTGTTATCACTAGAATCATGCAAATGCCCTTGAAAACTCTAGTAGCTTTCAACCTGTCAGTAGTAAGAAGACACTAAAACATCTGAGAATAGTCATAAATGTGTTCATGGTTGATAATTATAAATGCTGAAGAATCGATCTGGAGGACAGCCATGAGAGGGAATGGCTGGGGATCAGACTTCTGGCCTCTCACTCACACTAAACATAAAAGTTTGACATGTTACCAATTGGTCCAAGATTATCAAGACTTAGCAGATTCTGGTGAGCTGTGTCTGCCCTGCCACTGCAATACCTAGGCTGGTGTTGTCTTGGATAATTTTTCACACCATTCCAGTCTGTTACAATGTAATTGTATTTCAAGTCCAAGTATGCTTTGTGATATCTTGAGGTAAAGCTTAAAATTTCTTTCTGAATTCAGCATACAATTTTTCCTTTTGTCAGAGATGCTATACAGTACTTGTACCTGTATGCATTCTTGATTAGACAAACACTACCCTTATGAAATCATTGTCAGAGATGCTATACAGTACTTGTACCTGTATGCATTCTTGATTAGACAAACACTACCCTTATGAAATCAGTCATTTATCTGTGGCCAACTGTTTCAACACCACATTCACTGTAATACAGATTCACACTTACTAATGATCTTATCAGTTGTCACAAAATACAACTCATTTTCTCATTTCTCACAAAATTTCAGTGTCGATTTCAACATCGAACACAAGTAATGTGAAATGAAATGCATCATTATAACTAGTGGTTGTTGTAACAATTCTGATTAACAGCACAGTTAGGTATGAATACATTCTTCACATAAGCAGCCTTTTTCCCCAATAGGTGTCTATATATAAGGATGTGTCAAGACCATCAGTCGGCTGAAGAAAGATTAGAGAATTCTTGTCTAAAAAGTAAGAAGCAATTTAAGATGCCTTTAATGTACAAGAAATTTTCAGTTCTCACAAACTTGATAATTGTTATTACAAAAATGTTCTGTGTTGTGAATTATGGAACACTGCCATCTGGTCGGCATCCACTGGAGAAAACAGGCTTATGTGAAATAAAAGTACCACTAGCTGAGACAAACATTCCTACAAACAGACCAACATGAATTGTGTCCTCAAATGCTTGTGGATCTTATCTGGAGTACTTTTAATAGACTGCAGCAGGAGTTTTCTTTTCAAGGGAATTTCATGGTTCTAGTAATAATAGTTTATACACCTCTGCATCATCAGTGGGAAAAACTCTAATGAGAACCTAAAAAAATTGCCTTTGTCCTTACAAAACAGTCTTCAGGCAAGCACAACACACTTGTGTACATTGTGCTTTGTCCCATGCTACAAAGAAACAGGACAGTGAGTTAGACACAGCTTCCTGGGCAGGTGTGTGCATGGTGAGGAAGTAACAGCAGGTGTAGTGTGGTGAAGGGGGATGAAAATTATTCCACCACCACCCAGCCAAACTATCTCGGCAGGGCCTCCACTTCTTCCACTGTCTCTGGGAGGTGCATCTTGTCTGTCTCTGGGAGCAGCAGAGCCAGCAGGCCAGCAGCCACAGAGAGCAGGCCAAACACAGTGGAGGGCACGGCATAGTGGAGGTCTCCCTGTGGTGGTAAGAATGAGGAGTCGAGGTGTGTTTGGGAGAAAGGGAAAACAATGAGGAAAAAGAGAACAAGAAAGGGAGGAGGAAGAAGAAAGAAAAAGAAAGGAAAGGAAGGATAATAACCCTTATTGTTTTAACTGCTAAGTGTGTGTGTGTTATCATACTGTCTATATAATACAAATAGTGAAACTTAAATACAAATAACAGGTTAATAGGTCTTGTGATCTACCATAGATGGATCACAAGACCTGTTTACCAGTCATCATCACCTCTCCCACATAGGCTGGCAACAACTAAAGGGAAATTTAACTGAAAGTTAGACTTTAGGGTGGGGAGTTTTGGATGAATCTCACTCGATGCCTAACAACGTTGGATTACTTAGTGTTTCAAATGAAGCAGCCTGCCAGTCCAAACACCATTTGACACTTGTTTCTCACTGCCTATATTTACACCAAGGTGCTGACAGAGTAACACCAGGAGTGGGAATTGCAGCAGCTGCATCTCCTGTGTCACTTGGCTGCCCAAGGACAAAAGTCTGTCACCCTGACCTTACCTTCACCTATACATCAAACACTGCTCTACACACTGTATTTTATTAGTTGTACTCTTAACTACTTTGAGTACCCAAGCCTGACACAGACAAACACCAACATGTGCATGTCCGTGCATGCGTCTCTTTCTCGGCACTGTGTCCCCCACAGTATGTTTATGAACCACAGTTGCTCTCCAGTTCCCATCCTAAAAAGTATGAATATATACATACATATATATATATATATATATATATATATATATATATATATATATATATATATATATATATATATATATATATATATATATATATATATATATATATATATATATATATATATATATATATATATATATATATATATATATATATATATATATATTATAAAAAAATACTCGACAAATAGATGAATGATGGACATAGAAATTATGCTATATAAAAAATTAATCAATGGTAGGAGTGATGTTAATTAAACTAAGAAGTATTAGTAGTTCTTGGAATAAATAAGGTGTTTAAATTAATTCCTCCTCCCCTTAACCCCCACCAATATTACACCTTTTCTTCCCACCAGAAGCACATCCCAGTAACAACACACTCTCTCTCACCAGGAGATCGACAATGAAGGGGGCTATGGCAGAACCTATTCGGGCACACATGGAGGACGTGCCCACTGCAATGTTCCTCACTCCTGTTGGCACAAGCTCGGCGGAGTAGATGTACGACACAGCAAAGGCTGCTGAGTTGAAGAACTTCCCCACTGTGGCCAGCGTCATGTTCAACCACACCATTTCTGTGCATAGTGGGGTGGGGAGTGTTATGGGAAGTAGTGGTAATGAGGATGGGAGATCTTGTAGTAATACAGTAAATAAGAGGACTGAATCGAGGGACAGAGAAAGATCTAGCAAAACTGTTATGGGAGGTTTTGTAGTAGTAATAGACAGATAAGGGCAGGAGTTGAGGGACAGGGGAAAATCTAGGAAGAGTGTTATGGGAGATCTTGCAGTGTTAATGGGCTGATAAGATAGGTGAGGGACTGAGGAGGGTCTAGGAAGAAGATGGAGGTAGTGATGATAGGTGAGGAACAAAGCCAAGGAAATGAGGAGGATGTAAGAAGAGTTTTATGGGAGGGTCTGGAGTGGTATTAGATTATGCAACTTGAGGGAGTGAGGAAGGGCGAGTTGGAGATGTAGTGATAATAGACAAAGTAGATTGGGGGCAGAGTGACTAAGGAAATTCAAGGAGCTGGGAAAAATACAAATTGCATTAGAGGGATTAATATTGCAGTGGGGATAGACAGATGAGACTGAGTGAAGGCATCAAGGAATGAGTGTAAAAATCTATTTCAAATAGAGGTTTGAAACAAGTAATAATGATAAGAAAGAGGAAAGGGGGTCTTGCACCAGGCAGGGATAGAGGAAAGGGGGTCTTGCACCAGGCAGGGATAATGTTAATAAAAATTATCAGGGGTGAGATAGATGAATGAAAAGAAGTGTGAAGAGGAATATTAAAGCAGTTTAGAGTGAAAGGGAGGGATTTTAAATGTTATAGCTAATTAAAAACACTTAAGAGATATTTTTGCAGTGACTTCTACATGACAATCTTTCTTCCTTCTCTCCTTATTCATCCAGATTAACTAACACAGTAACACTCAACAGTTTAAGCACAAACCCTTCTTCCCTTATTCCTAAAGACACCTAACACAGTAACACTAATATCTTGCTCTGGTACCCACCCTTAGGCACAGCAAGGATGAGGAGGCAAGCAGTACCACAGATGGTGAACAGCACACAGAGATTCAATCGTCTCCCGAACCTGTAAAGATGGATAGAGTGAGGAGGAGGGACAGAAAAGGTGAGGGGCTTGTGAGGTTATCTTGTGGTGGAATACTGTGTGACATTGCAGAAAAACATCACACGGGCAGGGACATTTAAGAAAAAGAAAGGAAAAAAGATTACTATTAAATAAGACATAGGTAAATGAAACTGTAATAAGAATATAGAAAAGGTGGATTTAATAAAGAGGTGGTAAAGAAAGAAATATTACACAAGAAAATTTAAGGTATCAATGGATTTCAAGAAGAGGGAAAGGAAAATGGATAGAGATAAAAAGGAAAATATGAGAAAGAGGTAAGGAAAGAAATATTACTTAAGAAAATGAAGACATCAATGAATAGAAGAGAGAAGAGGGAAAGGAAAATACTTAGGGTAAGAGACAAATGCACAAATTAATCCTATGAGAGAAGCTTAGAAAATAATATAACACAAGAAAAGTCAAGAGACATCAATGGAAAAAAGAAAAAGCAAAGAAAAATACATAGAGCTAAGAAACAAAATTCATACAAAAAAACAAAACTTCAATGAGAAAAAGATATGGGAAAAATAAAAAGCGAAAAAAAATATATAGAGAAGAAAAACACAAAGAAAATGCACAAAAATCATATGAAGAAAACTCTGAAGAAAAACCCAAGCTTCAACAGAAAAAAAAAAGCAAATGAAAAATACAAAAAATGAGAAGAATAAAGAAAACCTAAAAAAAAAAAAAACACAAAAACTCCCCCCACCCTCCATATACCAAACCCAACCCAATCACTCCAACACTTTACTTCTTGAGAGTCCAGCAGACAAGGAAGTACGAGGGGATCTCCACCAGGCCGGAGAGGAAGACGAGGAGGTAGGGCGAGGCATTGATGTTGCCGCCGCTGAAGGTGAGGCCGTAGTACACCATGCTCACCACGAACCAGGCAAAGAAGATGATCAAACAGCGGCGCCTTATGTTCCGGGTGCTTAGAAGGGTGATCTGTGGGAGACAGCATTTGAGGGAAGGGAAGGAAAGGAAGAATGTAGGTTGTGATCTGGGGAGTCAATGAAGGAGGTTAAGTTAGGTTATCTGCAGGGGAGGTTGTCTGAGGAGAGGGAAGGAAGAGGGGGGGAGGTTATGTTAGGTTGTGATCTGCAGGGGAGGGTGTTTAAGGATAGGGAAGGAAGAGGGGGAAGTTAGTTTAGGTTAGGTTGGGATCTGTGAAAGTTGATTTTGAGGGAAGGGAAAGGAGAGAGGGAGTGAAGGTGTGATTGGCATTGTTAAATCACATCACCTAATCTTAACACCAGATGGAATGAACAAGTCTGTACATTGTAAAATTTTCATAAGTAAAGATCCAAGCTTGTTAGATTATTAGTACACTTATTTGCGAGCTGCAAGAGTCAACATTTAAGGAAAGGAAAGGGAGGGAAGGAGCGATTGAAGAAAGGAAAGGGATATGAGTAAAGTTGTGACATGTAAGAGTAAACATTTGAGGGAAGTTGTGATGTTTGAGGAAAGGAAAAGGGAGACTGAATTTTTATCTAAGAGTCAACATTTTAGGGAAGGAAAGGGAGAGAGAATGAAGTTGTGATTTGCTGAAATCTACACTTGAGGGAAGGAAGGAGAAAGGGAGCTTAGTTGAACTGAAAGAGTGTCAAGAAAAGTTTCCAGCACTAAGCCAGCAACTGAGTTTTCAGTGTACAGCCTCCCACAATTGCCCATTTACTTACTATGCTCCTGAAGAAGTTAATGAATTTCTTTAACAAGCTCTCCTCTATCTCCTCACTTTTTTTGCGCTGGATAGATGAAAAGAAATAGATTAGTAGAGTACACGCACAATGCATTGTACGTATATATATATATATATATATATATATATATATATATATATATATATATATATATATATATATATATATATATATATATATATATATATATATAAAATAAAGAACCATCCAAGTTGTATGTCTGATCCCTGATCCCCATAGAGTGAGGGCAGGAGTACTTTCTCTTCTTTGCTGGATGCTGAGTGGCTGAAAGACTGGTGTGAATCAGTGTGAATGTTAAGGTTATATGCCTTGTTTTGGCTACTCCTCTTTTTGGAATAAACAGCCTTAGTATATATGTATGTATGCATTTTTTTCTCTTCCTTTTCCTCTTTTGCCCCTAATAGCTAGTTTTTCCATTGTTCCCTAACCTTATTATTTCCCACCACCTCTCCCTCCCTCACCTCAAACTCAAAGCTTTCACGAAGGGCATCCAGCTCCTCCCTTGGTGGCATTGAGGATCTATTAGTCTTGGCAATGTTCTTGAGAATCTTGACAGCTTCCTCAAACCTCCCCTGCATCATCAGCCATCGTGGGGACTCTGGCAGCACCCTGAGAACAAAACCCTTGTTACTGGTGCTGCTATTGGTGCTGATGACTATTCTGATTCACTCTCTCTTTCTCTTCACATCTAAAATACTTTGTCTCTCTGTGGATAAGGAATACAGAAAGACGGGAGGGAGAGAGGATAGAGAGATGAGATATAGGGGATGGTAGGGTGAGAAAAGAGGAAAATCCTCTCTCTTTATTGCTGTCTCCCTCCCTCTCTCTCTGGACATGATGAAGAATATGGAAAGATAGGATAGAGAGAAGAGACTAAGGAAAAGGGAAAATACTGTCTCTCACTACTCTCTCTGGAGATGAGGAATAGGTTAAGGCAAGGGAAAGCTATCTATATTGTATTGCAAGTGTCCACAAAGCATCAATCAACATTAAATACTAGTACCTATATTCTTTTACTGGTATTCACAAAGCATCAATCAACAAGTGTAACTAACTAACTAACTAACTAACTAACTAACTAACTAACTCTCTCTCTCTCTCTCTCTCTCTCTCTCTCTCTCTCTCTCTCCTCTCCTCTCCTCTCCTCTCCTCTCCTCTCCTCTCCTCTCCTCTCCTCTCTCTCCTCTCTCTCTCTCTCTCTCTCTCTCTCTCTCTCTCTCTCTCTCTCTCTCTCTCTCTCTCTCTCTCTCTCTCTCTCTCTCTCTCTCTCTCTCTCTCTCTCTCTCTCTCTCTCTCTCTCTCTCTCTCTCTCTCTCTCTCTGAGCAGACCCACCAATAGTAGAGCAGCAAGAGGATGCTGGGGATGGATATGCAGAGCTGAAGGTTCCTCCAATTGTTGACAAAGTAGGCAATGCCTGGCAGCAGCATGAAGCCAACAGCAAAGAAGCACTGGTACAGCATGCCCATGGTGGTGCGTCCCTCTGGCCCCACCGTCTCCATCACTACCGGGAGATGGCACGTCGAAAGAGAAGTTTCTTAACTCTTTCACTGCGATACGAAATGATTAACAGCACCAGAAGTAATGTATGAAGTCTTTATAAGCATCTACAAGAAAGAAGGGGATTAAACAGAATAAATTTGGAATTCCTATGCAGTTTAACGACTGGAGGTGGCTGTAGAACAAGTAAAGGTGTCTCAGAGTGATTAGCAATTATGGAAAGGATGTGCCAAATATCAGTCAAAGGGTTCAGAGAAGAGGAGATAAGCATGCAGAGAAATAGTTTTCCAGATAAAGAGAAATGAATGTGCAGAAAGTTTTTCAAATGAATCAATAGATCAATGGAGTGAATCATCAGAGGAAATACAGGAAATACAATGCTGACAGATCACAGCAAGAAACTTAATTAAATTACAAGAGATAAAAATGCAGATAAACATTAGTTTTCTAAGTAATGAGAAGATATATAGTTTTCTAAGTAAAGAGAAGATATATAAATGTATAGAAATATAGCTTTCAAATAAAGTAACATGAGTGGCTTGCATCACCAGAGGAAATTCAGTGCTGAATGAACACAGCAAAAAAATCTTGGAGAGAAGAAGTCTCCAAATAAAGTAATAATAGATAAACGAAGAGCATCACCAGAAGAAGTAAAAGTACAAACCATATATGTACATAATATTCAAATAAAAAAAGCCCAATTGGCATAAGACACAAGACACTATAAACTTAACCCAATCCTGCTAAAAAAAATAAAAAGCACAAACCAATCCTCTATAGATACACAATGAAATAAAAACAAAACTGCTACATCCATCCATCCTTCTAATCCCCCAACCATACCTTCCTTTCCCTACCGCAACCTACCACCTTCAGAAATAAACATTCCGATCCCTTATAGAGCACCACTACCACCACCACTACCACCAACACACACAACACAACCCACCAATCACAAAGTTAGGGAGGAAGAGCCCAGACCCGAAGGCAGCAACGAGGAACCTGAAGGTGAGGAAGAGGGAGTAATGGGTGGTGAAGGCGATGCTGATGGCAGACACCACAAAGCCCAGTGCTGAGATGAGGGAGATGGTGCGGCGCCCAAACCTGCCGGAGACACAGAAGGAGGGAGTGATGAAGGATGCAGGAGTGGTGTAGGATGTACAAGGAAGGAGTAATAGGAGCGGTGTATAATTTGTTTTAAAGTTAGTAAGGTAGATTTCTAATTGGTTTTTGCAGGTGTGGGTTATAGAATGAGAGTTTTTTTTGTTTATTTATTTATTTATTTTTTTGGAGATAGGCAGAGAGGTAGCCAATAATATTTTCATTGTATCATTATACCTGTCAAAAAATTCTCTTCTCTCTCTCTCTCTCTCTCTCTCTCTCTCTCTCTCTCTCTCTCTCTCTCTCTCTCTCTCCTGTCATCTTTCTTACCATTATTACATTCACTTACACCTTTCTTACTTTAATGTTATCTTTTCCCTCTCCCTATTCATCTTCATATCATCTTCCTTTCTTCACCTTTATCTCCCACTCCTTCCTTACTAATGTGTCTCCCTTCCACAGTACTCCAATACAATGACCCCAATGAGTATCTCTCCAAGGATCTGATAAGGAGGCCATGGGAGATAAGAAGTTAATGACAATAGTGTAAAGTGTCTTATCTCTTGTGAGCATAGTAATGTTATCTATGACAATCTTGGCTTCCTCTTTATCAGTTCTCCTTTTTTCAACTCTTTCTCTCTCTCTCCTCAAGAACTAACATGCTTTGGAATTTTCAAGGGCATTATTATAGTTTTGTGATAATGTAATAAGGATTCTGCACTGATAATTGGGAAAAGCACATGTGAAAATCTGACCTCATGTAACAGGTTCTGGTGGAAAGTCTAAGGATTTTTAAGGGCGTTATTAGTTTCACGGATAGTTTAACAAGGATTCTGCGTTGATAATTTGTCAGAAGCAGACATGAGATTCTAACTTATCATCTCTGTGGCCTCTGAGAACGGTCTTGGTAAGGGAACAAAGCATTTAAGAATACAAGCTTGAGTCAATTCCAGTTTTGAAGCTCATTCATGAATCAGAGAATAAAAACTTGAGTCATTTGTAGTCAGAATATTTACTTATGCATCTAAGAAAACAAATGAGTCATTTACAGCTAGAATATTCACTCACACATCCCCACCTATCTATAAACATCACATCACAAGGTGTCAGTCAGTCAGTCAGTCCATGTATCCCTCATCCTCTTCACTCACTTGTCAGCCAGTTCACTTAGCACCACAGCCCCTGCCAACACCCCGGCCATGTATGTGGACTGGATCAGCGACATGCGGTACTTGTTACTGCACACCAGCCCCCACTGCAAGGTAAGGAAGGTTAAGGATGCTGTAGGGAGGCAAGGTGCTAGATGGTGATGGTAAAGGAAATAGAGGGTATTGTAGTGTGTAAAGGTAAGGAAAGTTAGGGAGTGCTAGAGGGAGGCAAGGTACCAATGGTAGAGGTGCATGGAGGAAGTGATGGGGATGGAGGTTGTATGGAGTGTTGGGTAATTGATGGGAGATGTATTGGTTTGGGTGTATTGTAAGAGAGAGGGAAAGGAAAGGGATGAAGGAAAGGGGGATGAAGGGAAGATAATTGCGTGTGTGTCTTTACCTAGTTGTGGTTTACAGGAGGGGAGTAATCTCATAGTACCCTGTCACTATATCTATCTAGTTTGGTCTTAAAAGTATTGACAGTTTCAGCATTTACAATGTCTTCACGGAGTTCATTCCATTTGTTCACGCTTCTGTGAGGAAAACTATATTTCTTGATGCCTCTTCTACAGTTAAATTTCTTCAACTTCTTATTGTGTCGAGGAAAACTATATTTCTTGATGCCTCTTCTACAGTTAACTTTCTTCAACTTCTTATTGTGTCCCCTTGTACTCTGTGTCTAAATTTATAAAAACTTCTTTGTTCACATTTTCCATATTATTTATCATTCTATAGATGTTTATTAAATCTCTCTCTCTCTTCTATTTTCAATTTTAGGAATTTCCAACATTCTTGATCTCTCTTCATAGGTTGATTTACTCAACTCTGGATCCATCTTAGTGACTGCTCTTTGTACTATTTCTAATTTTATAATATTCCTCTTTGTATGAGGAGACCACACCACTGTTGTATATTCCAATCTTGGTCTTATCATGGAAATCAACAACTTTTTTATCATTCCTATATCCAAATATGAGAATGCCATTCTTACTCTTTTTAACAAATTCACCATCTCTCCAGTAATTTTATCAGTGTCTGTCTGGAGTCAGATTTTCAGTAACTGTTACTCCCAAATCCACTTCCTCTTTTGACTTCTTTAACTTCACACCTTCCATCTCATAATGATGCTGTATTCTTTTCTTATCCTTACCAAACTCCATTACTTTACATTTACTTAAATCGGATTCCATTTGCCACGATTTATTCCATCTATTTATCTTATTTAAATCATCTTGCAGTACCATACAGTCATTTACATTTTCTACCTTTCTCATCAGCTTAGTGTCATCTACAAATAAGTTCATATAACTATCTATTTCTTCATTTATGTCATTCACATGTATTACAAACATTATTTGTCCCAACACTGACCCCTGTGGGACACCACTAGTTACTTTCAGCCAAGATATGTGTGTGTGTGTGTGTGTGTGTGTGTGTGTGTGTGTGTGTGTGTGTGTGTGTGTGTGTGTGTGTGTGTGATATTATAATTATTTTATTGCTGGGAATTAAAGGCAAGCAAGCTATTTATCATAATAACAATAATATTGTAGCAGCACATGGTGAATACAGGTTATAAGTTCCCTACTAAGAGTTAACATCCATAAAAAAAAAAGCTACCAGAAGTGAAGAGTCATGAATTGTTTTTCTTTCCCTTTTCATATTAAAGTTTCCTTGTTTTTTTTATGATATGCATGAACTATCTAAACACAACCACCATAAGCTATTACAAGCAATAAACACCTTACCTGAATATTTTAGTTGTGGACCATGCAGAAATAAGTTTACTACTTACATGCGAGTACAGTGATGCAGAGCAAAAATATTTATCTTTTTTTTTTTAATCAATTAGTAATACTGTACAGCATTCTTGAGTGTGATGTTCAAAATATGTCATACAATTCAGGATATGTGTTATGAAGAAGTTGGTGTACTATGTACCTGTTAATGAGAAATGACGGAGATGCAAAGTCCATATTTTAGTAACAGTCTGAACAAATAAATTCTAGGTTTGTTTCACACACACACACACACACACACACACACACCTGAACCACAACATTTAATTCCACCATTAAACTGATATTTCTTGCACAGATCTATGAGAGATTAGTACACCTCGTAAATCTTCTTCATCTGTAAGGGAGAGGAGGGGAGGAAAGGAAGAGGGAGGAGGGGAAGGAGACCACAGCCGGTGTCATTATCATCTGCACTTGCTGAAGTGGCAACGAGAAATGGATAAGGGATATAGATAATCAGGATAACATACAGAGAGAGAGAGAGAGAGAGAGAGAGAGAGAGAGAGAGAGAGAGAGAGAGAGAGAGAGAGAGAGAGAGAGAGAGAGAGAGAGAGAGAGAGAGAGAGAGAGAGAGAGAGAGACTAACTGCATGAGGGACTGAAGATAGCAAAAAAAGAAAAGGGGAATATTGAAATAAAAAGGAGGAGGAGGATTGAGGAAAAAAAGTTATTTGAATAAAAATAATAATAATAAAACAACGAAGAAAAGAAATGGTTGAAGTGAATTATTAAGCAGATGAATGAATAAACTACAGTAGCAGTAGTAGTACTAGTAGGAGGAGGAGGGAGCAGCAGCAGAAGTAGTAGTAGTAGTGGTAGTAGTAGAAGACGGTGGTGGTGGTAAAGAACAGAAGCAGTAAAAGAAGAATAGAGACATAGAGACAATGGAGGAGGAAGACACAAAGAACAAGAATAGGAGAAAAATACTGACAAATGAAGAGGATGAAGTAAAGAACAAAATGATAGTAAATATACAATGAAAGAGGAAAAGAAAGAAGAGGAGAGCCGAAGAAAAATATAGTGGAGGAGGAGGAGAGCGCAAAAAAAAAAAAAAAAAAAAAAACAACAACAGGAGCCCCCCCCAAAAAAAAGTAAAAAACGGGGAAGAGAAAGTAAAGAACAAAGGGAGACAAAAGAAGAGACAACAACATTCTCTCGTCTTTGTGAAAACCACATGATCAAGCCACGTACTTCCTCCACAGCGGTCGTCTCGTAAACAGAGTGGTCGTACATCCAGTCCTTGCAGTCAGTGGTGGGCACGCCGGCGGTGGGTAGCAACGGCAAGTCCTCCTCCTGCAGCCCGCCCGCCACCAGCCCCGTCCAGTTCCTGTCGTAGTAACTGCAGGAGGAGTATCCGCCCTTGCCATCCCACTCCACGATCCTGCAGGAGTGGTCGTGGTGATGGTGGTGATAATAGTGGTGACAAGTGGGTATTACGAATGATGGTTACATAGATCACGGAAGGAAGTTAGTGATTAGAAAGGATAACAAACGAAAAGTTATTAGAAAGGGGGAAAAATATGATAATAAAGGACAATTATAAAAGATTGCAAAAGATAAAAAAAAATACTTGTGATAATAAATAAAAAAAAAACTGATTACAAAGAATAAATCAACATTTAACATGGGAATATAAAAAATAATATATAAAGACTACAAAGGAATGATTACAAATTACTAAAACAAAATAATATAAAGGATTCCAAAGTGATTAGAACTACAAATAAAAATACAAAGGATACAATCACAATAAAAAAGGCAAAAAAAAAAAAAAAAAAAAGGGCTCGAGAGGAAAACTACTAAGCTTACCCACGATAATCTTAAAGGACAACCATAAAGGATTAATGCAAAGGACAATAACAAATGACTACAAAGGATACCAAACAAACGACAATACTTTTATCAGTTCTAGACAACCACAATAAGGGAATAAAAAAAGAATAGCAGAAAATGAGAGAGAGAGAGAGAGAGAGAGAGAGAGAGAGAGAGAGAGAGAGAGAGAGAGAGAGAGAGAGAGAGAGAGAGAGTATAACACCAGTTTTTGTGCATATTGCCAGGGGTGAAAGTGGAAAATGTCCTATGCACATGAGCATTTTGAGGCGTTGTTTAGTCGTGGCATGAAATTCAAGTGTGGCCTGGTGACATACAACGGGCGGGTCAAATGGCGAAGATCTGAATTTATGAATAATTCAGTCATGATTTCTACAAATTTTGCGGCTTTACAGTATCCCAGGACGAGATGAGTGACAACAATGGAGCAATACTAATTACCGATAAATATAACACAATGATAATATGGATGTAATAAATGATAAAATAAAATAACAGGATGCGGGCGCCATGCACTGTCCAGGCAGGGAGTGGGGAAGGAGTGGTGGTGGTAGCAAAGCAGCGGAATGTTAGTCAGATCACACAGTTCCCTTCCGAGACAGTGACAGAGAATGTATTGAGATTGTACTGGATAATTTAAAGCAGTGTGGACTGTATGGTAAGGATGTTTTTCCGTCATGGTTACCTGCCAGGCCCGTCCGTTGTATCTCGCCAAACCACACTTGAATTTCATAGCACGACTAAACAACGCCTCAAAATGTATATGTTTCAGTTTTAAATAACCTATACTTTCACCTCTGGCAATGTCCACAGAAACTCGTGAGGGTTTGTGAGGGTGAAGAGCGTGAGATGGTATGGCCAAATTAAGATGAAAGAACGGAAATATAGATATAAAAGCTCAAATGAATAGAGGGGAAAGGAGCATAGAAGGGTTTTATATGAAGTAAATGGAGGAGGTGGAGGGGGGAGCAGAGGGAGGGAAGCGCGAGGAGGAGGAGGGGTGATGCTATGGGATGGAGAAAAGATAGGTTGAGAGAGAGAGAGAGAGAGAGAGAGAGAGAGAGAGAGAGAGAGAGAGAGAGAGAGAGAGAGAGAGAGAGAGAGAGAGAGAGAGAGAGAGAGAGAGAGAGAGAAAATTTGAATGATTTATTTATTGCTACAGTATTCATCTAATTAGAATATACAACTTTTTCCTGATATATGAATATACATACATATATATTTAAGCAAGCCTATATTAAGCTAAAGCTTTTCAGGCAGAGAGAGAGAGAGAGAGAGAGAGAGAGAGAGAGAGAGAGAGAGAGAGAGAGAGAGAGAGAGAGAGAGAGAGAGAGAGAGAGAGAGACGGACAACAACATAAATGCAGCGCAAGAATGACTCCACACTGAGGCAAGTGGCGGCGAGAGCACGGTGACAGTAGTTCATTAAGGGCCAGCCAAGAAGCAGCGAGTCACCCACCAGGGCACGGAGCCGTTGCGCAGATCATAGGAAGAGGAGGAGGAGTCGGTGATGTCGTCAAGGGGGGCCACGTGACACCAGTGTTCGGGAGTGGCTGCGATGAAGGCTGCGGGAGGAAAGGAAGGGGTATGGTAATGCGTTTGTCATAGTGCACTTGGCGATGACGCAGGGCACTTTTAACTCTTTCACATGAGAGAGGTGGCCCACAAAGGGTACTTGAGCTTTCCATCACCTGAATCGCATGCGCTTTATATTTCTGCCAGGGATCATGCCAAGTTTGTTCTCTAACTAGCCAAAAACTTTTTCATCAATAGAGTGTCAAAATCTTTCAAGATCTAACTCCTCTCGTGAATTTTGGCATCTAGCCAAAAACATTTTCAATAACTTTGCTTCTTCATCTTTCCCTCCTTTATTTCAACCTGATGGCGCTATTGCCATCTCATCTATTTCTTAAGCCGAACTCTTCGCTCAAACCTTTGCTAAAAACTGCCTTGGATGATTCAGGACTTGTTCCTCCCTCTCCTCCACCCTCTGACTACTTCATGCTACCCATTAAAATCTTTCGCAATGATGTTTTCCATGCCCTCGCTGGCCTAAACCCTCGGAGGGCTTATGGAACTCCGAAACTATGCCTTCATGCTTGTACCTTGTCTAGTCAAACTCTTTCAGCTCTGTCTGTCAACATCTACCTTTCCTTCTTGCTGGAAGTTTGCCTACATTCAGCCTGTTCCTAAAAGGGTGACCGTTCTAATTCCTCAAACTACCGTCCTATTGCTTTAATTTCCTGCCTATCTAAAGTTTTTGAATCTATTCTCAACAGGAAGATTCTTAAACATCTATTACTTCACAACCTTTAATATAATCGCCAGTATGGGTTCCGTCAAGGCCGCTCTACTGATCTGGTTTTCTTTATTGAGTCTTGGTCATCCTCTTTTAGAGATTTTGGCGAAACTTTAGACATATCAAAAGGTTTTGATAGAGTCTGGCACAAAGCTTTGATTTCCAAACTACCCTTCTACGGTTTCTATCCTTCTCTTTGTAACTTCCTCTCAAGTTTCCTTTCTGACCATTCTGTTGCTGCTGTGGTAGACGGTCACTGTTCTTCTCTTAAATCTATTAACAGTGGTGTTCCTCAGGGTTCTGTCCTGTCACTCACTCTCTTCCCATAATTCATCAATGATCTTCTAAACCAAGCTTCTTGCCCTATCCACTCCTACGCTGATGATACCACCCTGCACTTTTCCATGTCTTTTCGTAGACGTCCAAGCCTTCAGGAAGTAAACATTTCACGCAGGGAAACCACAGAACACTTGACTTCTGATCTCTCTAAAATTTCTGAGTGGGCCAGAGCAAACTTAGTATTGTTCAATGTCTCAAAAGCTCAATTCCTCCATCTATCAACTCGACACAACCTTTCAGACAACTATCCCCTCTTCTTCAGTGACACTCAACTGTCCCCACCTTCTTCTACACTGAACATCCTCGGTCTGTCTTTTACTTGTAATCTAAACTGGAAACTTCACATTTTATCTCTAGCTAAAGCAGCTTCTATGAAGTTATGCGTTCTGAGTCGTCTCCGCCAGTTTTTCTCACTCCCCAAGCTGCTAGCTCAGTAAAGGGGCCTTGTCTGTGCATATATGGAGTACACTTCACATGTATGGGGGGTGGGGGGAGGGTTCCAATCATACCGCTCTTTTAGAAAGGATGGGATCAAAAACTTTTCGTCTTGTCAACTTTCGTCTTGTTAACTGTCTTCAGCCTCTCTCTCATCGCCGCACTGTTTCATCTCTTGCTATCTTCTACTGCTATTTTCATGCTAACTGCTCTTCTGATTTTGCTAATTGCATGCCTTCCCTCTTCCCGCGGCCTCGCTGCACAAGACTTTCTTCTTTCTCTCACCCCTATTCTGTCCACCTTTCTAATGCGAGTTAAACAGTATTCTCTGTCATTCATCCCTTTCTCTGGTAAACTCTGGAATTCCCTGCCTGCTTCTATATTTCCACCTTCCTATGACGAACTCTTTCAAGAGGGAGATTTCAAGACGCCCTGTAATTTTTTACTACCTGTTTCGACTTTGTTCGGGGACTGGTACCACAGTGGGCCTTTTTTTTTTTTTTTTTGCAGCTTTGTTGCCCTTGGTCGGTGCCCCTCCTACATAAAAAAAAATAAATAAAAAATAAAAATAAAAATAAAAAAAATGAAATATTTGGCAGATCTTTCCTTTATTACCAACCACTCCGAGACATCTCTACACACTGTACTGACGAGAAATTGCAGAATATACTCTTTTAATCCCCTCGTTTCTTGCAGATAGCTACTCAAAGATTTCATACATTGCTTCTAGTGTTGTGAATTGTTGCATATTGCAGTGAAGGGGTTAGTTTGTTACTGGGAATAGATGAAACAGAAGCCCCATAGCGAAAGCACTTGCAAATCAGTATTACAGTTTGATAAATAGTCTGTTAATGTAAATGGATGAGATGGAAGCATTTTACGAAGAAAGAGTTAAGGAATAAACTAAAAAGAAAAAAAAAAGCATAGGAAAGGCCAGGTACAAAAAAAAGTATATTAATAAAGGAAAAAAAAAATAAAGACAGCAAGACTACAAACTTTCATTAAGTACGAGTTAATCACACTTCTGACCAACTAACACTCTTGCACTCTAACCTCCTCCTTAACCCCAACCTCCTCCTCAACTCCAGCTTCCTTACCAACCCCAGCCTCCTTCCAAATTCCAAGCTAATTCCTCCTCAACTTGCCCCTCCTTCTTCTACAGTCTACATGAATAACAAACACATAATTCATGCCTCTTATGACTCCTGGAGGTGAAAAGAAGAGAATCCCCATCATACTCCGAGGTCTAAGTAACTGAAAAATTACGTTGTAGTGTATTGCCACACACCGGGAACGCCTGGCGGAATAATTTTAATGGTTTTATGAAGAGCGTGAGAAAGGAGGGCGGATGGCGGTCATGAAGCAAGGCATGGGCGAGAATAAAGAAGCAAGAGTGCAGAAGAAAGATGAAAATGAAATGTGAAAGAAGAGGAGGAGGATGAGGATGATGTAAGAAGATCGGTATGGTGATGAAAAGGACGAAGACAAAAAAAGAACAAAAATAGAATAAAATGCAACCAGGCAAAAAAAAAAAAAAAATACATTGTGTTATCTACTTTCAAGAGGGACTGGGATAATTCTGGATAATCCTTCGGCTCTGCTCCTTCACTGTTTTGAGGCTAAGACTTCAGTAGGCCTTCTTTCCCCACAGTTCTGGTAAAAAATAAAATAAAATAAAATAAATAAATAAATAAATAAAATAAATGGAAAATACACAAACGAGAATATACAAGAATAAAAAAAAAAGTGAAAAACCAAGTGGTACAAAACACACACACACACACACACACACACACACACACACACACACACACCAAGGGTCGTTTAAGGGGTTATCTAATCATTATACAAACAAAGAGCATACTTATTATTTTTCCCCATCCGTCAAAGAGCATACTTATTATTTTTTTTCCCATCCGTCATTCCTATCTATTTATGTTAAGTGACGGAATACGTGTATCTTTCCACTCACTTGTCCTCTTTATCTCCTCTTCCTCCTTCCCTTTATCTTTCGACTAAATCTAAATCCTCACGTCTTCGTTTGTCTTCTTCCCTTGCTGCACAAGACGAAAGCGAAGAAGAAAAGATTAATTTCCTTCTCCACTTGCCCTCTTCATTTCCTTTTCCTCCTACTTCGCCTTATTCCTCTTTACCTTCAGACTAACTTTTATTCCTCTCGTCTTTGCTTCTCTTCTTATCTCTCTGCATAAAACGATGACGAGAGAGAGAGAGAGAGAGAGAGAGAGAGAGAGAGAGAGAGAGAGAGAGAGAGAGAGAGAGAGAGAGAGAGAGAGAGAGAGAGAGAGAAAGAGACACTGGGACAAGAGGAGGGAGGAACACCTAAAAGTTTGAGAGTTTTAGGGAGATAAGTGGATGAGGCACATTTAAACCTAAATAACAATGACTCAGGTCGATTTGGTGTATTCTCCCATTGTTTGACGCGCTGAATGAGTGACGTAACCATTGCTTTCTGAACACTCCTAAGTCAACTATACCGCCTGCATGTGTCTTCTCCACATGCTGAGGTGATTTTGTTATTTATTTATTTATTTTTATTTTTTCACTAAGAACGTGGGAAAATAAGGGAAGCTACAAGAAACCGCCAAGCCTGCATGTGGCAGTCCCTGTATGAAACATGTCTACGTATTTCCATCTATGATTATCATCCATATATCTGATTAATCTTTTTTTAAAGCTCCCTAATGACTCAGCACTAACAACCTGCTGATTGCTGAGTCTATTCCATTCGTCTACCACTATCTGCCACTATCTGAGGACTAACTCCTTCCCATCTCTTTATTGAATTTCATACTATCAAACTTGAACCTATTATTTTCTATGTATCTCAAAACAACCTTTCTTCGGATCTCTGGTAAAGTTTCCAAGAGTTTGTCATATTTCTTGACTGTTGGCTTTGCGCCTTATTTATCTATTTATTCATTTTCATGTAAAATGGGCAATGACCAGGAAAAAAAAGAGGTCCATTGAGGTTACGGTCCCCAGAGAGTCATAAAGCGGTCATCAAATATTAGAGAAAGTCTTGAAGCTTGGGCTGGGGCCGTTGCAAAGGCTGATCTCACGGACATTGACTGAACTGAGACGAGTGCGCATCCTGTTTCGCCTGGGGCTGTCCCGAGGAGGCGAGATCGGTTCTGACTGGCTGCGACTGCTTAAGAGAGGCTGAAGTACAGCATGACCCAGCTGTGACTTGTCATGATCGGTCTATTTGTCTCAGTGAAACGCTCAAGTAGGCAGTACATCTGCACCCGCCACCTGCTTCCTCCTTGAGTGCCACGTGTCAGCAATCACTCAAGTGGGCACAGGGGAGCCGTGGCGGTGGTTACGCAAGTCTTCCCTCTTGCCGCAATATTGCCCGGGTTTCGCTTTTTTATCAAATGGGACCCACACACCACGGTCTGGAGCCGGCCCTTGCCACAGCCTTCCACTGGCGGCGGTCACTTGGGCGGCCCGAGGCGCGGAAACTTCCACTACAATTTTCATAATTACGCAAAAACTGTACCTGGCCTTTGTTGTGGATTCGGTTTCGTCTATGCTTACTTTTTATTTCGTCTCTTTGAAAGTATATACTTCGAAAAAAGAAACTTGGTATACGTTGAATTATCAGTTTGCGGTGGATTTTTTTATTTATTTATTTATTTTTGTATCTCTATAGAAACTTCGGAAAAATATAATTAATTTAGTTTCATATAATTCTTTTTGTGCGTCAGGCAATAATAATAATAATAATAATAATAATAATAATAATAACAATAATAATAATAATAATAATAATAATAATAATAATAGAATAAAAAAAATGCAGTAATCATGCGTAGGACTTCGAAAAAAACAGTGAACATATTAAATCACCATACTTCTATACAATCGTGACTGGTCTACAGAACAACACAACATTCAACAACGCATATAAGAAGTAAGAAAGTGAGGATGGAAAAAAAACCGTATCCGATTTTGTGGAGAATGGTAAAGAGTTATCTTAACAGGAAATGTCCTCAGATTGCAAGGAAAGATGTGCCAAGACACGACGTTCAAAGGTCAAGTGGAGGAAAGGTACTGGGGACAAGAGAGGAAGATAAGGAAGGAAAAGAGAAGCAGTATTCTGTTGCATTATCGCCTTTCAACGTCACGATTAGTTAATTCGTTTCAGGATGCCATGGAAAGGATTTGATCAGGTTAACGATGATAATGTTCGTAATCACCGGGGTTCTGAACTTCTGACATCATCCAACACTTGTAGATCTTACACTCTTACTCTATTATGACTAACTAATTAATCAACTGTTACTAACCATTAACTCTATTATGACTAACTAATTAATCAACTGTTACTAACCATTAACTATCTATTTTGATGCAATTTCGAAGGACATCCAAGTCTATTCTAGATGTCATTAGCAGGATTGCATCAAATTAACCATGAAATTTTTCGTTACGATCTTATGAAGTCATCCAACACACTATTATTCGCTTAAATGAAAGGTGAATTTGATGCGAATTGTTACGGTATATCTATCCGATTCTATCCTTGTCATTAAAATTAAATCAGATTAACGTGATCAAAGAAATCATGAAATCCTCCAACACTCTACCACTATTATGACCAACAAATAGAGGATTTAAAGATGTTTGGAAGCGCATCTGTTTGATACTATTCTACAAGTCATTACGAGGATTAAATCTTAACAGTCGTATTAGGCCAAGGAACAGAGAAATCACCCAACACAATTGCCATATTACGAGACTAACAGGGGGAGTGGGGGAGATCTGATGCAGTTTGGAAGGTGTCTGTAGCAGTGATTGGATTGACTGCGACTGTCATGGTACTAGAGTTTAATAGAATGACGTGTTGAGAGACAAGAGTACAGAAAGACGTATCGATCACAGTAAGAGAAATAATCCATTAATTCAAGCCTTTTTAAGTGTCTCAGTTAATAAATTTGCTCAGTTAGAGATTACAAGAGCAGATTTCCTTCTTTTAATCCTTTCACGAAATATATGGTACATCTTTCCTTAGTCCTTCATTACTCAGACATTTCCTCGACTTCTACAGCCACCTCCAAACATAATGCTCGCTAGAAACTACAAATTGTATCTTTTTTTTTTTTTTTTCAATCCCATTCTTCCTTGCAGATGCTTGTAAAGATTCCATACACTGCTCTGAGTGTGATGAAGTGATGCATGTCGCAGTGAAACGTAAGATGCAACCACTGACAACTGAGATAAATGATGGATCACGTGCAGTCGTATTTAAGTGTCCCTTGTTATAGTTTCCCTCAGTCCAAGATTACTAAAAAAAGAAAAAAAAAAAAACTAAGGAATACGCATCTTACTGTCCAAAGAAACTTAAGAACGCTTTGATGGAGTCTTAAAAAAAAAAAGAAAAAAAAAGAAAATGCATCCAAGAGAGGAAGGAAAGAGAGGCTGATTTTGTGTATGAAGGAAATGAAATGCGTATGCCTTCAGTGTCCTTGTGTATCTGTTTTTGTGCTTGTTGACGCCTTCCATGAGATTAAATGTGCTGGGAATGAAACGCCAGCGAATAATAATTACCAACGTGAGATGGCTTGGAAGAGTAAGACATAACTGAATCAGAGAGAGAGAGAGAGAGAGAGAGAGAGAGAGAGAGAGAGAGAGAGAGAGAGAGAGAGAGAGAGAGAGAGAGAGACACTGCGTCATCCGCGAGTGAAAACCTTGAATGAATCAGTAAGACGGCGCTGCGGTGGCGTCTGGTGCAGGGAAGCCACCAGACGAGAAGCAGCGGGGACTTGTGGAATGCTACCCTCGTATACACCAATGCAACACACACACACACACACACACACACAACTAAATAAGTAAGCAGAGAGAGAGAGAGAGAGAGAGAGAGAGAGAGAGAGAGAGGAGAGAGAGAGAGAGAGAGAGAGAGAGAGAGAGAGAGAGAGAGAGAGAGAGAGAGAGAGAGAGAGATTGACTGCATGCTCCCATCAGTCATTAAGATCATATTTTGAAACGCTTCTTTACCGCATCTCCACCACTCTAAAAAGGCTCTAGTGGAAGTGACAGTTTTCCTTTCCCCCCCTTTTTTTTTTTTTACTGTTCTAGAGGCAGACTGATGAGATTTCTACATTAATAACAGGGGAAACTTTTGAGAACCCTGCTAATCATCTCTGTGGCCTTTGAAATTAGTCGCGGAGGGAGAGAGAGAGCGAAGCATTTCTTAATAGGAGCTATGGTGTTTGAGCAAAAAAGATAAACAAGGGCAAGAAGAACAGCAATAACAAGAGACTGCGTGGTTCCGTCACTGTTCTTTTTAATTTCTTATTTCCTGCTACCCGACAAGATCCGCTTTTGAAGCTGAAGTGCATCAGCGTGAGCGAAAACTCCGTCACGTGAAGGCCGCGGTGCCCCTTTAAGTTTATCATCTTGCTGATAAGTGTTGAGAGTACTGGCAGAGTCCGAATCCTTGAAATCTCGTATTTTTCATTAAGGGATTAAAATGTCACTCCATGTTGGAAACATTTTTTTTCCTCCAAACTTGGCCTTGTCGCTGCGCAGAGGTGGAAGAGGCTGACAAAGTTACATACGTAGAGGGTCTTGGTTGTAAAGATTGAGGTATGGTCAATGTAGACAAATGGCCCAGGCTAACAAAAAAAAAAAAAAAAAAAAAAAAAAAAAAAGTTACACGTTTTATCCTCCAAACTTGGCCTTGTCGCCGTCGAGAAGCGAGGCGGACTGACAAAGAGGGTTACATACGCAGCTCTTGTTAATAAAGACGACGGGATGGTCAGGGTACCTATGTGAAGCAGGCTAACAAAGTTACACACACACACACACACACACACACACACACACACACACACACACACACACACACACACACACACACACACGTGGTCTTGATAACAGAGGAGTGGTTAAGGTAACAAACAAACCACAAAGACAAGTCAAGGTTAGCAATACTGGTCTTTGAACACGGAGGGAGAAAAAAAAAAAAAAAAGTCTCGCCTCCCTCAGCAGGACTTACCGGCACTCAGGTTATGGAAGGCCGTAAACATCCCGCAGAAGGAGGCCACGAGAAACACCTTTATTTGCCACCTGCCGTAGTCGCCCACCTGCTGCAGCACGTGTCGGAAGCCCTCCGAGGCATTCCCGACCCGTCCAGACATTTTACTCGCATCCCCGTTTTCTCTGTCATCTCGGCTCTTCTCTTGCTTCATCATCGTCGCTGTCTCCTTCGCCTCCGCGTCCCCTGCTTCAGTCGCGGCCTCGGGATCATGACTCTGGGCTGTCATGACGCTTAAATTAACTTCACTAGTACTTTAGATGACAAACGGATAGCGAAGACTCTACACACATCGGAAACTTTGCATACTACTTGTGACTTCGGGTGCTCGATTGTGAAAGCGCCTTTGCAGGCCTTTGTGAGTTCCTCTTCTCCTGGGACGCGGTCGGGAGCTGTCTTGACCTCCTTTAGACTGCCGCAACGTTCGTCATATGGGCATCACCGCTTCCCTCTTCAAACAGATGCTCTATCAGATAAGATTAACGGAGGAAGGACGTCTCTCTCTCTCTCTCTCTCTCTCTCTCTCTCTCTCTCTCTCTCTCTCTCTCTCTCTCTCTCTCTCTCTCTCTCTCTCTAAAGTAACTCTCGCAACTGTGGTCCGCTTTGCTCTTTCACCACGATTGTTTTCAAAAGCCACAGAGATTATAAACTGTGTTCTCGAGACTTTCCCTCCTGTTAAAAATGAAGAAATCTTGTTAATCAGTTACTAGAACCGTAAGAAAAACACTCGTATCACTTCGAATACAGCCTTCTGAATGTTGTGGAGGGATGGCGCAATACTGTTTCAGAATACGACCGATCCTTCACCGTGGCGTCTCCTGTGGACAAGTGTCAGGCAAACTGTCACCGCTGTACACTACTACGCCCGCGAGGTGGCGCTACACGGGGCAAGTGCTGGGATGCGGGCGGCTCTCTACTCGTGACCCCGGATAAGCGAGGGCACCTGCCGTGGGATGAGTTACTATGTCACTCAAGGACAGGTGATACGATGCTGTCCATAGAATTCCGATTAGCCTCGGGTACTATATAGTGACAGTGATGGTGACACTACGAATCATTATGATCGGGATAGCTTTTTTTTCTTTTTTTTTTGTGTGTCAGATAGGTGGTTATGTTGCTGTTATTGTTGTTTTAGTAGTAGTAGTAGTAGTAGTAGTAGTAGTAGTAGTATGAGGGTGTTTGATGTACAAGTGATCACATCCCTCTCCAACACAGTCTTTCCCAGGAACATAACCAACACAAATAAGCTTTCAGAGAAATCCAGTATTGGACAGAACAATTTCCTACAATTAGATCATGCAGCAACCTTCATCTTCCCTACCCTCCCCTTTTAAATTTTTTCCTTCCCCCCACTCATCCTCCTCCTCCTCCTTCCGTTGCTCCTCCACATCAGTCAACGGCATGGGCATTCACGTCCCCCACTTCATACAGATCAAGTCATGCTCTCTTCACTCCATTACTTCGTTACTTAGACACAAATGTTAACCAGAAGCTCTGCAGCTGTTACACCGTGCACGGGTAACAGGACTTGCGAGGCTCTGAAGCTAATCGTAGAAAAATGGGGAAGAAAACAAGGGTAACGTAAGGAAAATTCTCATGGACAGTAATAAGGTTAGAACGAGAAATTATGTGTTCGCGCTTGCAATATTGGAAAGAATTTGTTCTCACAGTGGTAGAAGGACTTAGTAATCAGTTTGTTGATAGTGAATCCTTAGGGAGCTTTAAAAGACGATCAGACAGATTTATGGATGGAGGTGGTTGGTGGAGGTAGGTAGGTGTGTCTCATACAGCGACTGCCGCGTGTAGGCCTTGGCAGCTTCTTGCAGCTTCCCTTATTTTCTTGTGTTCTTATGTTCTTTAAAACGGTAGGATATTTGGTCAAGAAGGGAACAGTCTGAGAAGAAAATCCGTAGCCAAACGCATTCTGCCTCTCAAAACATTTACTTTTACTTCTGATAAATTTCCCACGAATCCAAAAATTTTCATATTGTTAATTTACAGCAAAGGTCACCGATCATTTTGTGATGGACAGCGTTAACATAATTTCAAAACTGCTGTGAAGACGAAAGACAGACACAGGCAGAGAGAGAGAGAGAGAGAGAGAGAGAGAGAGAGAGAGAGAGAGAGAGAGAGAGAGAGAGAGAGAGAGAGAGAGAGAGAGAGAGAGAGAGAGAGAGAGGGGGGGGGGGGGAAGGTTGGGGGCGCACGGCAACAAAGGGAAGAGGCCCATCAACTGGCGACCATTATACCCTGAGTGGGCTAGCAAGGGCACCACACCTGCCACGCCACGCCGCGCAACAACTTGCATCCGGGTTATTCCTCACCAGAACGCCACGACGGGGGGGAGTGGGGGGGGTGGGGAGCGGCAAGGACGGTAAGGGAGGCTGGGTTGGCGGTGGGAAGCATGAGAGCCAGTGGCAGGGGGGGCAAGGGGAGGGTGGTGGGGATGGTAGGGGAGTAGGGGAGGTGACGTGACGGTGACTCAACCCTGCCATCCCCTCACACAAACGTCTTCCTTGAGTCACCCTGAAAAGGAACACAAAGGAAGGGCAGCACCACTTGACCCTGACCCTGACCTTAACGAGGTTCTTTGCAAGACGTTAGCCATGCACAGGGTGATTAGAGAAGTCTTGTATATTAAAAGACAATTAAAAGTCACCGGACTGGACAAAATATATATTGAAGTACACGTCTTATTTGTATAGGCAGGAAAAAAGTAACAGATCTGTTATCATAAATCACATTTCTTTAGGCTCATTCACACATCAGTGGTGTATCAGTGCCGCGTTCGCTCAGTCCGTCAGTTTCAGTGAAAAAAAAAAATATCGCTACTTTGAATTCGGCTGACACATTCACACATGTCCGGTGCAGTGTCGTGTTCTGACTTTCCGTGTCAGTTCCGTCTCCGTTCCGTCAATTTGAATATCGTCGCCACCGACATTTTTTTTTTTTTTTTTCACGGATGCCGGACACGTGGTGTGAGTTTGTCGACAGGAATGCATGATGAACTACTTATTGAACTGGTTCGGAATCATCAAGTTCTCCATGATTTGTCTCACCCAAAGTATATGGACAGCAGTCTCAAACAACGTATTTGGAAACATTTTGTTCCATCATCAATGAACTCCTTGCACCTTATGCTCTGCCTCTTCCTCTTCATCAAAAATTGCGGCAGTCGTTGTTAATTCCACGTCTGAAAACTTTGCCATCTTGGAAATCACTCACTGCACGCTGTACGGACGTGTGTGAACACACGTCACTGAAGCGTCACGGGTTTCACGGACTATGAACTGACACGCCATTGATGTGTGAATCGACCTATATCAAGTTATTTGGAAAAAAAAAAATCATATTGCATTCGAATATATATATATATATATATATATATATATATATATATATATATATATATATATATATATATATATATATATATATATATATATATATATATATATATATATTTTTTTTTTATATTCTTTTTATGTTGGAGGGACACTGGCCAAGGGCAACAAAAATCCAGTAACTAAAAAAGCCCACTGAGATGCCAGTCCCATAAAAGGGTCCAAAGCGGTAGTCAAAAGTTGAAGGATAAGTGTCTTGAAACCTCCCTCTTGAAAGAATTCAAGTCATAGGAAGGTGGAAATGCAGAAGCAGGCAGGGAGTCCCAGAGTTTACCAGAGGAAGGGATGAATGATTGAGAATACTAGTTAACTCTTGCATTAGAAAGGTGGACAGAATAGGGGTGGGAGAAAGAAGAAAATCTTTTGCAGCGAGGCCGCGGGAGGAGGGGAGGCACGCAGTTAGCAAGATCACAAGAGCAGTTAGCATGAAAATAGCGGTAGAAAACAGCTAGAGATGCAACATTGCGGTGATGAGAGAGAGGCTGAAGACATTCAGTTAGAGGAGAGGAGTTGATGAGACGAAAAGCTTTTGATTCCACCCAGTCTAGAAGAGCGGTATGAGTGGAAACCCCCCCAGACATGTGAAGCATACTCCATACATGGGCGGATAAGACTCTTGTACAGAGTTAGCAGCTGGGGGATTGAGAAAAACTGGCGGAGAGGTCTCAAAACACCTAACTTCATAGAAGCTGTTTTAGCTAGAGATGAGATGTGAAGTTTCCAGTTCAGATTATAAGTAAAGGACAGACCGAGGATGTTCAGTGTAGAAGAGAGGGTCAGATGAGTGTCACTGAAGAAGAGGGGATAGTTGTCTGTGTTCGACTCTTGACCAGCAGGGGCACAGGAAACGCAGGTAACAGTGCAGGTGTTTATTCACAGAAGGTGTGAACAGAAGGCTGGAGGTAGGTGATCTCCCGGCGCCAGGCCGCGCACTTCCACTTAACACTTATGACTGAAGCCTAGCTCGTTCACTCATACACGTATTCATGCCTCACACAAGTCTCGCTCATTCACTCGTTCACACAACTAGCTAACAACCACACACCTCCCCCGAGACATAAGGAAGATTCCTTATCTTTGTTATGGCTACCGTAACACATGAAACAAAGTTACAATGATTGAAGTACAGAAAACACGGTACATATACACAAAACAAACACAGCGTACAATGAACACGTACGACTAATCGTAGGTGCTACGGTGCCACCGCACCTGCAGTCGTCTCGGCTCCCTACGCTGTCGGCTGCTTCGACGCTCTGGTTGCTCTCGGCCACGGTGTACCCCGTTACCCTGATGCTCCGGGCTGCCGGGATGGTGGTGTTCCTCGTGACCCTGATGCTGAAGCGCTGCACCGCCATGAGCGGTGTGCTGCTCGACAGGAAGGGGAGCAAGAGGTCTATGTGGGCGTAGGTGTCTTCTATTACGCCACATCACGCGACCGCTGCCCATCTTGATGAGGTAGTCTCTCCTTCGCCCAACAGCCACGATGACACCCAGGCGATCCCAGAGGCCTGTCGTGTGATCTTGAACGTCGACGTGGCCACCGAGGTGCAGGAGAGGAAGAGTACGGGCGGACGCGTCGTGGCGAAGTTTCGCTTTCTTCCTCAGTCGCTCTGCCTTGGCGTCGCACTCATCAGCAGCGCGCTGCCACTGCTGAGCGTATGAGCGATGATGAGCCGGGACACAGGACCTCATAGGATGACCGAAGAGGACTTGTGCTGGTGATCGCCCTTCCGCCCTCGGAGTGTTGCGCAGTTCCAGCAACCCGCGAGCGAACGCATCCTCGTCCAGGTGTCCCTGCTGTGTGGTCGTGAGGATCAGCTTCTTCACGGACTTGACCGCTGCCTCGGCGTGACCATTGGAGCGTGGATAATGAGGTGAAGATACACGATGCTCCACCCCCCATCGAGCCAGGAAGCGCCGTACCGATGAAGAAGTGAACTGCGGTCCACCGTCAGTCCTCAGGAGAACAGGCACGCCCGTGTCGGCGAACACACCCCGAAGGACACGAACGAGCTGATCAGCCGATGCTGGACGTGAGCATGCAGACACGTGAGGCCACCCAGACAAGCGATCTACATACACGAGGTATGTACGGCCTGCTGCGTGGAAGTAGTCTGCAGAAACTGACTCAAACACCCTGCTGGGTGTGTCCGTGTCCTGCCAGAGAGGTTCGTTGGCTTGGCTTGGTAGGAGTGGACGGCATAGTGAGCATCCAGAAACGACGTTCTCAACGTCTCTGTCCATACCAGGCCAGTACACCGTTTGTCGGGCCCGTCGCTTGGTGCGCTCCATCCCCTGATGACTGTCATGGAGTCGCTCTAGTGTTTCTCGGCGGAGGCTGTGAGGAATAAGAAGCCTCGGCCCGTAAACCACCAGGTCGTCGTCTACGGCCAGCAGACTGCGCACCGGCCAGTACGTACGCAAGCGGTGATCGAGGTCGTGGCAATGATCAGGGAAGCCCTCGATGATGACGTTCTTGAGCAAGCAGTACTCCCCGTCTCTTGCTGCTGCGGCACGTACCATTTCCACAGTCTGATCCTGGAGTGGTGCTAAGCGGACGCCGTCCTCATTGGTGGCAGATAACGCTGAGATGACCGCTGAGTGGAGAGGGTCGAGGTCACCAGAAGTAGCAGCATCCTCTTCCTCCACTGGGTCCTGTACTGGAGCACGTGAGAGAGCGTCGTCTGTCAACTCGATGGCCATGGATCCACCAGCCATTGCACGTAAACCTTCCTTTGCTTCGAAGACGCTGGGAAAGGCCTTGATCACAGCAGCAGCGTGCCCCGCACGCTGCTGTGGCGTTGGGTCGTAGGAATGAGGCCAGCTGATCACTTCTGTGGGCGTAGATAGAGGTGGCTGCGAGGCGGTCGGGTACTTGATGGAGCTGTTGCCGGTGCGCTGTTCTTCCCCGCGTAGCGGTCGGATTTGAGCCGGAAAATCTTCGGGGAGGATTCCGAGAGCGATGGAATCGTACCAGCTAAGCAGCGCCCCCTTCACCTCCTTCACCACGCTCACAACAGTCTCAGCTTCCCTGTCGCCCAGTTGCAAGTGCGACGAGAAAGTTCCTACACAGGTGAGGGGGTGATTACCGGCAGCATAAAGTCCATCACCATCAGCGGGCGCCAAGCTGGAGGGCGGGATTCCAAGGAGTGTTGCCGTGTCGAGGCCAATAACGGTCGTTTCGGCCCCAGAGTCAGGAGTCCACGTAATCTTGTCTCTTCCAGCGGGATGTGTGGCGGTAATGAGCACCTGGGGCGCAGGTCGTGCCGTCACCGTCTTTGTGTATACGCCTGATAAGAGCTGGTATACACTGGCACTGGCTCCCCGCCTCGGGCCTGCACCGCGATGAGGAGAGACAGTTGAGGAACTCCTCGAAGCTCCTCGTCGTTTCCTCACTGTCTGCTGACATACACTCGCAAAATGCCCTCTTTTCCCGCAGTTACGACACACTTTATCTATTGCCTGGCATCCCCTTTTGTCACTGCGACAATCTTTGCCACAACGATAACAGCCCGTGGGGCTTGAGCCCCCGAAACTGCCCTTCCTGTAGTTCGAGACAGCGTTCACACCATGGCTCGAAGAGTGAGAGCCGCCCCTTAGTACTGCACTACACTGGTTAGCGCTCTCTGATGCTCTGCAAATATCTATGGCGTTTTCAAGGGTGAGTTTCTTGTTTTCCAGCATGCGTTTCAGAGCCACTTCGTCTCGTGTCCCAACGACAATTCTGTCACGCAGCTGATGGTTTATGCACTGGTCGCAAAAGTCACAGAAATTGGCGATTTCCTTTACAGCACATAAAAAGTCGTCAAAACCTTCTTGCGTTTCTTGCACGCGGGAGTAGAAGTCTCTTCTATCCATGATGATGTTGCGCTGGCTTCGCAGGTACTCACACATTGCATCGAGGATGGTTCTTAACTCCGCGTCTCTCGGTAAGCTTATCCCGTAGCGAAGTGTACGGGTCCACTCGTCGTCTAGGACAGCAGCGAGTGCCGCCCTCTGCTCAGCCAGGGAGAGACAGTCTATCCTGGCGAGGGTTACGTATCCTTCAAACTTATGGCGCCACGTGTCGAACTCACGTAAAGATGCTGACGCCGTTAAGTGAGGAATGATGGTGGCGGACGTCGGGAACCTCGCGCCCTGGGTAGACGTGCTGCGGGCTGTGGTTTCGCCTTCATTGCTCGCCGTGGTGCGACTGGGAGCTTGTGTCCCCACTCTCTCCAGCAGCTGGGTTAAACGCTCCTCGCGAGCCTGACTCTGCTCCGACTGTCGCGCTAGCAGGGCAGCCAGCGCCTCCAACTGCTTCTCCATTCTGCGCCGTACCCACTGCAGCCTTGTCCTGATCCTACTCACTGCGCCATGTTCGACTCTTGACCAGCAGGGGCACAGGAAACGCAGGTAACAGTGCAGGTGTTTATTCACAGAAGGTGTGAACAGAAGGCTGGAGGTAGGTGATCTCCCGGCGCCAGGCCGCGCACTTCCACTTAACACTTATGACTGAAGCCTAGCTCGTTCACTCATACACGTATTCATGCCTCACACAAGTCTCGCTCATTCACTCGTTCACACAACTAGCTAACAACCACACAGTCTGGAAGGTTGTTTCGAGCTGATAGATGGAGGAATTGAGTTTTTGAGGCATTGAACAATATCAAGTTTGCTCTGCCCCAATCAGAAATTTTAGAAAGATCAGAAGTCAGGCGTTCTGTGGCTTCCCTGCGTGAAATATTTATTTCCTGAAGGGTTTAGCGTCTATGAAAAGACGTGGAAAAGTGCAGGGTGGTATCATCAGCGTAGGAGTGGATAGGACAAGAAGTTTGGTTTAGAAGGTTATTGATGAATAATAAGAGAGTGGGTGACAGGACAGAACCCTGAGGAACACCATTGTTAATATATATATATATATATATATATATATATATATATATATATATATATATATATATATATATATATATATATATATATATATATATATATATATATTGACAGAACACATTATCCATTTTATTGGCAGAAAAATGGTACTAGATTCCTTAATTATCCTGTACCAATATCTATACTCGTACAGATGAAGGCCCACCAAAGCCACAGGAAGGTCGTCAGGCAGTGTTACGCTGAGCTCAGTGCATCCCTCACTGAGTCAGCTCCCCGAGGCCTTGATCGTGCAGGATGGCGCTCCACCTCACACTGCACATGACACCCTTGCATATCCACACCATATTTTCAATAACACCTCACTTCCCTCAATACACCATACGAGTCATCCCCGCAAAGTCCCGGCATGAACGCACTGGACTTCTGTCAGCGGGGAACCACCAATGGCGTTGCGAGTCCTGACGATCCTATTACAACACTGACACAGGTTAAAGAAGGCGGAGCGAAGCGAAATGATCAGAAAGTTTTTTGCGTGTGCCGCATAAACCAAGGTTATAAAGTGCCTGACTACAAATGTTAAAATGAAAGGTAAAAGTAATAAAAAAATATGTGTCCATCGATTCACACCTGAGATCCCGAAGGTGCGTCAGAAGTTAGTGGTGAGAGTGAAGGCGTCTCAGCTGTAGTGGTGCACATACGAGTGTTCGCTACAGATTTGCATGAACAGTGATATATTACAGCTGATTAGTCTAGTATTTTTTTGAGTCAATCTCCTCAACGCGATAAGACTTTAAATTTTTTTCTGAATACACATGAGAGATCGGTAAGGGTATCGTGGAGGACAGAACGAAAGCCAGTAGAGGCGTAGATTAAGAAAGATCTGACAGGTATTCAAGTGACGTAAAGAAGATAACAAGGATGACAGAGGCAAGATCCTTAATTAAGGCAAGACCAGAAGCAATGCATTTATGATTGCTATAGTTCCCCCGGGAAAGGAAACAGAAGAAACTGGTTCTCGAATAGTGGTGAATGACTTGAACGACACCATGATCAAGTTGTTGCTGCGTAGTCAACAGGGAGCCTTAAAAGGAGATTAGATTTGTGGACAGAGATGACAGATGGACAGATGGATACGTTTTAAAGACAAACACGCACTGCCGCGTGTAGACCGACTGACTTATTGCAGCTTCCTTTACATTCTTAACCTTTCACTGCTAAACGAATTTTTTCTTTATTCACCAGCAGCTTTTTAGACACTTAATTTTGTAGTAAACTCTCTTGAATATTAATGCAGTATAAACTGAGACAAAATTAATCTCCTGTTCTCTCTTTCGCCTGTTCTGTCTGCAAGCAAATAATTCTCACAGTGCGCTGGAGGTCACTGAAGGACGCACAAAACAGTAAAATGGCTAAAAGCTAAAAACTCTGAAATATTTTTGTAGTTAAGAGATAAAATTAACTTCCTTTCGTCTCCTGTGTCTCCACGCAAACAATTCTCACAAAGCTCCGGGAAGGACACCCTTAAGAGTAAAATGGTTAAAGTAAAAACTGTCTTCCATATTTAAGTATTCTGAAAAAAAAAAAAAAAGAAAAACCACTGACCTGTTCTTTCTTTCGACTCCACGCAAACAATTTTCAGTGTTTTTGAAAATCGCTAAGGGACAATCACGGCATCCCATGACAATCCGGCAAAACCACATGTGGGGTTTGAAGTGCAGTCCTTTATGAAGGCACGAAGCGTTCACAAGTCCCCTAATAACTCAAGACCAGCCCATGAGAGCCAGGCACACTACCACTAAGCTTCGAAATACAGTCCTTTATGAATGCACGAAGCGTTAAGAAGACCCCATCAACTCACCTGAAGCCACGGCATGGGCGCCCGGGTACACACCCCCGACGGAGGCGAGGAGGAGGAGACACCACTGATATTTGCCGTCTCCCCCTACGTGGTGAAGCAACACGTCGAAGAAGTTACCTCGCCCTTCACCTCCCTCCCCCTTCTGGACGGCATTCGTCTTCGTGGTAAGTTTCTCTGCCGCCTTAATTTGCACCTCGTATGAAGACATCATGTGCTTCGTCGTGGTGGTCGTGGAGGTGCAGTGCTGGTTCTTCACTCTCTGAAAATGATGTGATGTTATGATGATACTCCACAGTGCTTGGTGTATTTATGCCTGCGTGGTTGTGCTACCGTCCTTGAGAGAGAGAGAGAGAGAGAGAGAGAGAGAGAGAGTGTGTGTGTGTACGAGTTTACATCACCTCGACGCGTGAGATAACACAGAGTACTAGTGATCGACAGACATGCAGTAATATCAAGATATGAGAAAAACTGGCATGGAAACTTAAATAAAAAAATAAAAAAAATCTCAGCGTGAGGGGAGGGAGATGCGGTAGGACAAGCTGGACGAGTAACCTGAGTGAGCTTGGGGTGTCCAGGAGGGAAATAAAAATGAAGACAGAAGCGCAGGACTTAGCAACAACGACAAAAGACTATAATAATAAATAAATAAATGAATAAACAAATAAATAAATAAATAAATAAATAAATAAATAAATAAATAAATACATGAAAATAAGACATGGACAGAGAAACGCGGGACTTAAAAAAAAAATAAGAAAATAAATAAAGAAAGAAAGAAAATAAAGAAAGAAGATAAACAAGTTAAAATAGGACATGAAAAAAAAGGCCATCAGAAAGGAATTCCCGTTTGACAAAAAAAAAAAAAAATAATAATAAAATGTAAACACTGAAGAAATAATAAAAAAAAAAAAATACACAAACTTTGGAGTAAAAAAAAAAAAAAAAAAAAGGAGAGAGAGAAGAAAGGAGAACAGAAGACCTAAACACTAATACAAAACCTGCTAGGCTAAACATCAACCCTGCATCCTTACAACGCTCAGACAGCCTATATTGGCAGCTAATGGCATTTTCAAAGACGTTTCATGATTCTAGTGACAGCTTAATACCCTGAGCTCAACCCATTAAACACACTAGTAAAAAAAAAAAAAAAAAAAAAAAAAAAAAAAAACACTAGTAAAATACCTGACTTTAGGAGAGCAGATTTTGAAGAATTAAAAAGGTACCTCCAAGGAGTGGACTGGCAAAGGATGCATGGTGAGGTCAGGTCAGGGACGGAGTTCAGAGAGATAAGGCAGGATGAGAGAGGAGAGGTGAGGCGTGAGGGTGTAGGACAAGAGGAGGGAAGATGTGTCCGGAAGGGAGGAGGAAAGAGGAAGGGGGAGATAGGTGTGAGTATGTTGGAATGTCAGGTCATGCAGAAATGAGAGAGGTGAGGTCGAGGCGAGTAGATGAGGGAGTGGAGAGGATGGTAGGGGACGAGATGAGGGGATTAGGTGAAGTAAATGTAGAAGAATTGTATAAATATTTCGTAGATAAAGTTCATACAGGTCAGTTAGCAAATATCCCGTATAGAACAATAAGATCACAAAAAAAATGAACCTAAATGGATGACTACTAGGTTAAAGCATTATTTAGGGCGTAAGAGAAGTATATATAAGAGATTAAGGGCAGGTGAAGAAGTTTTAAGGACACAATATAATGAATTAGTTAGAACAGTCAGGAAGTTAACGAGGAAAGCTAAGGACAATTATGAATTAAAGGTAGCCAGCCAGGCGAAGACGGACCCCAAGGGATTTTATCAGGTATACAGGACGAATAATAAGGATATTGTAGGTCCATTAAAGGCAGCAGATGGGGAGCTGGTTAGTTCTGGGGAGGAGATAAGTAAACTTCTGAAGGATTATTTTTTAACTGTCTTCACCCAGGAAAACATGCAGGATATGACTGATAGTGAACAGGTGTTTAGACCAGAGGAGAATGAGAAGCTGACAGATATTTCCATAACTAGGGAGATAGTGGAACAGGAGATAGATAGGCTAAAAAAGTTCAAGTCACCAGGACCTGATGAAATATATACTAGAGTACTTAAGGAATGTAAAGAGATTTTTTTTTATGTAGGAAGGATACTGGCCAAGGGCAACAAAAATCTAATAAAAAAAATGCCCACTGAAATGCCAGTCCCATAAAAGGGTCAAAGCAGTGGTCAAAAATTGGTGGATAAGTGTCTTGAAACCTCCCTCTTGAAGGAATTCAAGTCGTAGGAAGGTGGAAATACAGAAGCAGGCAGGGAGTTCCAGAGTTTACCAGAGAAAGGAATGAATGATTGAGAATACTGGTGAACTCTTGCGTTAGAGAGGTGGACAGAATAGGGGTGAGAGAAAGAAGAAAGTCTTGTGCAGCGAGGCCGCGGAAGGAGGGGAGGCATGCAGTTAGCAAGATCAGAAGAGCAGTTAGCATGAAAATAGCGGTAGAAGACAGCTAGATATGCAACATTGCGGCGGTGAGAGAGAGGCTGAAGACAGTCAGTTAGAGGAGAGGAGTTGATGAGACGAAAAGCTTTTGATTCCACCCTGTCTAGAAGAGCAGTATGAGTGGAACCCCCCAGACATGTGAAGCATACTCCATACATGGACGGATAAGGCCCTTGTACAGAGTTAGCAGCTGGGGGGGTGAGAAAAACTGGCGGAGACGTCTCAGAACACCTAACTTCATAGAAGCTGTTTTAGCTAGAGATGAGATGTGAGGTTTCCAGTTCAGATTATAAGTAAAGGACAGACTGAGGATGTTCAGTGTAGAAGAGGGGGACAGTTGAGTGTCATTGAAGAAGAGGGGATAGTTGTCTGGAAGGTTGTGTCGAACTGATAGATGGAGGAATTGAGTTTTTGAGGCATTGAACAATACCAAGTTTGCTCTGCCCCAATCAGAAATTTTAGAAAGATCAGAAGTCAGGCGTTCTGTGGCTTCCCTGCGTGATATGTTTACCTCCTGAAGGGTTGGACGTCTATGAAAAGACGTGGAAAAGTGCAGGGTGGTATCATCAGCGTAGGAGTGGATAGGACAAGAAGTTTGGTTTAGAAGATCATTAATGAATAATAAGAAGAGAGTGGGTGACAGGACAGAACCCTGAGGAACACCACTGTTAATAGATTTAGGAGAAGAACAGTGACCGTCTACCACACCAGCAATAGAACGGTCAGAAAGGAAACTTGAGATGAAGTTACAGAGAGAAGGATAGAAACGGTAGGAGGGTAGTTTGGAAATCAAAACTTTGTGCCAGACTCTATCAAAGGCTTTTGATATGTCCAAGGCAACAGCAAAAGTTTCACCAAAATCTCTAAAAGAGGATGACCAAGACTCAGTAAGGAAAGCCAGAAGATCACCAGTAGAGCAGCCTTGACGGAACCCATACTGGCGATCAGACAGAAGGTTGTGAAGTGATAGATGTTTAAGAATCTTCCTGTTGAGGATAGATTCAAAAACTTTAGATAAGCAGGAAATTAAAGCAATAGGACAGTAGTTTGAGGGATTAGAGCGGTCACCCTTTTTAGGAACAAGTTGAATGTAGGCAAACTTCCAGCAAGAAGGAAAGGTAGATGTTGACAGACAGAGCTGAAAGAGTTTGACTAGGCAAGGTGCAAGCACGGAGGCACGGTTTCGGAAAACAATAGGAGGGACCCCATCAGGTCCATAAGCCTTCCGAGGGTTTAGGCCAGCGAGGGCATGGAAAACATCATTGCGAAGAATTTTAATAGGTGCCATGAAGTAGTCAGAGGGTGGAGGAGAGGGAGGAACAAGCCCAGAATCGTCCAAGGTAGAGGTTTTAGCAAAGGTTTGAGCAAAGAGTTCAGCTTTAGAAATAGATGTGATAGCAGTGGTGCCATCTGGTTGAAGTAGAGGAGGGAAAGAAGAAGAAGAAGCAAAGTTATTGGAGATATTTTTGGCTAGATGCCAGAAATCACGAGGGGAGTTAGATCTTGAAAGGTTTTGACATTTTCTGTTAATGAAGGAGTTTTTGGCTAGTTGGAGAACAGACTTGGCATGGTTCCGGGCAGAAATATAAAGTGCATGAGATTCTGGTGATGGAAGGCTTAAGTACCTTTTGTGGGCCACCTCTCTATCATGTATAGCACGAGAACAAGCTGTGTTAAACCAAGGTTTAGAATTAGAAGGTTTAGGACGAGAAAAAGAGTGAGGAATGTATGCCTCCATGCCAGACACTATCACCTCTGTTATGCGCTCAGCACACAAAGACGGGTCTCTGACACGGAAGCAGTAGTCATTCCAAGGAAAATCAGCAAAATACCTCCTCAGGTCCTCCCAACTAGCAGAGGCAAAACGCTAGAGGCACCTTCGCTTAGGGGGATCCTGAGGAGGGATTGGAGTGATAGGACAAGATAAAGATATGAGATTGTGATCGGAGGAGCCCAATGGAGAAGAAAGGGTGACAGCATATGCAGAAGGATTAGAGGTCAGGAAAAGGTCAAGAATGTTGGGCGTATCTCCAAGACGGTCAGGAATACGAGTAGGGTGTTGCACCAATTGCTTTAGGTCATGGAGGATAGCAAAGTTGTAGGCTAGTTCACCAGGATGGTCAGTGAAGGGAGAGGAAAGCCAAAGCTGGTGGTGAACATTGAAGTGTCCAAGAATGAAGATCTCTGCAAAAGGGAAGAGGGTCAGAATGTGCTCCACTTTGGAAGTTAAGTAGTCAAAGAATTTCTTATAGTCAGAGGAGTTAGGAGAGAGGTATACAGCACAGATAAATTTAGTATGAGAATGACTCTGTAGTCGTAGCCAGATGGTGGAAAACTCAGAAGATTCAAGAGCGTGGGCACGAGAGCAGGTTAAGTCATTGCGCACATAAACGCAGCATCCAGCTTTGGATCGAAAATGAGGATAGAGAAAGTAGGAGGGAACAGAAAAGGGGCTACTGTCAGTTGCCTCAGACACCTGAGTTTCAGTGAGGAAAAGAAGATGAGGTTTAGAAGAGGAGAGGTGGTGTTCTACAGATTGAAAATTAGATCTTAGACCGCGAATGTTGCAGAAGTTAATGAAGAAAAAGTTGAGGGGGGTGTCAAGACACTTAGGGTCGTCGACAGAAAGGCAGTCCGACCTGGGGACATTTATGGTCCCCTCCCTAGATGGGGACTCCGAGGCTGGTGTAGGAGTCGCCATGATGATTTTAAAATTTTTGGGTGAAGGGTGTGTGTGTTATTAGGTGCTTGTAGTTTTGTGAGGAGGAAGAGAGTTGTCTTTAGAGGGCAGGCTGTGACTGCCCCCTTGTGTTGTGAGACACAAAGGGAAACGTTCAGTGAGGTCACAGCTGGGTTTAATGATAAGTTCACAGCACCCCCTGAACAGTGCTTTAGACCTCACTGGGAGTAATTATCGTTTCGGCAGGTGTCTACTGCCTCCTCCTGTAAAATTATTAGTGAGCCGTTAGTTTCTGTCTTTAGGAAATCACTGGAGTCAGGTGAGGTACCAGTAATGTGGCGGCAGGCTAATTTTTTTTTTTTTTTTATGTAGGAAGGATACTGGCCAAGGGCAACAAAAAATCTAATAAAAAAAATGCCCACTGAAATGCCAGTCCCATAAAAGGGTCAAAGCAGTGGTCAAAAATTGGTGGATAAGTGTCTTGAAACCTCCCTTTTCAAGGAATTCAAGTCGTAGGAAGGTGGAAATACAGAAGCAGGCAGGGAGTTCCAGAGTTTACCAGAAAAAGGGATGAGTGATTGAGAATACTGGTTAACTCTTGCGTTAGAGAGGTGGACAGAATAGGGGTGAGAGAAAGAAGAAAGTCTTGTGCAGCGAGGCCGCGGAAGGAGGGGAGGCATGCAGTTAGCAAGATCAGAAGAGCAGTTGGCATGAAAATAGCGGTAGAAGACAGCTAGATATGCAACATTGCGGCGGTGAGAGAGAGGCTGAAGACAGTCAGTTAGAGGAGAGGAGTTGATGAGACGAAAAGCTTTTGATTCCACCCTGTCTAGAAGAGCAGTATGAGTGGAACCCCCCCAGACATGTGAAGCATACTCCATACATGGACGGATAAGGCCCTTGTACAGAGTTAGCAGCTGGGAGGGTGAGAACAACTGGCGGAGACGTCTCAGAACACCTAACTTCATAGAAGCTGTTTTAACTAGAGATGAGATGTGAAGTTTCCAGTTCAGATTATAAGTAAAGGACAGACTGAGGATGTTCAGTGTAGAAGAGGGGGACAGTTGAGTGTCATTGAAGAAGAGGGGATAGATGTCTGGAAGGTTGTGTCGAGTTGATAGATGGAGGAATTGAGTTTTTGAGGCATTGAACAATACCAAGTTTGCTCTGCCCCAATCAGAAATTTTAGAAAGATCAGAAGTCAGGCGTTCTGTGGCTTTCCTGCGTGATATGTTTACCTCCTGAAGGGTTGGACGTCTATGAAAAGACGTGGAAAAGTGCAGGGTGGTATCATCAGCGTAGGAGTGGATAGGACAAGAAGTTTGGTTTAGAAGATCATTAATGAATAATAAGATAGTGGATGACAGGACAGAACCCTGAGGAACACCACTGTTAATAGATTTAGGAGAAGAACAGTGAACGTCTACCACAGCAGCAATAGAACGGTCAGAAAGGAAACTTGAGATGAAGTTACAGAGAGAAGGATAGAAACCGTAGCTTTGTGCCAGACTCTATCAAAGGCTTTTGATATGTCCAAGGCAACAGCAAAAGTTTCACCAAAATCTCTAAAAGAGGATGACCAAGACTCAGTAAGGAAAGCCAGAAGATCACCAGTAGAGCGGCCTTGACGGAAGCCATACTGGCGATCAGATAGAAGGTTGTGAAGTGATAGATGTTTAAGAATCTTCCTGTTGAGGATAGATTCAAAAACTTTAGATAAGCAGGAAATTAAAGCAATAGGACGGTAGTTTGAGGGATTAGAGCGGTCACCCTTTTTAGGAACATGTAGTACCCATCTTTAAGAAAGGAGATAAAACTTTAGCGTCTAATTATAGACCTGGCAGCTTAACTTCAGTGGTAGGTAAAATTTTAGAGTCAATAATAGCGAGGAACCTTAGGGAACATTTAGACAAACATAACTTGATAAATCAGTCACAGCATGGCTTCACGAAGGGGAAGTCTTGCCTGACAAACTTGTTAAGTTTTTACAGTAAGGTGTACAAGGCAGTAGATAATGGTGATAGTTATGATATCTTATATCTGGACTTTAGTAAAGCATTTGACAAGGTACCCCATCAAAGGCTCCTGAGAAAGGTTAGGGCACACGGGATAGATGGGAAAGTGTTAGGCTGGATAGGGTCATGGCTTGGTAACAGGCGACAGAGAGTGGTAATAAACAGCTCGAAATCCGAGTGGGGTCATGTAATTAGTGGGGTGCCACAGGGATCAGTATTAGGGTCATTGTTATTTCTAATATATATCAATGACTTGGATAGTGGAATTAGTAGTGAACATGTTAGTAAATTTGCGGATGACACAAAGATAGGTAGATTAATTAGGCCAGAATCGGATGCCATCGCCTTGCTGGCAGACTTAGATAAAATGAATGAATGGACGGATAGATGGCAAATGCAGTTTAATATCAATAAATGCAAAGTGCTTAGCGTAGGTAGAGGAAACCCACACAACAGGTACACATTAAACAACCAAACTCTGGTAGGTACAGGGTACGAGAAAGATTTAAGAGTTATAGTTAGCTCTGAACTCCGTCTAGGGAAACAATGCATAGAAGCCAGAAACAAGGCAAATAGGGTACTAGGATTCATTTTTAGGAGTGTTAAAAGTAGAAGGCCGGAAGTAACATTAAAGTTATACTTGGCGCTGGTCAGACCTCATCTAGACTACGCTGTGCAGTTCTGGTCCCCACATTACAGGAAAGATATAGGTCTATTAGAATCAGTACAGAGGAGAATGACTAAAAGGATACAGGGGATGAGGAGTATTCCTTACGAGGCGAGGTTGAAGCTGTTAAATTTATATTCTCTAGAGAGACGTAGGTTAAGAGGGGACCTGATAGAAGTCTTTAAGTGGTATAAGGGTTATAACAAGGGAGATGTAAGCAAAATTCTTAGGATCAGCAACCAGGGTAGAACAAGAAATAACGGGTTCAAGCTTAAAAAAATTTAGGTTTAGGAAGGAGATAGGAAAAATTTGGTTCTCAAATAGAGTGGTAGATGAGTGGAACGGACTCAGTAATCATGTAGTTAGTGCTAGAACACTAGAGAGCTTTAAGAGAAGATTAGACAAGTTTATGGATGGGGATAACAGATGGAAATAGGTAGGTGTGTTTCATACAGGGACTGCCACATGTAAGCCTGGTCGCTTCTTGCAGCTTCCCTTATTTCTTATGTTCTTATGTTCATCACATTTGTATTCTTTAAACGCTCAATTGGCGGCCTTTCCCTACGTCTTCATGATTCTAGTGACAGCTTAGTAAATGGACTGAGCTCAACCCAGATACGTATTCTCAAAACGTTCCACCAATTTTGCCTCAAGTACCTCTAACAAGCTGTAATGGCAGTTATTGGTCTTTCCCCGGATGTTTTCATGGTTCTAGTGACAGTTTAATAAAGTGTATATTCTCAATAGAAAGGATATCCACTGATCCGAGTGACTATCTGTGGCTTTGAAATATAGTCAATCGTGGGAGAACAGTGTTAATCCTTTCACTGTTATTCGTCACGTTTCCTTAATTACTAACCAGTCTAAGGCATTTCTTTTGTTCTACAGCCTTTTCCAAACACTGTACTGCTCACAAATGGTTAAATCTATTCTTTTTAATACCCGTTTTTCATATAGGTGCTTATAAAGATTTCATACATTACGTCTAGTGCTGTAAACTGTTGCACATCGAAGAGGAAAGGTTAAGGAATAGTCTGTCCTATCATTACATAACAATTTTCCATGAAAACCCGACTGAGCACCTGTGGGGTTTGAAATAATAGTAATTTATGAGAGAACAAAGCCCCAAGATTCCAACAACTCAGCTGAAGGAATGGAGAGGATTGTAAAGGCAGTACATTTAAAGAATAATAATAATTAATGTCCATTGTCATCTACTGTTAACACCAAGACCGCGCAAAGATACAATAAAACCACTTAAGTTCTCTTCTCGTTCAGCACATCTACATTCTTCGCGAACAGTTTAAGTCTAAAAGAAATTGATCTCCCAGATCTCAGCAAGCACCACTAAACAAACGCAATTTAAGTTGTAACAATATATATTTTTTCTTAAGTACACCGATAAATCAAAATCCGTTCTTTGTTGAATGTCAAATGCATTCGTTTGGTTTAGAGAGAGAGAGAGAGAGAGAGAGAGAGAGAGAGAGAGAGAGAGAGAGAGAGAGAGAGAGAGAGAGAGAGAGAGAGAGAGAGAGAGAAAAAAAATGCTTTTTTTTTAATATTTAACGTTTTTCTTCTTTCTTTACGGGAGGGAACAGGCAACGACTTAATAAGGAAGACGAACACTCTCCCTTAGCGACTAGGCGAGTCACTTTTCCCATATCTAGTTTACTAAACAGGGTGGCCGCTCTAATCTCTCAAATTAATTTCTACCTTCGTATGACTTCCGTTTCTGTATTTCCACCTTCCTATGACTTCAGCTCTTGTTTCAAGAGAAAGGTTTCAAGACACTTCTCACCAATTTTCGATTATCCTTTTTGTTCTCTCTTTAGGGGCTGGCACTCAGGTGGATCTTTTTTCGAATTTTTTTTTTTTTTTTAGCCTTAGGCGGTTCTTCTCTTACAAAAAAACAGATAAGTGCGTCACTACCAAACGGGCACGGACACTTGCATTCTCGTGTGGTCTTGTTGTGTGGTGAATTAAGAGTTCCCGTGATCAAGAAAATATTTATCAAGGAAGCTGCCAAAAGCCTTCAGGCCTACAAGTGGCATTCAGTATCAGTGGTATGCTGTTGAACTATTTGATTAACGATACCTACTCAATTTTAATATGTCGATACAGGAAAACACACCTACTATTCACTTCCCGCCAGTATTAACTTTTCGCTTCCGTTTTTTTTTTTTTTTCATCTCTACAACCAGAAAAAAAAATACATTCAATCGTTGGTAATCTTAGAATTACTGAAGACCAACGCGGCAATATCATCTATACTTACGGTCTTTTATTGCTACTTATTACTGTTTATCATTATCTTGCATTTTTCTTTTGGTGAACAGGCGGGAGGTGGGATAATTCAAGTCCCAAGTATCATCAAAGTTACTCTGATAAATATAAAAGGATAAAAAGTCAGGAAGAATTTATGAACGTATCTTATGGGTTTCTGCAGATATTTAAAGACACTCATGTTATTTATACTCTTTTCTTTTTTTTTTCTTTTTTTCCTTAGCGTAATTCAGTATCGTAAAGTATACCTTTCACGTGCTTGTGCTACCTTGGAAGATAATACCACATAGAAAGTAGGACGAGTTGGAGTCATGGTTACTCACTGACTGAAGGCGCAGCGCGCGAGTCAGAGGGCGGGTTATGGGTGGAGGGCAAGCCAAAAAACTGGTCCTTCATTTGCTCTATGTCTCCCGTTGTCGTGTTCAATTTTATCTTACCGAGAGAATTGAGATCCAACTTTCACGCTCCCAACAAGGCGGTGCTCTGCGTTAGGACCAAGAGGCGACTGTTCTATTCACTCCAGGCTGGTAAAAAAAATATAGCAAAACAACACATCCCGGCTCAGTAAGAAAGACCATAAGTAGTACACATAAATGACTGTAGCAAAGTATGAAACTCCCACGTCCCAGGGTGTGCGAGCTTAGTGGTTCACCTCACAATTGCGGCATGATGTGTAGAAGTCACTAGTTTGCTCATTCTGACG
>NC_087159.1:27660000-27672500 GCF_035594125.1 Scylla paramamosain | reverse complement strand
GAAAACAACATTGCAAAGAATTTTAATAGGTAGCATGAAGTAGTCAGATGGTGGAGGAGAGGGAGGAACAAGCCCTGAATCATCCAAGGTAGAGTTTTTAGCAGAGGTCTGAGCGAAGAGTTCAGCTTTAGAGATAGATATGATAGCAGTGGTGCCATCTGGTTGAAATAAAGGAAGGGAAGAAGAAGCAAAGTTTGGCTAGATGCCAATAGTCACGAGGGGAGTTAGATCTTAAAAGATTTTGACACTTTCTATTAATGAAAGAGTTTTTGGCTGGTTGGAGAACAGGCAGAAATATAAAGTGCATGAGATTCTGGTGATGGAAGGCTCAAGTGCCTTTTGTGGGCCAGCTCTCTAGCACGTATAGCACGAGAACAAGCTGTGTTAAACCAAGGTTTGGAAGATTTAGGTAGAGAAAAAGAGTGAGGGATGTACGCCTCCATGTCAAACACTATCACCTCTGTTATGCGCTCAGCACACAGAGACGAGTCTCTGTCACGGAAGCAGTAGTCATTCTAAGGAAAATCAGCAAAATACTTCCTCAGGTCCTCTCAACTAGCAGAGGCAAAACGCCAGAGGCACCTCCACTTAGGGGGATCCTGAGGAGGGATTGGAGCGATAGGACAAGATACAGATATGAGATTGTGATCGGAGGAGCCCAACGGAGAAGAGAAGGTAACAGCATAAGCAGGATTAGAGGTTAGGAAAAGGTCAAGAATGTTGAGTAGGGTGTTGCACCAATTGCTCTAGATCGTGGAGGATAGCAGAGTTGAAGACTAGTTCACCATGATGGTCAAAGAAGGGAGAGGAAAGCCAAAGCTGGTGGTGAACAATGAAGTCTCCAGGAATGGAGATCTCCGCTAAAGGGAAGAGAGTCAGAATGTGCTCCACTTTGGAAGTTAAGTAGTCAAATAATTTCAATTCTTTTAATTATATTTTAATTATAATTATAATTTTAATTATAGTCAGAGAAGTTAGGTGAGAGGTATACAGAAGAGATAAATTTAGTTTGAGAGTGACACTGTAGTCGTAACCAGATGGTGGAAAACTCAGAAGATTCAAGACCGTGGGCACGAGAGCAGGTTAAGGAGGAAATACAAAACTCCAGAGACAGCTATCAATCTGAGTAACCCAAGATCTTATTGAAGAAATATATCACTACAAGCACAGTCACTAATTCAAGCAACTCTAGATCTTACTGAACAATTATAAAACTACCGGGACAGTTACTAATTCACGTGACGCTAGATATTATGGAGAAAACACATTACAACTACTAATGTATACTAACTCCTTTACTCCCTTTGCTATCAGTGGCGTGTTTCGAAACTGTGCCTGCCTGCAACACACACCCCAGCCAGCTTACGTATGTTGCCACACCTGAGGAGTCAGTCAATGATATTTCCAGTTTTAAAATAACACACATATGTCTGGTGACTGGGCCATTTCTGCGATTTCCGAGAGAGAGAGAGAGAGAGAGAGAGAGAGAGAGAGAGAGAGAGAGAGAGAGAGAGAGAGAGAGAGAGAGAGAGAGAGAGAGAGAGAACCACATGCTTCCTTGTGTTCTCCCCCTTACTCAGTTCAGTAATGAGGCGAAAAAATGCTCACAGTTGGGCTGAAGAACTGGAGGAGGCGTGACTCGAATTAAAAGTTAAGGTTAATGGGGATAAATGACCACTACTTCAAGGATTTGGGTAGAAAGGGGACGTAATTAGAGGAAGGTGAGGCAAGGAAGCATAGATATGAAAAATGGATATGAAAGGATAGGGGTTGCAAAGGATTGGGGGAAAGTGGGTATGGAAGGATGGGGGGGGGGTTGCAAAGGAGGGGGAAGGTGGGTATGGAAGGATGGGGTGGGGATAACAAAGGAAGGAAGGAAGGTGACTATGGAAGGACAGAGGTTGCAAAGGAAGGAAGAAGGTGGGTATGGAATAGGGTTGGTATTAAAAAAACAGCCCCTCCCCCCAAAAAAAAAAGCCCAAGTTCATTTTTTTTTATTTAACATATCAAAATTTAGTTCTATATTACATTGATAAATAAGGTCTATGTATGTACATATACATAAAAAATGTAAACGTAGTCAAACCTGATCCATTCATTTCCTGAACAGTACAAGTTAACACAGGCTTTGTTCAACCGGACCAACCTTTATCAGCATGACCTAAACAAGTGTCTGTTCTTCATTAACAGAAAGTGTCAAAATCTTTGAAGATCTAACTCCCCTCATGGCTTCTGGCACAAGCCAGAGCTTGTTTCTCCCTCTCATCCACCCTCTGACTACTTCATGCTACCCACTGAAATCCTTCAAAGTGATGTTTTTCATGCTCTCACTGGCATAAACCCTCGGAAGGCTTATGGACCTGATGAGGTCTCTCCTATGGTTCTCCGAAACTGTGCATCCGTGCGTGCACCTTGCCTAGTCAAACTCTTTCAACTCTGTCTATCAACATTCTAACCATTCAACCATTCTAATCCCTCAAACTACCGTCCTATTGCTTTAATTGCCTGTCTATCTAAAGTTTTTTAATCTATCCTCAACAGGAAGATTCTGAAACATCTATCACTTCACGACTTCTGATCGTCAGTACGGGTTCTGTCAAGGCCGCTCTCCTGGTGATCTTTTGGTTTTCTTACTGAGTCTTGGTCATCCTCTTTTAGAGATTTTGGTGAAACTTTTGCTGTTGCCTTAGACATAAAAGCTTTTGATAGACTCTGGTGCAAAGCCCTGATTTCCAAACTACCCTCCTACGGCTTCTATCCTTCTCTCTGTAACTTCATCTCAAGTTTTCTGACCTAAAACTAAAATTTTTTTTTTTTCTAACTCTGGTATGAAAGGACGGGGGAGGTTACAAACGAAGGAAGGAAGGAGGGGAGGTGAATATGGAAGGACGGGGTTGCAAAGGAAAGGAGGAAGGAAGAAGTGATATGAGGTAAGTCTACTGTCGACAAGTTACCACTCTTACAATTGTTTTTTTTTTTTTTCTCCGTGACGAGAAAAGCAGAAAACAGGGCAAAATAAATAAATCAGTTAATGAGTAAAACAATAGTTATCAACCAATTAAATAAGATTAATAAAACAGCTATTTTAAATTCACGTCTCAGGTATTTTTTTTTTAATATAATTACAGACTATTAACTTAACATCTTATGTCCAACAGACTCAAAGATCGATAGTAACTGCGCAGTTTCTCTATTTTTTTTTCTTTCTTACAGCAATTCTTCTTTCAACACCAAGTATAATGAAATAAAAAAAAATATCCCACTAATCCCTCTAACTATCGTCCTATGGTTTAATTTTCTCTCTCTCTCTAAAGTTCTTAATCTATCCTCGACAGGAGGATTCTTAAACATCTATCACTTCACAACCTTCTACCTGATCGCCGGTATGGGTTCCGTCAAGGCCGCTCCACTGGTGATCTTCTGGCTTTCCTTACTGAGTCTTGGTCATCCTCTTTTAGAGATTTTGGTGAAACTTTTGCTGTTGCCTTAGACATATCAAAGGCTTTTCATAGAGTATAGTACAAAGCTTTGCTTTCCAAATTGCCCTCCTACGGCTTCTATCCTTCTCTCTGTAACTTCATTTCGTGTCCTCTCTGACCGTTCTATTGCTGCTGTGGTAGACGATCAATGTTTTTCTCCTAAGCCTATTAACAGTGGTGTTTCTCAGAGTTGTCCTGTCACCCACTCTCTTCCTATTATTCATCAATGATCTTAATCAAACTTTTTGTCCTGTCCACCCCTAAGCTGATGATACCACCCTGCACTTTTCCACATTTTCACAGACGTCCAACCCTTCAGGAAGTAAACGTATCACGCAGGGAAGCCACAGAACGCCTAACTTCTGATCTTTCTAAAATTTCTGATTGGGACAGAGCAAACTTAGTATTGTTCAATGCCTCGAAAAAAATAAATAATAAATAAAAAATAAAAATATCCTACATCTATCAACTTGACACAACCTTCCAGATAACTTCTTCAGTGACACTCAACTATCCCCTAGTGTTGTGCCTTATGAGGTAACCGTTTGCAAGAAAAATGAGTAAATGCACAAATAAAATTAAACAAAAAATACAAATCAAACTCAAATGCACAAGAAGTTCGTCAGGTTCTCTTAGGGCATTACAGCACTCGATCAGCTTCTTAGCTACTGCTTATTTACGATTACCTGGCAAGTATCAAGGTGTACAGGCACAGTACAGCATTGTTTTGCTATAGCGATAGGCGGTCCTTCACGAAATCGTAAGTTACATCTTCACCAACGATTACAGAAAAAAAAAAAGTTAGTAAGATTCATCTGGTATTTATCAGCGAGCAGCACAAGTGGTCGCCAGCAACGTAAGTGACGAGACGATTGAAAAAAAAAAAAAAAAAAAAGGGTAGTATGACTCATCCGGTATTTAAGGGCGAGCAGCAGGAGTGGACGTGAGCAGCAACGTGAGTGACGGGGGAGGTTGGGATGGCAACAGACAGGCAAGTGTTTTTCCATCAACTGGACCATCCACATTAATTGACATGAGTACGTGAGCACATCTTTCATCAAGATTTATGTGAACAGCTTCTTCTAATTAGTACAAGGAAAATCTTGAGGGTACTGTGTGTTGCATTCAGCGAGTTACCATGAGCGCGGCACACCGCAAAAGTCTTTCCTTCCTGCTCTATCACGCAAGGACCCCGCTCTGTCTCGTCTTGCACCTATCGGCGGGAACTCTTACTCGCCCACCTATCACTGCACGTTTGTATTTGTGTGTGTGGTGTGAACATAAGAACATAAGAAATAAGGGAAGCTGCAAGAAGCCACCAGGCTTACACGTGGCAGTCCCTGTATGAAATATACCTACTTATTTCCACCTATCATCCCCATCCATAAATCCGCCTAATTTCTTAAAGCTCCCCAATGTCTTAGCACTAACAACTTGATCACTGAGTCCGTTCCACTCATCTACCACTCTATTTGAGAACCAATTTCTTCTTCTCTCTTTCATAAACCTAAATTTTTCAAGCTTGAACCCGTTATTTCTTGTTTTGTCCTGGTTGCTGATCCTAAGAATTTTGCTTTCGTTCCACTTGTTATAAGCCTTATACCGCTTAGACTTCCATCAGGTCCCCTCTTAACCTACGTCTCTCTAAAGAATGTAAATTTAACAGTTTCAATCTCGCCTCGTAAGGAATATTCCTCATCCCCTGTATCCTTTTGTCATTCTCCTTTGTACTGATTCTAACAGACATATATCCCTGTAATGTGGGGACCAGAACTGCACAGCGTAGTCTAGATGAGGTCTGACCAACGCCATATATAACTTTAGTATTACTTCGGCCCTTCTACTTTTAACACTCAAAACAATGAATCCTAATACCCTATTTGCCGTTTTTGGCCTCTATGCATTGCTTTTCTAGACAAATTTCAGAGCTAACTATAACTCCTAAATCTGTTACGTACCCTGAACCTACCAGAGTTTCGTTGTTTATTGTGTACCTACTGTGTGGGTTTCTTCTACCTTCGCTAAGTACTTTGCACTTGTTGATATTAAACTGCATTTGCCATCTGTCCGTCCATTCGTTCACCCAATCTAAATCTGCCTGCAAAGCGATGGCATCCGATTCTGACCTAATTAATTTACCTGTCTTTGTGTCATCTGCAAATTTACTACTATCACTACTAATTCCACTATCCAAGTCATTGATATTGATATTGAATTCAGCCTCCTCGGCAACTGTTTGATTACGACCATCGTTCCAGGCAATTTTAGCATCACTAGGTCTCGACTCTGAGAAAAAGTAGTGAATGATATAATGTACATAAATAACAAAATTCAGTGATAAAGATTTTACTATTATATCATATAACTCTAAGGGTTTGAAGTCAACGTTTGGGGTTATAGATTTTGATTTATTGTCAAAATGTGACTTATTGTTTCTTCATGAACACTGGTTAACTCCATACGAAGTGTCTGCTTTGAAAGAGCGATTTAGTAATGTAGAGGATAGATAGATACACATAAACCAGTGTAAACCCTGAGGAAGCAGTGGTGGGTCGTGAGTGGGAGTGAGTTTCATTGGAAATAAGATTTCTAATGTCACCTGTGTACCCCTACGTATGGACAATGACAGGATAACAGGTGTTCAGCTGATTCCTTGTCAACAGGTTATACTCACAGTATTTGGAGTATACATGTCTTTCCACAGTGGGAGAAGTGATCAAGTAGCCAAAACTCCTTCATTAATAGAAAATGTCAAAACCTTTCAAGATCTAACTCCCCTCGTGATTTCTGGCATCTAGCCAAAAATATCTCCAATAACTTTGCTTCTTCTTCTTTCCCTCCTCTATTTCAACCAGATGGCACCACTGCTATCATATCTATTTCTAAAGCTGAACTCTTTGCTCAAATCTTTGCTAAAAACTCTAACTTGGACGATTCTGGGTTTGTTCCTCCCTCTCCTCCACCCTCTGACTACTTCATGCCACGTATTAAAATTCTTCGCAATGATGTTTTCCATGCCCTCGCTGGCCTAAACCCTCGGAAGGCTTATGGACCTGATGGGGTCCCTCCTATTGTTCTCCGAAACTGTGCCTCCGTGCTTGCACCTTGCCTAGTCAAACTCTTTCAGCTCTGTCTGTCAACATCTACCTTTCCTTCTTGATGGAAGTTTGCCTACATTCAACCTGTTCCTAAAAAGGGTGACCGTTCTAATTCCTCAAACTACCGTCCTATTGCTTTAATTTCCTGCCTTTCTAAAGTTTTTGAATCTATCCTCAACAGGAAGATTCTTAAACATCTATTACTTCACGACCTTCTATCTGATCGCCAGTACGGGTTCCGTCAAGGCCGCTCTACTGGTGATTTTCTGGCTTTCCTTACTGAGTCTTGGTCATCCTCTTTTAGAGATTTTGGTGAAATTTTTGCTGTTGCCTTGGACATATCAAAAGCTTTTGATAGAGTCTGGCACAAAGCTTTGATTTCCAAACTACCCTCTTACGGTTTCTATCCTTCTCTCTGTAACTTCATCTCAAGTTTCCTTTCTGACCGTTCTATTGCTGCTGTGGTAGACGGTCACTGTTCTTCTCCTAAATCTATTAACAGTGGTGTTCCTCAGGGTTCTGTCCTGTCACCCACTCTCTTCTTATTATTCATTAATGATCTTCTAACCAAACTTCTTGTCCTATCCACTCCTACGCTGATGATACCACCCTGCACTTTTCCACGTCTTTTCATAGACGTCCAACCCTTCAGGAGGTAAACATATCACGCAGGGAAGCCACAGAACGCCTGACTTCTGATCTTTCTAAAATTTCTGATTGGGGCAGAGCAAACTTGGTATTGTTTAATGCCTCAAAAACTCAATTCCTCCATCTATCAACTCGACACAACCTTCCACACAACTATCCCCTCTTCTTCAATGACACTCAACTGTCCCCTTCTTCTACACTGAACATCCTCGGTCTGTCCTTTACTTATAATCTGAACTGGAAACTTCACATCTCATCTCTAGCTAAAACAGCATCTATGAAGTTAGGTGTTCTGAGACGTCTCCGCCAGTTTTTCTTACCCGCCCAACTGCTAACTCTGTACAAGGGCCTTATCCGTCCATGTATGGAGTACTCGTATGCTTCACATGTCTGGGGGGATTCCACTCATACTGCTCTTCTAGACAGGGTGGAATCAAAAGCTTTTCGTCTCATCAACTCCTCTCCTCTAACTGACTGTCTTCAGCCTCTCTCTCACCGCCGCAATGTTGCATATCTAGCTGTCTTCTACCGCTATTTTCATGCTAACTGCTCTTCTGATCTTGCTAACTGCATGACTCCCCTCCTTCCGCGGCCTCGCTGCACAAGACTTTCTTCTTTCTCTCACCCCTATTCTGTCCACCTCTCTAACGCAAGAGTTAACCAGTATTCTCAATCATTCATCCCTTTCTCTGGTAAACTCTGGAACTCCCTGCCTGCTTCCGTATTTCCACCTTCCTATGACTTGAATTCCTTCAAGAGGGAGGTTTCAAGACACTTATTCATCAATTATTGACCACTGCTTTGACTCTTTTATGGGACTGGCATTTCAGTGGACATTTTTTTTATTAGATTTTTTGTTGCCCTTGGCCAGTGCCCTTCCTACATAAAAAAAAACTTTACAATGGTACCCTTGGCAAATTACAGTCTGCTATTGATAATGTGACGTGTCCTTTTGTTGTTGTGGGTGACATGAATGTTCCTCTACCATCCCAAAACATGCTGAATAGATATTGGTACAGACGACATCCATTTAACAAACATAGCTATTTACTACATGATTTTTTGTCAGGGGATGATCTTTGCGTGTCAAATTTTATGTTTGATCAGAACTGTAATTATACGTATTTTAATGCGAACTCTATGTCATTTATTGATTACATTTTTATACCACAATATTTTATGAGTAATATCAAAAGTTGTTTTATTATGTCAAAGCTGGAGAGCAATGTAAGTGATCACTTCCCGGTGTCAATATGTATGAAACTGAATGTGAACTCCCAAGGCAATGCAGTTGGTAATATTTATAGAATGCCTTCCTATCCCCGCATTAATTGGTCGGATTCTCAAGCTAGGGATCGCTATTCTCAATATATGAGTGTGGCTTCACGGAAACTGCCTATCATCGATGTTTCAACAGTTAATACACATGATGAGGCAAAATTAGTTACTGATTCCATGTGTGGTCAGTTGAGCACAATTATGCATGATTCGTGCACAAAACCGCTATTAGATGCTCCCAACAGATATTTAGGTCGTTACCGGAGCACAAATTGGTGGAATCGCGACTGTACCGTTACTAGAGACAACGATTCTGGTGCAGGATATGGAAGTCATGTGGCAAGCGGCATGAGGGCCAAGTTTATCTCTGTTACAAGTTAGCAAAAAAGTCATATGAAGCTGCTTGTAAGAGAGCAATGAATACTGATTTGCACGACCTAACTTCTCAGCTGATTTTTTTTCTTCTTTTTTTTTTTGTAATATAAAATTGGTAATTTAAGGAAATTTTGCAATACAATAAGCAGAAGTAAAAAATAAATAAATAAACGTACACAATTATATTACTAATCAAGCATTAGAACGTTTAAGGAATAAGTTTGAAAAGCGGGAAGATTCATTGACCCTCAGTGACACCAGACGTCGCGTGCTAAGGCACAGACCGACGTCAGATATAGAACGGTTATGTCGACTGCATCCCGTGATAAGGTGATCTCGGCCCGTATGGTAAGAAGGTATATGTCTTCCTTAAACAATGGTTGCTCTCCTGGACTGGATGGCTTAATGGCAGAACACTTAAAATATGCCACAGACAGCCATGTTTTAGTTATATTAGGATGTATGCTCATCCTGTGCATACAATGTCATGTAGTGCCTAAGTCACTTACAAGGGGCGTCCTTATACCCATACTTAAAAAGGCAACCCTTGACCTGTCGGCCCCCGAGAATTACAGACTTGTTACTGTCTCTACTGTATTTTCAAAGATACTTGAATTGTATATTCTACATACCTGTAGGTGTTATGAAATGAGTGACCGACAGTTTGGATTTGTCACAGGAAGGAGTACAAATATGGCTGCTGCGCTAGCGCAAGATGTTATTTCATACTGTAAATCCCGAGGCTCACCGGTATCTGCATGTTCTTTAGATGACCAGGGACCGTTTGATGCTATACCTCATGATGTCATTTTTTACAAGGCAATGGGAGCGATTCCTAATGATTGCTGGGCTGCTTTGTTTACGTGGTACACATCAATTACGGTGCAAATGAAGTGGGGAACATATCTATCTGCTGATATCCAAGTCTCTGGAGGTACTCGCCAAGGTGGGCTAACATCTCCCTTTTTATTTAACTTATTTTACAAAGATCTCATGGATACCTTATCAGCGTCGAATGGTGGAGTTGTTATTCGTTCCAAGTCTTTTAACGTTCTTAGTTACGCAGATGATATTCTTCGATGTAGTCTAACTGTCACAGGTCTGCAGCAAATTATCAAGGTTTCCAATGAGTATGTAAGTAATCAGGGTTTGTTTTTTAATCCCAACAAGACTAACTGTATCATATTCGGGGAATGTTATTTTACGGAGCGTCCTGCATGGCACCTAAATAGAGATATTTTGAAAGAATGTGATGTGCTGAAATACTTGGGAGTGAATCTTTCCCACAGAAAACCTCACGCTCATGTCAGTGAACGCAGTAGTGCTTGTAGAAAACCACTTGACGTCTTACAAGGAGCAGGCTTGTGCAACTTTGAAACTTATGTTGACACAGCTTCCTATGTCTGGAAAACTGCAATTAGGCCTGTACTGTCATATGGATTGGATACTGTCAAGATTGATAAAACACGTATGAATGAGTTAGAGTCCATTCAAGGAGAATTTATAAAGGCTATGTTCGGACGACATAAATACTGCAGAAGTAAACCCTTATTGAAAGCCTTAAGGATCCCCTCAACTGAGTCCACTGTGGATGTAATGAATATTGAACTATTATGCCAGATTTTTCACAGTAACTCAAGAGCAAGATGCTTATATATATATATATATATATATATATATATATATATATATATATATATATATATATATATATATATATATATATATATATATATATATATATATATATATATATATATATATATATATATATATATATATATATAATGTAATAATAAAGCTTTGAATGAGAGGGAATTCAATCAAATAGGCTCACTTGGAAGAGCGGAGGACATCTGTTCAAAGTACAATGTAAACCTTATGAAATACCTGTTTGACTCTAGCAATGCAAAGGCCAAATATGAAATAAAACATCAAAAATTTGATAATGATGTGTTATCTGACAGTGTCCGTGTTCTTCTGGCAAGTGGCAGTTCATTTGACAAATATATTCTAAATTTGCTACTTGCTCCATTTTGATCTTATGTTAGTGTAATTTAAAAATAACTTATTTGTATAGTTTTAAAATTCGTGTTTTAATTTATCTCTTTTAACGTTCATATCGGTATAATTTTAAAGTGGTTTGAGTAGTTGTAAGATTTCCCTTGTATAATTTTAATTGATTCCTTTCTTTTAATATTCTTAATTTTATAATGATGTAATCTTAAAACTGGCTTCTTAGTCTCAGACTAATTTTATGAATGACAATGTATTATGTTTTTTTCTATTGAAATATGTTTACAGTGTCCATGTATCTTCTTTTGAAGGCAAATAAATTATTATTATTATTATTATTATTATTATTTTTATTATTATTATTATTATATTTCCCCCTCTCCCTCCTCTGACCTTTCCGGACACTTCTTCCCTCCTCTTGCCCTACACCCTCACACGGGCGCACTACAAAAACGCGGATTCGAAAAGATTAACGAGTTCGAAACTCACCCTTAATGCAGTTACAAAAGCGCGCCAAGATTATTCCCTTTTGACTCGCTATTTCAACAAGTTTCGTTTAGTGTGTCTTAATGATTCACAAAGTGTTCACTGTTGTTGTAGGCGGTTGATTACACCTTAATGGTCAGTCAGTCCGTTGTTTTCATCCTGTGCTGTGCTGTGCTGTGCTGTCCAGTATGGAGTTCACCATTTCTAAGACCAACAAAGGCAAGAAGTGCTTAATCCAGGATATATATATATATATATATATATATATATATATATATATATATATATATATATATATATATATATATATATATATATATATATATATATATATCCTCCAATACAATGTGAGCACAATCATGACAAGGAAAAACAAAATTAATAAAAAAAAAAAACTGCAACAGTGAAAAGGAAGGCAACTGACGACTTGATAGCAAGGCCTTAAAAGCTAATTAGAATTGAATTACAAAAATTCTCTGATAATGAACTTGAATCTACGGATACAAGATCGATTGCACAATCATTATGCAAAAAAAGGCGAAAAGTGTATCCAGTATTACCTAAAACTCGTTAGGAACTACACCAGGCTCTTAACTCTATGACTACACCTACAACCAAATGGGAAGATTTTATCCGGGGGAATAATCCTGAGACAGGTTTGGTTATTCTTTCACGTACAACAAATCTAGAATTTTTGACGAACACTGCTGAGATCTTCGTAGATGGGACTTTTAAATGTTGTCCTAAGTTCTTTTATCAGCTGTACACCATACATGGATTATGTAATGGACATTATATTCCGTTAGTGTATGCCTTATTACCAGATCAATCTGAGGAGATTTATAGAAATATGTGGACGTGTTTGATTGATATTCGTTCAGCTAAGAATCTGCTCCTAAAGCCTTCAGTGATACATGCAGATTTTGAAGTTGCCATGCTCACTGTCCTAAGAGACATATATCCAACAGCAGTCATCAAATGTTACAGATTCCATTTGGGACAGGCATGGTGGCAAAAAAATTCAGAATCTCGGGCTAGGTAATGAGTACAAGGACAACAACAGTGACATTGGCCAGTGGCTAAAATTATCGTTTGGATTGCATTTCATTGACCCTAAGGA
>NC_087159.1:27645000-27655000 GCF_035594125.1 Scylla paramamosain | reverse complement strand
ACTCAACATTTGCTTATGTGCCACTCTTAATCTATGCTTCAGTTCACTATAGATAAGAGATATGCAGTCACACACTCAGATATGCAAACAGCTAATACTATGAACAAAATTAAAGCACTTGAAAACCTTGGAAGTGGGATGTGTGTTTTTAATATTGCAGAACAAATCAAACCATTCCACTTGTTACTGTCATCTAAAATGCTTCAAAGGTTTTCTATGTTATGAGCAGTAATCAGGTTTGTATGACATCTGAATAACACAAGCACTATGAACTATGCAGCTTGGTGGAGATTTTACTACACTAATGTCTTCCAGCTTGGGGATCGTGTGTTCTGCTCCATCAATGGCCGCTACGGAACACTGGCAAGCCTCACTAGTGCTCCTGAGACGCGAGTGTTTCCCCTGGGAGAAAATTTGAGTTTTGAAGACGGTGCAAGTATTGGCATTCCCTACTTCACTGCCTGCCGAGCTCTCATCCTCAAGTGAGTAGCATCAGACACAGGCGGCTAAGGATGCGCAGCTTTTTTTTCTTTTTTCTTCTTATGTAAGACGGGCACTGGCCAAGGGAGAGAGAGAGAGAGAGAGAGAGAGAGAGAGAGAGAGAGAGAGAGAGAGAGAGAGAGAGAGAGAGAGAGAGAGAGAGAAAGCTTCACTGAGCTGCCAATCCCAAAAGAAAGATCAAAAGTGTCATTCAAAATTGGAGGGTAAGTGTCCTGAAACCTCCCTCTTGAAAGAGTTCATCATAGGAAGGAGAAAATACAGAATCAGGCAGGGAGTTCCAGACTTTCAGTTTACATACCTCTTCCATTAACATACTTCCCCACCTCCTTATTAGGCAAGTATGGGAAGGTTTTCTTGCTTAAAATCTGGCTTTGATACAGTTCACATTACTGACTGTCATTAATGTCTGCAGAGCCAAGGCCAAGAAGGGAGAGAGGTTGCTGGTGCATGGAGCCAGTGGAGGTGTGGGGCTGGCAGCAGTTCAGATGGGCAGAGAACTGGGTTAGTTAACTCCAGCCGTGAACAAATCATGCCAGCATATAGTTTGGATGATAATCAGGCATCAGTCAACAAAGTGCCATTAAGTTTTATGACTGGTCTAATAATGAATGTTATGGTTTGTCTGTCAGAATTTTACCTCCTTTACCAGCAAAAATAAAAACTTAAGAACATAAGAAAATAAGGGAAGCTGCAAGAAGCCATCGAGCCTACACATATCAGTCCCTATATATATATATGAAGGCTTATTTTTCTTATGTTAATATTTAACTTAAATGATTAGCTTAACATTATGAAAGTTTACATTAAGATTGCATGATTTCAGAAAATAACTTTAAACCTCTTGAATATAACTTCAAAGGCACTGCACCCACAGGCCTTCACGTGGTGGGGACTGCTGGCACTGATGAGGGGATCTCCCTGGTGAAGGCGACTGGTGCCCATGAAGTCTTCAACCACCGTGACCCTAAGTACCTTAAGAACCTTGGCACTGAAAAGTTTGACATCATTCTAGAGATGTTGGCCAATGTTAACCTGGACAAGGACCTCACTCTGATGAACCCACGAGGGAGAACCATTGTAAGTCTGCCACATTATTTTGTTTGTTCTTTTTTCTTGGACAGGGTTGGATGTCTGTGGGTGGCTAAAGAGTATCACTGACTTTTTGCAGTCTTAGACAATTTTTTTTTTTTTTTTTTTTTATGTAGGAGGGACACTGGCCAAGGGCAACAAAAATCCAATAAAAAAAAAATGCCCACTGAAATGCCAGTCCCATAAAAGGGTCCAAAGCAGAAGTCAAAAATTGATGGATGAGTGTCTTGAAACCTCCCTTTTCAAGGAATTCAAGTCATAGGAAGGTGGAAAAACAGAAGCAGGCAGGGAGTTCCAGAATTTACCAGAGAAAGGGATGAATGATTGAGAATATTGGTTTAACTCTTGCATTAAAGAGGTGGACAGAAAAGGGGTGAGAGAATGAAGAAAGTCTTGTGCGGCAAGGCTGCTGGAGGAGGGGAGGCATGCAGTTAGTAAGATCAGAAGAGCAGTTATCATGAAAGTAGCGGTAGAAGACAGCTAGATATGCAACACTGTGGCGATGAGAGAGAGACTGAAGACAGTCAGTTAGAGGAGAGGAGTTGATGAGACAAAAAGCTTTTGATTCCATCCTGTCTAGAAGAGCGGTATGAGTGGAACCCCCCCAGACATGTGAAGCATACTCCATACATGGACGGATAAGTCCCTTGTACAGAGTTAGCAGCTGGGGGGGGGTGAGAAAAACTGGCGGAGACGTCCCAGAACGCCTAACTTCATAGAAGCTGTTTTACCTAGAGATGAGATGTGAAGTTTCCAGTTCAGATTATAAGTAAAGGACAGACCAAGGATGTTCAGTGTAGAAGAGGGGGATAGTTGTCTGGAAGCTTGTGTTGAGTTGATAAATGGAGGAATTGAGTTTTTGAGGCATTGAACAATACCAAGTTTGCTCTGCCCCAATCAGAAATTTTAGAAAGATCAGAAGTCAAGAATTCTGTGGCTTCCCTGCGTGAAATGTTTACTTCCTGAAGGGTTGGATGTCTATGAAAAGACGTGGAAAAGTGCATGGTGGTATCATCAGCGTAGGAATGGATAGGACAAAAAGTTTGGTTTAGAAGATCATTAATGAATAATAGATGTGGAAAAGTGCAGGGTGGTATCATCAGTGTAGGAATGGATAGGACAAGAAGTTTGGTTTAGATCATTAATGAATAATATGTATGTATTTTTCTGCACATCATGGCAGGCGTGCCATATTTAACTATATACATACTTTCCTAACTTTATAACTTCACATTCTCTACAAAGGCAATCCCTCAGTCTGACTTATATTGAATTATTTTTACCATTCTTTCTAAATATGTAACCTGCCTCAGTCCTAATACTTATTCAGTTAACAATCTTTAACATTTCATGCATGTGAAATCAGAATATTTTACCAGGTAAATTATGCCTCTGACTCTTTCCAACAATTTATGACAGTATGATCTACTATTTCAGTAACTCCAAATGATTTTACAGAACAAAAGACTAACTCTTTATTTAAAGTTACAGACACTAAAATCTTTGAACTGCAATCACTCCTTTAACTATCACTACTGTGTTTTGATATAATTCTAAATCAGACCTTTTGATCAAGCAGAAAGGAAAGCAGTCAGAAGACTAACGTTTGGTCATGAATATTACTGATGCCTTCCTCTTTTCTTCAGGTGGTGGGGTCAAGAGGACCCACTCAGATCAACCCTCGCAATCTGATGATGAGTGAGAGTTCTGTCACTGGGGTTGCTCTTGGTACTTCCACTGAGGTGAGTTGTAATGTGAATTACCTTTTGACCTAAACTGTGTCTGTTAAATGTGATAAATAACTCCTTTAGATTACATTAATTTTCCTAGCAGCTTGTAGTTTTGTAAGCTCTGTTACTTTGAAGATTGTTCTTATGAGAACCCGAAGTGCTAAAAATACAGGTCTTGGGTAACTGTCTGCAGGAGGAGTGGGCAGAGCTGGCAGCACACGTGGTAGCCGGCACTGAGTCGGGGTGGGTGAAACCACCAGTGCACAAAGTTTACAGTTTGGAAGAGGTGAGATGCAATAGATTCTCATATTTCTAATCTTGAGTTTTTGTTTTTTTAATGAGTTCAAAGTATGCAAGTTTGGAAAACATCATTGATTCTTAGAAGGAATTTATATTTTCTTATTTTTTAAGGGATTCAGATCAGACTTGAAATGGATGAATGCTTATTTTAAAGAGACTAATACTCTTACTTATTTTTAAGACACTGAATAATTATCTTCAAGAGACTAAGATTATTAAAATAATTACAGTAGACTAAAACAAGGTACTTATTATATTTAAGAAACTATAAAAACAACTACATTCTTTCAAGAGTAACACCACTACTGTATTTATTCTATGAGATCTAAAACATTCACTAAGCAGCACCCATACATCAAGCACAGCCCCATGAGTGACACACCCCATCTCCAGAGGACTACTGGGTATGTTAGCTTCCCAATAACTGGTCAGCTCTTACTCCAACAGGCATCCCAGGCTCACCATGATATCATCCACTCCAAAGGTGCCCAAGGAAACCTGGTGGTGAGGGTGACTGAGTGAATGAACCTCTCTCAAGCTTCTTCTCCTCCTTGACTCTAGTCCTCAGTGAATTCATGTGGCTGTGTTGCCTGTGGAAAATAGTAAAGTGAATAAATAAATCTATTTATTTGGTATATATTATATACCAGGCCAGAAATCCCACATGAAGTGGCCTAGACAAAGCACAATAAAAATAAATGAATAAATAAATAAAAATACATAAACATTAATATTCAGACTCTTAGTGGAGGATTAAGGTATTATTGGATAAGGCATTTACTTATGATATATAACAAGAAGGATTACATTTATGTGAAAGAAAGTAAAATGTTGAGTGTATGTGTGTAAAGTGTTGTTTTTTTATGATACTTTTATTTGAAGCAATTTTTTTTCAGGATTACAGGTTTTTCTAATGTCCTCATTAATTAATCAAATCATACAATCAATGCTGTCTTTTTTCTTTATCTTATTTGCTTAGCATTTTAATGTCATCCTGTGTGTGTATTGGTAGTTTACTGCTTTATATATTGCTTTAACACGCAACTTGGTTACAAAGACTGGCAGTTTACAGTCGTCAGTATCAGGGACTTTTTGCAGTCAGATGTTGGGTGATACAGTAGTTCCTTTATGCACGGTCAGGGACCACACACTCTCCCAGTCAAGTTAATCTACCACACTCATTTCCACTGTATTAAATGTTTTCCATCAATCTTAAGTTCCCTGATCAGCTAAGAACCAATCAGTTATCAGGTTTCATAAGATCGTCAGCAGACCAGAGGGTTAGAGATTGAAGGAATATGAGTAACACTGTAGAAACAAGTGGTGTGTTACTCGGGTATTGACCAAACCATAGTTATGTGGCATATGGATCACATCACAAGCTTCCAGATTCCTAAAGTACCTGATTTTGTTACTGAAGTGGAGTAGTTCTACTTATGTGAGGAATACATTTAAATACTTAGCACAGGAAATATAAAGGCAAGCAAAGTAACTCGTATGATCACAAATTGTCATCAAACTTCCAATTTAGTGAAACAATTTGCCCTAATATATTTTTTGTATATTGTAATATGTTTCTTCTCTTGCACAGAAGAGCAGAAGAGTAAATAAAATAAGAATCTATTATTGTCTTTCTTTCTATAATGTTTTGTGCTGTACTATTTTTATTTATTTTTTTTTATCTCAAACCTACCATGTTAATCTGAGTAAAATTATACTCCTTGCTTTATTTATTTATTATTTATTTATTTTTTTTTATCTCAAACCTACTTTATCTGGCAGTAAAATAATTACATCTTTTACATACTGACTTTTTTTTTTTATACATATGGTTCACGGGTATGTATAAACTGTAATGATCTCAATGGATCTTTTTTCATTCAACTTTTTTTTTTTATTCCTACATAACTTTTTCCTATTGACCGGAAGGAATATTATCCAATCACACGTGGAAGTTTGGCTGCCAGAACATAAATATGGGCAGGTCTGTATACATCATTCTCTCTCTCTCTCTCTCTCTCTCTCTCTCTGTGTGTGTGTGTGTGTGTGTGTGTGTGTGTGTGTGTGTGTGACTTTATGAAGCCTGGCCGAGACCTCATAATCTCTTCCTCTAAACCGTGACTTGACAGTGATGCCGACTAGTTTGTTTTTCTTTTCATTTGTTCAAGAATATAATTATACACATGGAAACAACGGAAAAAAAATAAAGTATAAAGTAAAGCGAAACGTCTTTTAAACAATATATATTTTTCTTTATTTGGTCAAGAAAACATACACATGGAAATAATGGGAAAAGAAATAAGTGGTGAAGCAAAGTGAAATGTCTCTTAAACTTACCTTATATATTCTTCGTAACTTGATCTGCGATGCTGGAAGTGCTGTCACTGCCACTGGGCTGCATGTGCTTCTTATCTTCTGAATCATCGTCCTCAGACTCTTCACTTAAAGTTCCGTGGTCACCAAACCCGGCACGTGTTTTGTTAATCGTACTCCTCAGCTCACTGCACGCCACGTAAGCACCAACGCAGATCCTAACCTCTTCTGCAGATTCTACGTACCTTCCTTGCTTTCCTGTGTGGTCTACCTTTAAGTAGGTTATATCATACCAAGATAAGAACACACGCAACCCTCGTCAGCCCAAGGGGTGCCATCATCCACACTATAACAGAAGGACGACCCCAGCCTCTCCAGCGACTCAACCTTACAGTATATACAAGCAGGCGTACCGTCATCCACACCCAAACAGCAAGACCAACCTTATCTCCAGGACAGACCTTAACATGTTGCAAAACACAAGAACACGCACAGTTGATAGATAGATGGACTAATGATAACATGTTTTTCGTTCAATTACAAAACAGTTACTTCCTAAAGATTGAAGAATAAATTCTGCACAGTGGAATAAAAATTACCAGGCTTTTACAGCTGCATTCCGGACACCCTCCTAATTTTCGTGAATCCTCAGACATCCAAAAATCCTAAACAGACATCCTACAACTAATACTCTACTAGCTACACTGTACTAGGCTTATTACCAGCCTTCCCACTCCCAAGCCATCATTGACCTGATACCGTATTCTGAAACACTACGCCGCGCCCGCACCCCGACTTCAAAAGGTTCTAGTCTAGTTGAAGTTAAACAAGTTTTTAGGAATATTTTTTTTATGGTTCTAGCGACTAATTAACATTATCTGTACATTATTAAAAAGAGAAACACTCTTGAGAACACTGTTAATCGTCTCTGTGGCCTTTGGAAATAGTCGTGGTGGGAAAGCAGAGTTTCAGAATACGGACCTACGTATGTGCTGCTCCATATGATTGCAGTGAGGATGGCGCGGCGGCAGGGCTGTCAACTCCAGGATAAGCCATCGCCACCACCATTACATCCTCGTCGCCGCCATCTCGTAAATACCTCCACATGACGCTGCATTTCACAAGCGTCCTGCGTCAGCGTCCATTTTTTGCGCGCCATAAACCGGAACACACGCCGTAAACACAGTGCGCGGCGATCTATCAGTCAGTTAATGGTGAGTAACTCTACACCAGCCTCGCCATTGCCAGCCGCTGTCCGCCCCCCTTCACACTCTTTGCCTCGCCTGTGCCATTGTTTTAATATTTCGTGCGGGAGTTCAGGTACTACTTTCTCTGGTTTAATACTGATGACTAGTTTTGTGTTATCAGCATGATGAGGTCATGCATCTTAATTCTTAGTAGGTATTTTGATATTTATATTTTCATTTCACCGTGTAACAAAAATTTAACTTTTTTGTTTTTGGTCTGTAAATGTTATTTCCTAATTGCTTTTACCTAGAAATAAAAGAAAATTACAACTATTCCCTTTAAACTTTGTTTTTTTTTTTCTGATCTGGACAGCGATGTTTTGAAACTAATCTGCTAACATATAATCAGATCTTATGTCATCCATTGCGCCAGTGCCACACTGCTCTATACCCACTCCTGCAGAGAGCAAGTTTCTAGAAAAAAAACAAATAAAAATAAAATAAATAAAACCGTTCAGAGGAAGATGAAGTCATTGATCCCAGATTTCAGAGGCGCAACTGTGGAGAAAGCTTTATTACCCTAATCAAAATGACGTCAACGACCTAATATTGAGATCTTGGTCTCACAAAGTCCAATGCAGAGCTTTTGAGTTCGAGACTCAAGTAGTGGAATTTGTTAGATGAAAGTGTGAAAATATCAGATCTGAGAAAGCGTCATCAGCATTTTTCAAGCTTTTTACTTAAGATGAGCTTTGTTTTTGCCACAATGTGACCGGTCTGTTAGAGGCAATTGGAATCGCCTGTAACCCCAACAAGTGGCGCCACCACCCTACCAGCTCAATTCTTGCAAACGACACCCTTGCGCCCTCTACTGCCTGCCATGTGTTGCCATAACCCCCAGCGGCATGCACTTAAAAACTTCCCTCCTCCTATCATGATGTGAAAGAAATGGAGGCAGCATAACGAGGAGAGCACCCTTCTACATTCTTTTAGTTGGGTTGCTTAAGTTAGCGATTGCAACAGCGGATCAACCAACTCTTACGCGCTAGACGTTATGCGCCTTCCTCAGTCACACACATTACAATTTGTTTATTTCCTTTAGGAACTTATTAAGAGTACGCTCGTGGCCCTAGTTCCTATCGTTTTCGGCTCCTACCCCTCTCCAGTCTTGGGGACCTGGTGTGAAAGCGGGGTTTTCGGGTGCAGAAAGCTAAAATATGGCCAAATACCGCCTCTTACCACCAAAATTAAGTAGAGCTACTGCCATTGCTGTTGTGATGACCGCCATGTTGTTGATCGAAAAAAATCTCCAGAAATCTGTAGTCAAAATATAGGTAATATTAGGTTAGACTTCCGATTTCTGGGATTTTGACTATATATTTCAATTTTTTTTTTTTTTTTCCAAACAAGAACATGGCGGCCATCACAGCAGGAGCGGCAGTAGCTTTCTACTTATTTCTGGAGGTAAGAGGCGGTATTTGGCCGTATTTTAGCTTTGCGCACCTGAAAACCCTGCTTTCCCACCAGGTCCCCAAGATTGTAGGGGGTAGGAGCCGAAAACGATCGGAAATTGAGCCGCGAGAGTACTCTTAATACTCTTAAGTACCGTTTTTTTTTTTTTTCTTTCGCTGCATCCATAAACCTCTCTCTCTCTCTCTCTCTCTCTCTCTTCCGCTAGGTAGATCCATCAACATCCTTAGTATCATCGACCGTGCTCCTGATCACCGTGCTCCTAATCGGCTAGGAAGAATGTAGACCAAAAGATGGTTGTGCCGGTAGTAGTTTAGACCGAAATAGCACCGAAAATTCACGCATATAACGTTAATATCATGGAATACAAGAAAATGCATTGTTGAACAGATAGATACGCACTGTTGCAATAACAAATCGAACAACGTAATAAGCTAATAAGGATAACTACCCTCACGGGACGGAGTTACAACACTGCAACATTAAGGAGGCTAGATCAAGGGTATAAAGAGATACAGACACATACCTTTATAATTCCATAGGTGATAGAGTCGATGCACAGAAAAAAAAAAGAAAAGAAAAACAAACTTGGCGCTAATTTATTGAAGACAGCAAGCATACACCCTCTCAACTCGTCGTCTTAGCGTAAACTGAGCACTTCGAAGCCAGTGACCAGTGCCTAGTCCAAACTTATCCGATTCCTCTGCACTCCCTTCACTTACGCATTAAAACCAAACACCAAAACTCCTTAACCAACAAACCGCACATTTCACAGGAGTATAACACCACACTACATCATACAGAGACAGTACATTATAAAGCTACGTACTATACCACAGCGAGAGGCACTTGAAACCACGAAAAAGTAATGGAATCGAACGCGGGTAGTTTCAAATCCCCTTTCCAGCCAGTCAACTCTCCTCTACCCACAATTATTTCCCTATTCCTTCTAATAATGAATGGGAGGTTTTGAAGTAATTTCATATATCAGTTTTTATGGCCACTCCTTCAAGATAATCACACCAAGTATATAGAAACTGTCATAATAATTACTCGGGAGGACAGGAGGAGAGGCTTCGTCCTAATAAACGAGTGATCATGGCTTGTTTGAACCGCTCTTTATCATCGTGAGCTGTGATCATTACTGTATTTAGTTTTATTTATTTATTTATTTATTTATCTTTTTTAGCTTCATGGGCAGTTATAAGTCGCTACATTATCATCATTATCATCATCATCATCATTATCGTTATCGTTATTATTAGTATTAGGTATTCTCCTTCTATATGACTGCGATGTTGCGGCGCCAAAACAAATCAATCAAAATTCTATTTTTTTTCATCTTCTTACTACTACTGCTACTACTACTACTACTATTACTATTACAACAACAACAACAACAACAACTAC
>NC_087159.1:27632500-27635000 GCF_035594125.1 Scylla paramamosain | reverse complement strand
CGCAGAAGGAATAGTTGCTTCACTAGATGTCGAATCCTTGTTCACGAATGTTCCAGTGGATCGCACCATCAACTACATCATGGAACGTGGTTTATCACAATGAAGCGAACACCTAAGCTTGCGATCCCAGAAGCTGTACTCCGAGAACTGCTGGAGTGCTGCACTAAAGAAGCACCTTTATCTGCCCCCGCGGTAACAAGTACTGCCAGGTAGACGGCGTGGCAATGGGTTCTCCTCTCGGTGTACTCTTGGCAAACTTCTTCATGGGTTGCATCGAGGAGGAAGTTTTCAAGAAAGTCAAAAAGCCGAATATATATTGCCGGTATATTGACGACATTTTCATCAAGACAAAGGACGCAGCCGAAGCAGAGCATCTTAGACTTCACCTCCAAGAAACATCTGGGCTAACATTTACTATGGAAAACAGCAAAGATGGAGCCATGCCCTTTCTCGACGTCCTAGTGCAACAAGATGAAGGAAGATTTACCACCAGCGTCTACACAAAACCAACGAATCCTGGACTCTGCTTGAACGGACGAAGTGAGTGTCCCACGAGGTACAAGGATTCCACTATTTCAGCCTACATCAGAAGAGCGCTTACACACTGCAGCACGTGGAAACAAGTCCACCAAGAAATACAGCGCTCAACTCAAGTCCTCATAAACAACAATTTCAGTGAAAAGGACATCAACCGCCTAGTAAAGAAAATTGTCGACAGCTGGCATAACAAGAAGCAACAAGAGGATAAGAAAGGGAACATCAACATCTTCTATAAAGCAACTTTCTCTACCGCCTACGAAGAAGATGAGAGGGCCATCACGCAGATTGTGAAGAGGAACATCAAGCCTTCCGACCCTGACAGACAAGTTAAACTAATAATTTATTACAACACCAAGAAAACCAGCCATCTTCTTCTGAAAAATAACCCCTCAAAAGAGAAAGAGAGCCTTCAGAAGTCACATGTCATGTATAGGTTTACGTGTAACCAAGGAAAATGTGAAGTCCTTCCCTCCACCTATGTTGGCATGACGACAACAAGACTCTCCCAACGACTAACTTTCCACCTCGCAGCAGGAGCACCCAAGAAACATCTGAAGGAGAAGCATAACATAAACATCACAAGAGGAATGCTAGTAGATAAAACGGAGATCCTAACTACATGCCCAGACACCAGGCGTCTCCCCATCTTAGAAGCACTATATATAAAAGAGACAAACCCTACATTAAATCAACAATCCGAAGACCTACAAGCATTACCAAGGCGCGCGAAGACCCAGCTTGGATAGCAGCCCAGCCCAGCCCGCGACAGCCGTCAGCCAATCAGAGACCAGGACGCGCAGCGGGGTGACAAGCCTACCGGTATAAATACACCCCCGCAATCAGCTTGAGCCATTCTCTCCGACACCCTCAATATGGAAAGACCTCCGCTACTGAAGAAGGGTCAAGGACCCGAAATCGCGATCTAGCGAAAATGACTAGCTTCGGCGAAGTCATACAGCCAATTAATAAAGAATATAAGACAATCATAAGATACAAGGAAAATATCTTAAGAAAAATAATAAATGCTCAACTAGCTATCACATTTAATGATATATATATATATATATATATATATATATATATATATATATATATATATATATATATATATATATATATATATATATATATATATATATATATATATATATATATATATATATATATATATATATATATATATATATATATATATATATATATATATATATATATATATATATATATATATATATATATATATATATATATATATATATATATATATATATATATATATATATATATATATATATATATATATATATATATATATATATATATATATATATATATATATATATATATATATATATATATATATATATATATATATATATATGTATATATATATATATATATATATATATATATATATATATATATATATATATATATATGTATATATATATATATATATATATATATATATATATATATATATATATATATATATATATATATATATATATATATATATAATTCAAATTTAAAAGCATAAAAAAAGCTCAAAACTCAACACTACAAATTTGAATATAATAATCGTAAGTGGAGAGAAGAAGGAGGAGGAAGAGGAGGAGGAGGAGGAGGAGGAGGAGGAGGAGGAGGAGGAGGAGGAGGAGGAGGAGGAGGAGGAGGAGGAGGAGGAGGGGGAGGGGGAGAAAGATGAATAAGGAGGAGGAGGAAGAGGAATGAGGAGGGGGAGAAAAAACACAGAGGCATGAAGGAATAAAGAACGATAGGGGGATGAAAAAAAAAAAAAGAAAACGAGGAAGGGAAGGAAAGACGTGACGAAGATGAGAGAGAGAGAGAGAGAGAGAGAGAGAGAGAGAGAGAGAGAGAGAGAGAGAGAGAGAGAGAGAGAGAGAGAGAGAGAGAGAGAGAGAGAGCGATTAAAATATGCAGTAAGCCAGGGACTAGA
>NC_087159.1:27607500-27625000 GCF_035594125.1 Scylla paramamosain | reverse complement strand
GAGGGTTTGCCGTCTCTTAATTACTGATTGACAGGAACTATTCGAGTATTGAACGGTGAATGCGCCTCCTAACTGCCTCCATTTCTCTCTGTCTCTCCCTGTCTGTCTGCCTCTCTCTTATCTTGATTGTCTCTCGTTTGTATTCTGTCATTCTTTAATTTTAAAACTCTCTTTTTTTTTTTTTAAGTTTGTATTCTATCTTTTTTTTTTCTTTTTCTGTTTTCTTTATTATTCCGTATTTCTTTTTTTTCATTTCGCCCTTCTTGTGTTTTCTGATTTTTCTTTATTCTCTCCTCCTCGCGTTTTCTGTCTTTCTTGATTTTGTTCTTGCATTCACTCTCCCTATCTTTTTTTTAATTGACTTGCTTACATTTTCTCTCTCTCTCTCTCTCTCTCTCTCTCTCTCTCTCTCTCTCTCTCTCTCTCTCTCTCTCTCTCTCTCTCTCTCTTCCTTTTTATTGCCCTTCTTGCATTTTCTTTTAGCGTTCTTGCATTCTCTCTCTGTTTCTTTATTCTGTCTTCCTTATTTTCTTTGTCTATCTTTTTAATACTGTCCTTGCATTTGCTCTGTTTCTGTCTTTTTTTTCATCGACTTTATCTATTTATTTATTTATTTATTATTTTTTTTGCTTTCTGTTCTATTCTGTCCCCGTCAGCATAACAACCTCTGCCTCTTCATTCCTCGTTTCCCACAATGCCCTCCCCCACCCCATAACTCCCCGTCAAATACCTAAGTCTCTCCCCAAGGTAAACTTCAACGAAAATAATACCCATGAAAAATGAGGCTCGGTCCTCTTCGGCTAGGGAAATTATTTTAAGGGGAAACTTTTATGGGGAAAATTTACTTGTGTGGAATTTACATGAAATCCTCCAAGCCTCCTCGCGTTTACTCTCTTCCCGTTTTCTCTTACCCGTTTTCTCTCTTCACGTCTACTACACTGTTTCTGTTTACGTCCCCCGTTTTCTCTCTTCCCGTCTACTACAGCATTTACTTCCCCCGTTTTCTCTCTTCCCGTCTACTACACTGTTTACTTCCCCCGTTTTCTCTCTTCCCGTCTACTACACTATTTCTGTTTACTCCCCCCGTTTTCTCTCTTTCCGTCTCCTTTTTTTTTTTTTTTTCTATTTCTGTCTTTCTCCTCCATTTTCTCCCTTCCTCTTTACTTCCCTTGTTTTCTCTACTTCCTGTTTCTCTCCCCCGTTTTCTTCCTTTTATTTCCCCTCCCTCGCTTTCTTTAGTCCTGTCTCCCTTCCCCGTTTTCTCTCCTCCGGTCTCCCTGCCCTTTCCTAGCTCGTCTCTCAATCTTGCTCTTCGTCTGGCTCTAACCACCATTACCACCACCACCACCACACAGTTAGGCCTACAGAGAACCGGGAGTTCCGAAACGCCTCTTTTTCACGAACCTTTCCCTGAGGAGGAGCCTGATGGAGCCCCCAAGGTGGATTCCTGTCATGCCATCCACGCATAACAGAGAAAAGGTTTAAGTCTTTATGCAAGACATGGGATATTGAGAACACATACATAGGGTCGCACCTCACCACTACTTTCAAAACGGTTTAGTTGAAGCTACGCGGGTTTTTAAGGGTGTATTTTTTATATTTTTTTTTACGGTTTTAGTGACGGATTAGCAAGACTTCTGCATTAGTGAAAGGGGAAATAGTCTTGGGGATCCGGCTAATCAGCACCCGTGACCTTTGAAAATAGTCGTGGTGAGAGAGAACAGGGTTTCTGAATACGGGCCATGTATGCAGGCACGCGCGCACGCACGCACACACACACACACACACACACACACACACACACACACACACACACACACACACACACACGTATACACAGAAGATGCATACATACAAAGAGGAAACAAATATGCTATCTTACTTTAGGGAAACGTCCACACACACACACACACACACACACACACACACACACACACACACACACACACACACACACACACACACTTAATTATTAAGTTAAGCCCTTTGCTCTTCCTTCACCCCCCTATTCCTTCCTCCTCCTCCTCCTCCTCCTCCTCCTCTTTACTCTCTCCCTTCTCCCCTCTCCATATGCCATTCTTCCCGGAACCTTCACTGATTCATTCCCCTCTTCCCCCCTTTCCCTCGCTCCCCACTTTCCCCCCCCCTGCCTATCCGGTTTCCTTTACACTTTTACAGGTACTCTTCCCTGCCAGCCCTGTCAATAACCACTACGTAGGCCTCCACACCCAACCCCCTGCCAAGCCTACTCTCCCCTCTCCCTTCAGCTCCTCCCTTCTGCAGTAACCCTTTTTTCCCCTCACCTCCCTTTCCCTCTTACTCCTAGCCATCTCCCCTCACCTCACATGCCTCTCCTAATCTCCCAATACTCAGTAGTTAGCTCTCCTTCTCTCCCCTCTTCTCTCCAGTTAACCTTTCCTCCCCTCTCCCCTCCAGTTCTCCAGTTCCTTTCTCTCTCTCCTTCAGTTAACCTTTCCTCCCCTTCCCTCTCCTTTCTAGTTACTCATGCTTCCCTCCCCTCTTCCCTCCAGTTAACCCTCCTTCCCTCCCCTCTCCCCTTTAAGTAACCTTTCCTTCCCTCCCCTCTTCTCTCCAGTTAACCCTGCTTTCTCCCTCCCCTCTCCTCCAGTTAACACCTCTTCTCTCCCCCTCTCCCTTCCAGTTCTCCAGTTCTCTGCCCTCTCCCATCTAATTAATCTTCTTTCTTTCCCCTCTCCCTCGAAACCAACATCTCCCCTTCCTTCACACGCCTTCAGGTTCTCCCCTTCATTCCGCACCTCCCGGAGACTAACAAACAAACAAAAAAACTAATTAAATAACTTAAAATCTCTCACTTCACATACCTTTCTTAGTCTCCCCTTCAGGTTCTCCCTTGCTCCTCCCTCCCCCGGAGACTCACCACCTGGTCGTCGAGCTGGGCCACGCGGCAGGGCAGGTAGGCAGTTTGTCCCACCGAGGCAGTGATGTTCCTGCTGCCCGGGGAGAGGAAGTACGGCCCCACGGACACTGCTGGGGACGGCGCCTCGGTGGCCTCGCCTGCAGGAGACACAGAGAGAGAGGTAGACGGAGGGATGATGAAACAGAGGGAGGGGTGACAAATAAACAATACATTTTATTGACTGTTATTGGATGTAAATATAGACGATGTAAATAAAAATATAGACGACATAAGGTATAAATATAGACGATATAAGCAGTAGTGTAAATATAGACGATGTAAAGTGGAAATATAGGCATTGTAAGGTGTAAATATAGACGATACAAGGAGTAAATATAGACAAGGTAAGGTACAAATATATATAGGCAGATGTAAAGTAGAGAAATGCGTGTTTTTTTAATATAACGTGTAGCTTCAGTAAAAATTCACCTGAAAAAGAATGAAACAGCTTGTAATTGAAGGAGAGACTTGACAGGGAGAAACAAATCTAGAGGGAGAGGGAGAGGTGACAGGGAAAGGGAGAGGGAGAGGCGACGAACATAGAGGGAGAGGGAGAAGGAAGGGATGTAGGGAGAGAACAGTGCATTCAGGGGGAAGTAGGGGAAGGAAGGAAATACATTAAGGGTAGGGAATTATGTATCAGAGAGAGAGAGAGAGAGAGAGAGAGAGATTCAGATTCAGATTCAGATTTGTTTATTATCCACCAAAGTGGTTATTACTCAGGTTACAATAGATATTTAGTAATTACGATAGACACATCAATCACAATACATTCAGATACATAAGTCTCTTACAACTATTATATATTAATGTAAAAGATTTGATAAATTGTTTACCATTAAATCCCAAAGGTAAAAAGTCACAATAAAAGAAACACACATACTACACATGCACAAAAACATACATATAAAATAAAAATAAAAATAAAATAAAAATACAATAAAATAAGATAAAAGTATAAAATAGAGATATACATATTAGCGAGTAAAATTTTCTTGAAAAGATGACGATAAAATCCTCAGTCTGGCTTAAACATTATCTGTTAGCAGAAATTTCTCAATTCTAGCCTTAAAAGTGTTAAGAGAGGGTGCCTGGGTTAGGCGAGGTGGGAGCGCGTTCCACAGCTTGGCTCCTCGTACAGCAGTGCGCCTGTCTCCACTGTGTGTTTTTGTGTGTGGCACGTACAGGCTGTGCCTCTGTCTGGTGATGCTGCTAGTAACAGCTTGTCTACTGCTTAATGATAAAAACCATTCTGGGTAAAATCCTCGTAAAGCTTTAAAAATAGTTATACCTACTTGAAATACATGTTTCTGCTTTATTTTTAGCCATTTCAGTTCCCTGATAAATGGAGATATATGATCATATTTCCTTACTCCTCCCACTGCAACCCTTGCTGCAAAATTTTGCACTTTCTGCACATTAGATATTACAGTGTCACTTGCAGTTCCCCATATCCTAATGCAATACTCAATTAAGCTAAGAACGAGTGTCTGTACAATAATGACCCTGGTTTGTTTATCTAAGCTGTCACCTATTCTGCTGATATACATTAAAATACCAATAGCTTTCTTATTTAACTCATTAGTATGGACATCAAAGAGCATAAAGCGGTCAATATAGACTCCTAAGTTTTTTACGTGTTTACTTGGGTATATGATGTTCCCATTAAAGTTGATCGTTGTGGTAGGTGGAATTTTAGATAATAGCTGACTGTTTCCTATAAAAATACACTGAGTTTTAGAGGAGTTGAACATCAAACCATTTTTCAAAAAATAATCTCGACATTTCTCATGAGTGTCCTCAGTGTATTTCACAATTTGATTAATATCTTCAATAGTTCCCGAATGCAAAAATTGTGTGTCGTCAGCATATTGTATCAGGAAACAATCAACATGTTCATATAAGTCATTGACATAGATGCCAAATAAAATTGGTCCCAGGATCGAGCCTTGTGGGACCCCATAGCAAGTAGTTTTCTTTTTAGATATATTGTTTTCTAGACGAACTGACATACTTCTATTCATCAAATAATTATCAAACCAAAAGCAGTCAATATTTAATAGAGAGCACTTATTTAGAAGGAATTTATGGTTGACTGTGTCAAATGCTTTGGAGAGGTCACACAAGGTTAACAGAGATACTTTCTTGTTGTCCATATTTGCATACAATGCATCTGTGACGCTAGTGAGGGCCGTTTCAGTAGATAGTTTGGGTCGAAAGCCATGTTGACTCTTAGACAATAAATCATTAGATTCTAAGTAAAATGACAGCTGTTTAGCAACAATTTTTTCCAGTACTTTAGATATGATAGGTAGTATAGATACTGGTCTATAATTATTCACACTATCAGAGTCACCGTTCTTATATATTGGGACGACCAAGGCGTGTTTCCAGGCCTCAGGGAACACCCCCGTCACCAAGGATGTGTTGACCATACACGTAAGGAAGGGAACTATGACACACAGCGCGTCTCGGAGAAACCGTAACCCGATACCATCAGAGCCGACAGAGCTGGTTGTATTGAGATCTTTAACTGTTAATATTATGGTGTTAATATCTACTGGTTCTGGTCTAAAAGTAGAGACAGTACTAATATTAGGTTCAGGAAGCTGGCCAACAGATTTACCATCATCAGTTAGTTCTTTCTGTGAGCGTTTAAAAGTGGATTCACCAATACCAGAAAAGAAATTATTGAACTCTTCGGCTTTCTCTTTTACGTTTTCAAAATTATAGGAATTGTGATTATTTTTCTGACTAGGGATAATTTCTTTAATGATGTTCCACGTAGCCGAAGTGTTCCCTTTGTTGTCTTTAAAGCGATTGAGGTAGTGATCCATCTTTGTTTTATTAATTAGTTGCTTGACGCGTTTCTTTACTGTCTTATAACGTTCCCGTAACCGCGAATTACTTGTGTCGATTTTAAACTCTCTTTGCAAGTTATTACGTTCCTCCATTGCCTCACGTATATCGTCATTCATCCATGGTGTTGGTCTTCCTTTCACTGCTCTAGTTACAATAGGGGCACATATATTAAGACAATTAATAAAAACATCATTAAAAATTTCTACCTGTTTGTTGACATCGTCAGTTAAAAATATATTATTCAAAATCAGAACATTGTCAAGAAGAAGCGAGCAAAAAGTGTCTTTATCATAGTTCTTCAAATTACGAAACGTTTTTACCTCAAGCAATTTTCTGGGTTTCCTTACATTTAAAGCAACTGATATTAGGTCATGGTCAGCTATGACTTGAGGAACAACATCTTGTGATAAAATGACATCAGGTTTATTAGTTATTATGAGGTCTAGTAACGTAGCTGATGTTGATGTTGTTCTTGTGGGAGAGAGAGAGAGAGAGAGAGAGAGAGAGAGAGAGAGAGAGAGAGAGAGAGAGAGAGAGAGAGAGAGAGAGAGAGAGATTGTCCTGATCTGATTACGTATACTTGGCTCAACAGAAAAGGATACATTAATACATAAACACTCATATGTTATTTGATGCCATGTAAAAAAAAAAAAAAATAAATAAATAAAAAATAAATAAAACGACTCGTACCACTCACACTGCTCTTCCAGACAAAGTGGAATTAAAAACATATTGCCCTATCAACTGCTCTCCTCCGACTGACTGACTGTCTTCACCCTCTCCCTCTCTCTCTCTCTCTCTCTCTCTCTCTCTCTCTCTGTCACCGCCGCAGTGTGAGGGAGGTTTCAAGACACTCGTCCTCCAAATATGGATAACCCTTTTGACCTGCTTTTTGGAACTGGCACTCTGGTGGGTCTCTTTTCTTTTTTTCCCCCTTAATTTTTTGTTGTCCTTGGCCAGTTCCCCTCTTACGTAAATATGAATAAATGAATAAAAGTAAAATAAAATAAAAACATTACACGCTACTCGTTTAAAAGAAGAGATTTTTGAATTACGAGAGAGAGAGAGAGAGAGAGAGAGAGAGAGAGAGAGAGAGAGAGAGAGAGAGAGAGAGAGAGAGAGAGAGAGAGAGAGCCTGCCTCATTACTATTGAAACACGTTACTGCCGGCTTGTCATGACTCCTCTCTCTCATACATTAATTAATCTACCGTGTATCTGTGCCGCACATCTGAGCCTCGCCGCGCGGACACTAGATGGCAGCACGGCACACAGGCGGATGAGAGTGAGGTGAACAGAATTACCCAAAGGAAGTCGTACTGTATACACTAAATAAAATCAGTACCAGACATCTACTTCAATTAATCACATCTCCATTTTTTCTTGATCTTTGCGAAACTCTTTATATGAAGTTTATTTATTTATTTATTTATTTATTTTTAGATTTCTGCTCGATGTATAGTCGTGAAATTCTCTGGAGTGTGTGGCATGACTTCTTACGCTAACTGTACACATGGCTTATGCTCCAATGTATTAAGCACGAGTAGGCGACCTTATGCTTACCGACTGGTAATGCTTTTGACTGGTAATGACTAGATGGCGCTTTGTTCCCCATGTTAACGAGCTACGTGCACTGCTCAAGTCACACCTGTTTTTGTTAACCCTTTCAGTGCGATACGAAACAATTAACAGCACCAGAAGCAATGCATGAAATCTTTATAAGCATTTACAAGGAGAACGGGATTAAAGAGATGAGATTTTGCAGTTTCTCCCCAGTTTAAAGATTGGAGGTGGCTGCAGAACAAGTAAAGATAGCACAGAGTGATTAGTGATTAAGGAAAGATGTACCAAATATCAGTGAAAGGGTTAATTAATGTCTTAAGAGAATCCAATCCAATCCACAACAATTCTTTTTATACCGGACCAAACCCCAAGGAAGTGAAACATTGGGACAGCAACAAAAGACCAAATGATGTCCTTTCTATACGCTATGTACTCCTTCTATTTCTATTTTCCCTCACCTGTGCTAAACGGCCACTAATTGACTGACAGTGACTGGGTGACGCTTTTGTATTTCAATAGAGCGATTCGAAGCAGCTCTAATGAGGAAAACTAAACGCACGGGCACTGGAAGGCTTGTATGATCAGAGCTACACCGTTTTCCATCAGTAATGTCTTTGAAAAGTCAACTCAGTCTATACCAGATCCTTTCATCAGGCAAAACCTAATAGAAGTGAAAGGTTAAGACGGAAACAAACACCCTCGGGGCCCAAATGATCTCCTATCTATCTATATACCCTCCTTTTATTTTCATTTCCTCCTCTCCCATTGTTCGGCGAGATGAAATTTCTGGCTGCGCGTCTCCTGTCCGCCTCCTGCCCGCCGCCGCCTCGCTATCGTCATTTTAACAAAACTCCACCACTTTCTCTAATCACTTCCTTCTGCAGCTCTTGGCGGAGGCGACGAGCCGAGTCTCTTCACCCTTGAGTGATTCTCCTGAGCGATGAGGAGGAGGAGGAGGAGGAGGAGGAGGAGGAGGAGGAGGAGGAGGAGGAGGAGGAGTGGAGTGGGATAGTTGGCGTGAAAGAGGACGTGGAGGAGAAGGAAGGAGGAAGGTAAAGAAGGGTGAGAGGAGAGGTAGTCTTCCTTGGAGCGATATATCTTTTTCTTCCCCTCCTCCTCCTCCTCCTCCTCCTCCTCCCCGTGCCGCCATAACCCTCAAAAGGTTTACGGCCTCCAGTTCCAGCGAAAGGAAGTGTAAACCCAGACTAAAAATAATCTTCTGGAGGCTTACTCGTACTTGTTGTTCTTGCTGGTGCTGCTACACTTCTTCCTCTTCTTCTTTTTCTTCTTCTTCCACCTCCTCCTCCTCTTCTTCTGCCTTCTCCTCCTCTTTTTATTTTTCCGTATTTCCATGTCTTCATTCTTGTTTTGGTTTCCCTTCTTACTGTTTGTCCTTGTCCTTCTTTCTTTCTTTCTTTTCTTCTCTTTCTCTTCCTCCTCCTCCTCTTCTGCATTTCTCTCCTTTCTTTCTTTCTTTTTTTTCTGGTACAGTTATTCTTGTTCGTGTTTTTTTTTCTTTCTTCTGATTTGTGTTCTTTGCTTTTATTCTCCTCCTCTTCCTCCTCCTCCTTCATGTTTGCTTACTACTCTCTTTTCTTTTCTTTGTATATTCTAGTTTTTGTCATTTTTTTCCCTCTGTTTTGATGTGTATTCTCTTCTTTCATCCTCCTCCTCCTCCTCCTTCTTCTCCTCTTCCTTCATGTTTATTTACAATCTTTTCCTCCCTCTCTTTATTATTTTCTTGTTTTCTTCTTGATTTACCTTCTGTTCTTATTCTCGTTCTCTTCTTTTATCCTCCTCTTCCTGTTCTTTCATGGTTACTTAATATCTTTTCTTCTCTTTCTTTATTATTTTCTTCTTTTGTTCTTACTCTTGTTCTATTTTTAATCCTCTACCATGTTTATTTACCATCTTTCCTCCTCTTCCTTTATTCTTTTCTTTTGTTCTTATTCTTTTCTCTTCGTCTACCACCACCAGCACCATCACCAGCACCATCACCACCTCTTGTTCCTCTTGCCAGCGGTGGAAATCTGAGCGGTGGAGTCTCTGGTAGTCTGGTTGGCGCGACTCTTGCCTTAACGGGATAATAACAGTAAGTAGGATGGAAGAGCAGGTAAGAAATTTAATTAGAGGCGTGTGGCAGATCCTCCTCCTCCTGCTCCTCCTTCTGCCACTGTTACTGCTACTCCTCCTCCTCCTCCTCCTCCAGATATTGCCGTGGAGGAGGAGGAGTAGGAGGAGAGGAGGTTTAAAAAGAGCTTGTGATTGCAGTGCAGTTGGTCCAAATCCACTTTTCCCCGTTTTCTTTTTCAGATTCACCGTTTTTTGTTATCCTCCTCCCGTCCCCTCCCGTCCCCTCCCTCCCTCTTGCCGCTCCCCTCCCGCCGCCTCCGCCGCCCTCCCGCTGGTACCTTAAGACCAGGGATACTCATACAAAGGGCGAGGACTACAGCATGGACGGGAAGGGGCGGGAGGGGACAGGAGGGAGAGGGAAGGAGGAAGGGGGCGGGAGAGAGAGAGGAGGAAGGGAGGAAGAAGGAACGGAGGGAGGAAAGGGACAGAAGTGGGGGGGTAAGGGAAGGGAAGGAGGGGGAGGAGAAGGAAGGAAGGGAGTAAATGAAGGTAAGGAGGGAAGTGACAGAAGTGGAGGAGGTAAAGGAAGGGAATGAGGAAGGGAGGGGAAGGAGTGAAGTGAAGGAGTATAAAGGAAGGGAAGGAGTAAACGAACTAAAGGAGGGAAGAGAGGAAGTGGAGGGGAAGAGGGACGAAGGGAGAGAGGAAGGGAAAGGGAGGAAAGGAGGGGGAAAAAGTAGGTAAGAGAAGGGAAGGAGGGAAGGAAGGAAACAGTGGAGAGGAAAAGGACGGAAGGGAGGGAGGGAAGTGACGGGAAAAACGGGAAAAAAAAGCAGGGCGGAATGAGGGAGAAAAAGGAGGAAAATAAGTTTAGCAATGAAAATCCTTCTGAAAAAAAAAAAAGTTTTCAAGAACATTTTCCTTCCTTGTTCACTCTCATTTTTCTCTTAGCGAGGCAGATCCGGGAGTGGAAAAGTTTACCATCCTCCTCCTCCTCCTCCTCCTCCTCTTCCTTCTTCCTCCTTCCCAAAGAAAAGAGTATACGTACCTAAATTCGCTGGTTTCTTTAATATACACAAAAAGTACGACCTCACTTAGACCTGACAAAAAGCGAGGGCGGGTACTAACCTAACCTCACTTTTACGCAATTTGCTAGTCAAGACAAGGAGGAGGAGGAGGAGGAGGAGGAGGAGGTGTTGGTAATGGTAAAACAGAAAAAAAAAAGGGTAGTAGTAGTAGTAGTAGGAGGAGGAGGAGGAGGAGGAGGAGGAGGAATAAGAATAATAAAGTAAAAATAGAAGAAATAGAAAAGAATAATAGCAGTAGGAAGAAGTTATGGAGACGGAAGAAGAAGAAAAGAAAAAAAAAAAGGAGACGGAAAACAACAGCACAAATGATAACAACAACAACAACAACAACAAGACGAGAAGAAGAAGACGAGGAAGAAGAAGAAGAAGAAGAAGACAACGAGAACAGACGAAAAAAAGAGGCAGAAAACGAAAGAAAAGAATAAAAAAAGAAGAAAAGAAAAGAAGCAGGAAAAGAACCACACGCACAAAAAAAGCAAAAACGAAAACAAAACAAAAAACAAAACAAAACCGGAGGAAGAAGAAGAAGAAGAAGAAGAAGAAGAAGAAGAAGAGGAAGAAGAAGAAGAAGAAGAAGTAGAAGAAAAAGAAGAAAAAGAGGAGGAAAAAAAAGAAAAGAAGAAGAAGAAGGAGAAGAAGAAGAAGAAGAGTGAGGGTTCTGGCACACTAGCGGGGAAGTATCGCGCTGCCAGCCACTTAACAATTCATATCTGAGTTTGAAGGCGGCGCCAAACTGTATAAATATGCTAAGAGGCCAAATGGCAAGTTTACGCGAATATTAGAATTTGTCACGGACCGCGTCTTTCCGAGCTGGATAAGCCATCAACTCTTCCACCGCCGGGGAAAAAGTTAAAAGGGATCAGAGGAGGAAGAAAAATGGAAGATATACTTGAAAAAACAAAACTGAAGGAAAAGACTCAGCGAAAAGTTAAGAGGCAGTGGAGAGGAATAAAAACAAAGAAGAGAAAATATATTACCAAGATGCCGAAGGAAATTGAAGGAAATAAAAGAAGTAGAGGGAAATAAAAGGAGGTTAAGAACGATCAGAGAAGAACTATCAAAAAAAAAAAAAGTAAAGGACTCTAGAAGGAAAGACATGAAAAAGAAGAAGAAGAAGAAGAAGAGGGAAATGAAGAAATAGAGATGAATTAATTAGTAGTTAAGAAGTTAAAAGTGGTTGAGGAGGAATAAAAAGAATAATAATAATAAGAGAAAATAATAAAAAAAGGAAAAGACTCAAGAATGAAAGAAATGAAAAGAAGATAGAAAAATACATAATAAAGATCAATGAATTAGTAAGTAGGAAGCCACACAAGACCTTAGAGCGATCGGGAAGGAAAAAAATAGAAATGTATTAAAAAAGGAAAAAGACTCGATAAGAAAAGAAAAATGAAGGAGAGGAAAATAGGAAAGTAAAAAAAAAGAGAAGATGGGGAAGCGAAAGAAAAAATAAAAAGGAAATATTAAAAACGAAGGGAAAGACACGAGAAGAAAAGAAAATGAAGGAGAGGAAAATAGAAAAGCAAAAAAAAAAAAAAAGAGGTAAGGAACAGAATGAAGAAATGAAAAGGAAATACAAAGGAAATATCAAGAAAATAAAGAATTAGAATAATATAGAAGTAGAAAGAAAACGAAAACTTAAGAAACATCGGAGGGGAAAAATTAAAAGAAAAAAAACTCGAGAAAGAAACAAATGAAGAAGGAAGAGAGGGTAATAAAGAAGTAAGGATGAATGAATTGATAGTGAAGTTTAGAAGTTAAGAATATCAGGGAGGAAGTAAAATAAATAAATGAACAAATAAATAAATAAACAAATAAATAAATAATTAAATAAGGAAAGAACAAAGGAAGGAAGGAAGGAAAGGAAGAAGCAGAATCAAATGAAAAATGAAATACGGACAAATTAGGAGAAAGAAGAAGAGAAAGTTAGGAAGGATCAGAGAGGTAAGGAGAAAGAGAAGTTAAAGGAAGAAGAAGAAAAAAGAAATGAGAAACTTGAGATGGAAAACGCGAAAAAAAAAACGAACGAAGTATAATGGTAAAAAGGAAATAAAAAATATAAAAGGAATAGAAGGAAATGAGATGCACACGAGGAGAAAAGAAAACGAATGAAAAAAAATACGATGGTTTATTTTCTCAACATCTTATTAATTGAATCAAAGCTGTTTATTTTTCCGTCTTCACGCCACTCAAAGTCTCTCTCTCTCTCTCTCTCTCTCTCTCTCTCTCTCTCTCTCTCTCTCTCTCTCTCTCTCTCTCTCTCTCTCTCTCTCTCTCTCACCCTCTGAAAAATACTACCTTTATTTTATTTTTCTGAAATTATAATTCTCTATTTTTCTCCTCAAGGATAAGAGAAACAAATTCATTCTCTCTCTCTCTCTCTCTCTCTCTCTCTCTCTCTCTCTCTCTCTCTCTCTCTCTCTCTCTCTCTCTCTCTCTCTCTCTCTCTCTCTTACTGCAACTTTACAATTCCGTATATTTTTATGTCACTTCCTCCTCCTCCTCCTCCTTCTTTTCCTCCTCTTTCTCTTCCTCCTCCTCCTCCTCCTCCTATTCATATATCTCTCCGTTTGTTTTTTTCTTTACACTTTACCTTTTTCCTCCATGTTCTTACCTCCTCCTCCTCCTCCTCCTCCTCCTCCTCCTCCTCCTCCTCCTCCTCCTCCTCCTCTTCTTCGAATCTGGAGTGCCGTGCGTGTGAGGTCCTTCTTCAACATACCTCCTCCTCTTCCTCTTCTTCCTCCTCCTCCTACTCCTCCTCCTCCTACCCCTCTCACCAAAACCATTATCTCCACAGGCAGCTTCCTCCTCCTCCTCCTCCTCCTCCTCCTCCTCCTCCTCCTCCTCTCACAAAACGGTTCTCCTCTCAACACCAAACCGAGGAAGGAAGGAGGAAAAAAACGAAGAGCGAGAGGAAAAAAAAAATCATATCCATCTTCTTTTCCTCGACAAACATTCCAGTTCTTCCTCCTCCTCCTCCTCCTCCTCCTCCTCCTCCTCCTCCTCTTCCTCCTCCTCCTCTTCCTGTTACTATTAATATTACTTCCAGTATTTCAACTTTTTTTCCACTTTCACCAATTTCTCTCTCTCTCTCTCTCTCTCTCTCTCTCTCTCTCCTCTCTCTCTCTCTCTCTCTCTCTCTCTCTCTCTCTCTCTCTCCTTTTCAATTCTTCCTTCGATTTTTCTATCACGCTCTTTCCACGATCTTCAATTTCTCCTTCTCTTTCTTCCTCTCTCCTCCCTCCTCCTTTTCTTACGGTCTTCCTACTAATGTTCTTCCTTTAACCTTAATTCTTCTCCTCCTCCTGCTACCATTCCTCATTCTCTTTCCTTAGACCAATATCTTCCCCTTTCTTTTCTTACCATTCCTGCTGTTTCTCCCCTTCTCGTCTCTCTTACTCCTTTCCCTCCTCCAGCTATTCCTTCTTTCAATCTTCTCTCTTTTCCTCCTCCTCCTCCTCCTCGTACTACTATTACTGCTGTCTCCCTTCTCTCCTCCTCCTCCTCGCCGCCGCCGCTGTTAACCTGAGGCCGCAGGATGGATGGCGCCTGTCTGAGGATGGAGAAAGGAAGCTCTCTCTCCGCCCTCCTTGGAAGCGAAGGGCGGGCGGCAGTCAGTCAGCGTTTGTGTAATCTTTTCTAAGTTTCCCTTCCCAAACTGTTTCTCCCTCCTTCCTCCGCTGCCTGGCTTGTGACGAGGGGAAGAATGGTGTGGGAGGATGGGAGGGGGGAAAGGGAGGAATTGGTGGTGGTTCTGGTAGAGAGGGTGGAGAGATGGGAGTGTGGAGAGCGGTACTAATGGAGGGAAGAAGATAGGGTGAAGGAATAGGGGGGGAAGGTGAGGGAATGATTGGAGGAAGAGGGAAAGGTGAAGGGAGAAAGAGAAGGAGGAGGAGGAGGAGGAGGAGGAGGAGGAGGAGGAGGAGGAGGAGGAAAGAGAGAAATAGGTGAAAAGAGAAATGAATAACAATGATGAAAGACTGAGGAACCAAGGAAGGGGAAAGGGAAAAAGTGAAAGAGGAGGAGGAGGAGGAGGAGGAGGAGGAGGAAGAGAAGGAAGTTGAGTTGATGGAGAACGTCAGAGGTGAGGAATTTTTTCTGTGCAGTGTTGGCGTCCCTGTCAAATTCATTTCGCTGAGAAGAGAGGAAGAAGAAAGGAAGAAGAAATGTGAGAGTAAGAAAATAAAAAAAAGCAAAAAGGAAGAAGGAATCGGGAAGAAGTCAAGAGAAGGTTATCAGCGTGAAATATTTGTTGTTTTTACTCGCTCTGGTCTATTGTTGTACTCCTTCATGTCTTATAAAGCGAGTTCCCCGTGTCGCTCAGAGAACCCCTGTGTGTATTATTATCTCGGAGCAAGAGTGACACAATCAGGACAGGGGGCGGGGGGAAATCGCTTCATGAAGACCTTTGTAGCAAAATAAAGGAAATTTGCTTGAGTTCTTGTGTTGATTAAAGAATGGGAACATTATTATTAATGTTGTTATTATTTCAGAGCAAGAAGGACATAATCTACAGGACTGGCGTGTTATTTCAGAGCAAGAAGGACACAACCAGGAAAAAAAAAAGGCAGTTCATACGCTCTCTGTCTGTTGAGAATTATAGATTTTTTGCCAGCAACTTTTGATAGCGGCTGAAAACATGCTTCGTAAAGAGCTCGGTGGCAGAATAACACAAACAAACAAACAAACAAAAAACTTACTGACGAACAAACAAGTAAACAAAAACAAACATAAGATACTAAAGAAGACCTCCGTGACTGCCCACTCACATCCACGTACCAACCACCTCAACCACCCACCCAGTTACCCTTCACACACACACATACACACACACACACACACACACACCACACACACACACACACACACACACATATCCTTCCCCCCACCCCCCCACACACACACAGAAGAGCCAGTGGAGCGGGAAGCATTGCCTTGTCCAGCTGAGCGCGTTCACCTGTCCTGGGAGGGGGGGGGGAGATGGGGGGGAAGGGTGGGTTCGATCAGGTGAGGCACAAAATTTCCCCTCTCTTTTTCCCCTCCTCAGTCCCAAGATGGAGTGCAAGTGGCTGACAACCTGACGAACGGAGGAGGAGGAGGAGGAGGAGGAGGAGGAGGAGGAGGAGAAGGAGGAGGAGGAGGAGGAGGAGGAGGAGGAGGAGGAGGAGGAGGAGAAAGAGATACAAAAGAAGAAAATTTGCAGAGGAGAAAATAGATAAAAGGAAACGAAAGAAAGAGGGGGATAGGATGTGGTATGGTAAATAGAAGAGAAGGAATAAGTAAATAAGGAGCCACCACCACCACCACTACCATCACCAACAACAACACCAATACAACAACACCAGCAACAAAACAACAACAACAACAACAACAACTAATTGGAAAACACACACACACACACACACACACACACACACACACACACACACACACACACACACACACACACACACACACACACACACACGTGACAATCAAGTTTCCCTCTCGTATTAAGTAAACGAGCATTAATTTGCACAAACACAAGAATTTAAGACAGTGAATGAAACACAAATCACGTACAACACATTCTCTCTCTCTCTCTCTCTCTCTCTCTCTCTCTCTCTCTCTCTCTCTCTCTCTCTCTCTCTCTCTCTCTCTCTCTCTGTGTGTGTGTGTGTGTGTGTGTGTGTGTGTGATTGTAAAGGAAAGGAACGAATGATAATAATAATAATGATAATAATAATAATACTGATAATAATGATAATAATAGTAATAATAATAATAATAATAATAATAATAATAATAATAATAATAATAATAATAATAATAATAATAATAATAATTATACTACTACTACTACTACTACTACTACTACTACTACTACTACTACTACTGCTACTATTACTACTACTACTACTACTACTACTACTACTACTGCTACTACTACTACTAATAATAATAATAATTGCAACATCATCAACAACAACAATAACAAAACTATTACTACTACTACTACTACTACTCCTACTACTACTACTACTACAACTACTACTACTACTACTACTACTACTACTGCTACTACTACTACTATTAGAACGATTATAACTAATAAAGGCAAAAAAAATATGATAGTAAATCTAAAACTAATAAGGTAAAAAAAAAAAGTTAACAAAAAAAATAAATAAATAAACACCTCTGAAATAAATAAACAAATTATGAAACAATAATGAACTCAGTATTTTGTTTGTCCGATAAATTATGCAAAAAAAACAAGAGAGCCGGAAGGAAAGAACGCACGTACCACACACACACACACACACACACACACACACACACACACACACACACACACACACACACACACACACAACACAAACAGGAGGAAGAGAGAGAGAGAGAGAGAGAGAGAGAGAGAGAGAGAGAGAGAGAGAGAGAGAGAGAGAGAGAGAGAGAGAGAGAGAGAGAGAGAGAGAGAGAGAGAGAGAGAGAGAGAGAGAGAGAGAGAGAGAGAGAGAGAGACGGAGACAAGAGGATAAGAAACAAGAAGAGGGATGACAGGAAAGAAAAAAAAAAGAAACAAAAGGGGATTTACAGATAAAAGAAATGATAAAAGAAAAAAAAACGAAACAAGAAGAAAAGAGAATATACTCGTACACACAAGATAGGGAAGAGAAAAGAAGAGATGCAGTAGAAAGACGTTACACACACACACACACACACACACACACACACACACACACACACACACACACACACACACACACACACACACACACACACACACAGTAATAGCAGTACTAAATTATTATTATTATTATTATTATTATTATTATTATTATTATTACTATTATTCTTAGTAGTAGTAGTAGTAGTAGTAGTAGTAGTAGTAGTAGTAGTAGTAGTAGTAGTAGTAGTAGTAGTAGTAGCAGCAGCAGCAGTAGTTCTTGTTTTGTTGCTGTATATGTTATTGCTATTGTAGTAGTAGTAGTAGTAGTA
>NC_087159.1:27587500-27597500 GCF_035594125.1 Scylla paramamosain | reverse complement strand
GAGAGAGAGAGAGAGAGAGAGAGAGAGAGAGAGATGATGGCTCACATAAAGATAATGGCAAGGAAAAGACTGGCTTTCTTTTTTCTCCTTCTCATCTTCCTCTTAATGCGGTTTTGTGAGAGGGAGGAGAGTGAGAGAGAGAGATAAAGAGTGAGGGGAGATGAAGAGGGTCTGTGCAGGAAATGAGGGAAGGATGTAGGTGATGTGTGTGTGTGGCTCGTAATGTTAAGTGTGTGGAGAGGAAGTGCTAGGGAGTGCGGTGGTGTGAGAGGTGCAGGTTTAGAGAGGATCTGATGGAGGTCTTCAAGAGGCGTGGTGGTTAAAACAAGGGTGACACAAGACATTTTCAGGGTCAGTCATCGGGATAAGACAAGAGGTAATGGATTTAAGCTCGATAACCTTGGAATTCAATAGGAGATGAGAAAAAAATGGTTCTGAAATAGATAGACTTAAATGAAACAGACTCAGTAATCAGGTTGTCAGTAGGGAGATTTAAAATACTAGATATATTTATAGATGAGAATGGTGGGTGGAAATAGTTAGGCATATTTTGTAAAGGGACTGCCAAGTATAGGCCTGGTGGTTTCTTGCAGCCTGTCTTATTTTCTTTAGGTTAGGTTTAGGTTAGGTTAGGTTAGGTTAGGTTAGGTTAGGTTAAGATTAGGTTAGGTTAGGTTAGGTTAGGTTAGATTAGGTTAAGTTAGGTTAGGTTAGGTTAAGATTAGGTTAGGTTAGGTTCAGGTCAGGTTAGGTTAGGTTAGGTTCAGGTTAGGTTAGGTTAGGTTCAGGTTAGGTTTAGTTTAGGTTAGGTTAAGTTAGAGTTAGGTTAGGTTAGGTTAGGTTAGGTTAGGTTTAGGTTAGGTTTGGTTAGGTTAGGTTAGGTTAGGTTCAGGTTAGGTTAGGTTAGGTTAGGTTAGGTTCAGGTTAGGTTTAGGTTAGGTTAGGTTAAGTTAGAGTTAGGTTAGGTTAGGTTAGGTTAGGTTAGGTTAGGTTAGGTTTAGGTTAGGTTAGGTTAAGTTAGAGTTAGGTTAGGTTAGGTTTAGGTTAGGTTTGGTTAGAGTTAGGTTAGGTTAGGTTAGGTTAGGTTAGGTTAGATTAGGTTAGGTTAGGTTAGAGTTAGGTTAGGTTTCTCTCCCTGTAAACCCTGATTTTCTAGTCAGTTACCCTTTCGATCTTCCCCTTCTCCTTCTCCATGAACTGATACACCGTTTCTTTCTCGCCTTCTCTTTTCCTTCCCTTTTCCTCTTCCTTTCCTACCCCGACAAACTCCTCATTTTCCTCCTTTTTCTCACCTTTCTTCTTCTCATCTTCCTGCCCTGCCATACTCTTTCTTTCTTCCTGCTCTCACTTCCCCTCTCTCTATTTATCTACCTTTCATCTCTTCCCATCTCCTTTAACCTTCCCTCAACCTAACAAACACTTCCTTTCCTCCTCCTCTCACCTTCCCTCTTCCACTTACCCTCCTTCCTCCTCTTCCATCACTTCCTCTCCCTTCTACCAACTTAACAAACCCTTCCTTTCTCCCCTTTTTCTATACCTTCTCTCTATTACCCTCCTTTCTCCTCTCCCGTAACCCTCCCCTAACGTAACATACACTTTCATTCTCCCTTCCCCTTTCTCCACCCTCTCTCCCTCTCTCCCTCCTACACCAGCCGCTACACTGTATATCAGAGGCGCCGCGTGTGGGTAATGATTAACTAATGATAAACTGATGGTAAATTAATGGGAAATCCACTACACCTGTCACGGATATGAAGAAAAGGAGGTGTCATAATAATCTATAGGTGAAAAATAGGTGGATGCATTATTGAGGTGTGATAAGGCAAATGATGCAACATGGCTCTCGTTGATGGGAGGGGAAAAGAAAGGTGAGTGTGCATCAAGGTAGGTGTAGGGACAGGTGTGTGTGTGTGTGTGTGTGTGTGTGTGTGTGTGTGTGTGTGTGTGTGTGTGTGTGTTTTATGAAGTTTTTGTGTTTTTTCTTCTTTGGTGTCATCTCTCTCTCTCTCTCTCTCTCTCTCTCTCTCTCTCTCTCTCTCTCTCTCTCTCTCTCTCTCTCTCTCTCTTTAATGACACCTTTAATATTACAACTCTAACTCCCATCTCATAAACCACCACGAAGCTGCACCAATTTTCTCTCTCTCTCTCTCTCTCTCTCTCTCTCTCTCTCTCTCTCTCTCTCTCTCTCTTCACGCGCTAATGAGTTGTAATAATTAATTAATCCGGCTGATAGTGATACGAGAGAGAGAGAGAGAGAGAGAGAGAGAGAGAGAGAGAGAGAGAGAGAGAGAGAGAGAGAGAGAGAGAGAGAGAGAGAGAGAGAGAGAGAGAAAGTTTCCCTTCAGTTTCAGAAGAAAAAAATCGAAAAAATCACCAAACTGGGCATTTTTCTCACAGATGGTTCCGGTAATTGGAGAGAGAGAGAGAGAGAGAGAGAGAGAGAGAGAGAGAGAGAGAGAGAGAGAGAGAGAGAGAGAGAGAGAGAGCCAAATGGGAAACTTTCTACATTACAACTTCCTTTTCTTCTTCTTCTTTACCCACAAGGCACGTCTGATTTTTTTTTCTTTGAGGGGGGAGGGGGAGAGAATGGTTGGGGGAGGGTGAAAAAGGGTGGGTGAGAATGTTTGGGGGATTTCTTTCCTCATTAAAGGGAAAATTACTTCTTTGAGGTTCAAAATTGGCCGTTTTTTTTTTTCCCGTTCTTTTCTTCCGCATCAGATTCTTCGACACGTGCACTCTCTCTCTCTCTCTCTCTCTCTCTCTCTCTCTCTCTCTCTCTCTCTCTCTCTCTCTCTCTCCGTCTGCTGTTGTTTTGTCTTCCTTTGTGTTCTCCTTCTTCTCCTCTTCAATGTTTCTCATCTTCGTATTTCTTTTTCTTCATCTTCTTCATTACTTATCACGTTCTCCTATTCTTCCTTCGATTCCTTCCCCTCTCTCTCTCTCTCTCTCTCTCTCTCTCTCTCTCTTTCTCTCTTGGGTAAATGAAAGAGACTGAAAGAAGAAGGAAGGAAGGAAGGAAGGAAGGAAGAAGAGAGGGGAGGAAATGAGAAGAAAAGTTAAACAGATAACTCGTGATGAGAGAGAGAGAGAGAGAGAGAGAGAGAGAGAGAGAGAGAGAGAGAGAGAGAGAGAGAGAGAGAGAGAGAGAGAGAGAGAGAGAGAGAGAGAGAGAGAGAGAGAGAGAGAGAGAGAGAGAAATACATCATATATTTTCTTTAGTTTCATCTAAATCTCTCAGTTTTACTTGAATTCTCATTAGCACAGAGAGAGAGAGAGAGAGAGAGAGAGAGAGAGAGAGAGAGAGAGAGAGAGAGAGAGAGAGAGAGAGAGAGAGAGAGATGAAATTCTGTGCATGTTCCTATTTTTCATCCCTTCTTGTTTGTCCCCGTTTATCCATCTCTCTCTCTCTCTCTCTCTCTCTCTCTCTCTCTCTCTCTCTCTCTCTCTCTCTCTCTCTCTCTGACCCTAAAGAAGAGTTTTCAATACCTCTCGAATCCTAACTTCTCGCCCTCTCTCACTCTGTCCGCTCAACTCTCTCACAATTCTTATATCACAGAAAAGAAAAGGAAAAGAATGAAAGAAACATAGAAGAGGAAATTGTTCGTCTCGTCAGCGTTTCATTTTTTCTTAATCTTTTCCTTCTTTTTTTCCTCATTTTTGGTTTCCTTTGCCCTTTACAGTTGTTTTAGCTTTTTTTGTTAATATTTTCTTCCTTTCCTTCTTTCTATTTTTTTTCTCTCTTTCCCTTTTTTCATGTGCATTTTTCTTTCTGCCTGTCTCTTTCACTTTCTGTCTGCCTGCCTGTCAGTCTCTCTCTCTCTCTCTCTCTCTCTCTCTCTCTCTCTCTCTCTCTCTCTCTCTGTCTTTCTCTTCTCTCCCTCTCATCGTAACTCCACGGAGGAATACAAAGGAATGCAAAGGAAAGCCAAATAGCAACAGACCTTTAGGTCCTTGCAAGACTATTTGGTAACTACTACTTACTAGCAACGGGTTAGAGAGACAGGACAGTACAGGAGAAGGCTCCTCCCCACCCACCACTCCTTCCAGTTTCCGTTGGCAAGGAAATATTTCGGAAAAGTGACATGGAATTTTCATAGGAAAGGATGAAAGGAAGTTCTACTATTCACCCTACTCTGAACTCCATACGACTATCTGAAAATTAAGACATTAATAAGAAAATCGTTGTCCGTAAAATACATGAGTTAACTGAGTAAGTAGAGCGGTTAAAGCTTTATGTGTAATTATTCGGACAAGAAGAGAGCTTGTTGAGGATTAGCTTTCAAGTATTTGTCTATTTTATTTTTCAATGAATTGACTGAATTACTGTTTATGATTTCTAAAGGAAGTTTATTCCAGGTATTAACTATGCGATTAAAGAAGAAATGCTTCGCCTCCAGGGATCTAAAACGTTTGGGTGTAATCTTGAATCCATTATTTCTTGTCATGTTAGAATGATCAATGATAAAATATTTATTAGCGTCAGGGTCGCTATATCCTTTAAAAAATTTGACACTTCAGTTAGGTCTCCTCTTATCCTGCGCTTCGTTAGGTTAAGCGGGTTTAGTTCTTCCAGTCATTACTCATACGGCTTATTACGCAATCTTGGGATAATTTTAAGTAACTACGCTGCATTTTTTCTAGTTTGGAGGAGGAGGAAGAGGAAGAAGAGAACAAAGAGGAGGAGGAATACAAAAGAATACAAAGGAAGTCCAAACAGTAACAGACCCTGAAGTCCTTACTAAGCTGTTCGGGTAACTATTTTACTCTATTAGTGGGAGAGACAAGATAGCACAGAATAGAGACAGGATAGCACAGAAAAGAGGAGGAGGAGGAGGAGGAGGAGGAGGAGGAGGAGGAGGAGGAGGATGGAAGAGGAGAAAAAAGGCAGCAATTAACGGAATATTCTCGATTTTATTGCATCTATATCATGTATCGGATCGTGTTACTTCTTTCCTGGCATTCTCTCTCTCTCTCTCTCTCTCTCTCTCTCTCTCTCTCTCTCTCTCTCTCTCTCTCTCTCTCTCTCTCTTGTTTCGTCTATTTTTTGTAGGAATTTGTGTGTGTGTGTGTGTGTGTGTGTGTGTGTGTGTGTGTGTGTGTGTGTGTGTGTGTGTGTGTGTGTGTGTGTGTGTGTGTGTGTGTGTGTGTGTGTGTGTGTGTGTGTGTGTGTGTGTGTGTGTGTGTGTGTGTGTGTGTGTGTGTGTGTATGTATTCTAAGGGAGAGAGAGAGAGAGAGAGAGAGAGAGAGAGAGAGAGAGAGAGAGAGAGAGAGAGAGAGAGAGAGAGAGAGAGAGAGAGAGAGAGAGAGAGAGAGAGATAGTGCAACCCCCTCTCAAAAAAAAAAAAAGAGAAAAAGAAAGAAAAATAGAGACAGTACGAAAAAACCATGAAAAATGATGATTCTCTCTCTCTCTCTCTCTCTCTCTCTCTCTCTCTCTCTCTCTCTCTCTCTCTCTCTCTCTCTCTCTCTCTCTCTCTCTCTCTCTCTCCCTCCCCTATGAAAACACACACACACACAAACACACACCTAGCCTAAACTAATCTGATATATCATACTCTAATCTAACTTCATATTTAATCTAACCTAACTTAATCTAATTCAACCTAACCCAAACCAACACAAATTCAACCAAACCTAACCTAAGCAAACCCAAACCCAGCCTAACCTAACCTAACTTAACCCCAGCTGCTGATGGGGGTTGGACACCGTGTTGGTAATACTGGCGGGACTCCTGACGAAGGCCATGGAGGAGATGACGCATGAGATTGACTCCCTGAATCTTCCCCTCTTACCGAACAAACAGGAGGAGGAGGAAGAGGAGGAAAAAAAGGAGAGGAAGAAAAGAAGAGGAAGGAGAGGGAGGAAGATGAAGTTCAGGGTTGGTGAAGGAAGAAAGGAGAGAAGAAAAAAAGAGGAAAGAAGGAAGGAGGAGGTTTGGGTTCGTGGTTTGGTGAAAGAAGGAAGAAAGGAGAGGAGGAAAAGGAAGAGGAAAGAAGGAAGAAGGGGGATGAAGGAGTTTATAGTTTGGTAGAAGTGAGTGAAAGGAAAATGAAAAAAGGAAAAGATAAGAAGAAAAAAACATGATACTTTCTTTTATCAGTTCAGGAAATGTTTAAACTCTTTTTATTTACTGACTTGGAAAAGATAACGATAGTACTTTTTCTCATTTTATTTTTTTCCCCTCCGAGAAATTTTCAAGACTTACGAGAGAAGAAAAGAAGAGGAGAAATAAATACTTTTCTTTTATCAGTTTAGGAAATATTAACTCTTCTCTCTCTCTCTCTCTCTCTCTTTAACTTTTTTCACTTGGAAAATAACGACGGTGCTTTTCTTCTCAGTTTACTATTTTTTGTTCCTCCGACGATGCTCTAAGACTTAACGGAGAAAAAAAAACAAAAAAAAACAAAGGAAGAAAACAAGGTACCTTTTGAATCAGTTCAGTAATTCAGTTCAAATATTCTGTGTTTTTTGACCTGAAAAAATAATCATAATGCTTTTTTTTCACTTCTAAATCTTTCGTTGATGCTATAAGACAAAAAATGATGTATAGAAAAGACAGCTATCGTATTTTTCCCAATTATATTTTTCCCTGATGATATGACAGTACTTTAAATAGCTACAGCACTTTATTTCCACTTATTTTTTTCCTACTTACGATACAAAAGCTCTAAAAGAATCTACGCTAATAGCCTTTTTTTTTCCCTCAGTTATATTTTCCCTAAGCCATCACAAGACTTAAAAAAAAGACTACATTAAATTTCCCTCCTTTTTCCTCTATATTCTCCCTAAAAGACATCAATATACCTGAAAAGTAGCTATAGATTTTTTTACCTTTATTACATCCAAATTTCCCTCAAGACGCTACAAGGGCAAAAGAACAATTATGGTACCTTTTTTTTTCCAGCTATATATATATATATATTTTTTTTTTCCTCGTAGCATTATCTGGAACGAAGGTAACTTGAGATATTGGTTCCTTCATTATATTTCCCTCCTCTTCCTTTTCCTTCTCCTTCTCCTCCTCTTTCTTACTCGTACTCATCCTTGTCTTCATTTTCCTCTCACTCCTACGTATCTCTCTCTCTCTCTCTCTCTCTCTCTCTCTCTCTCTCTCTCTCTCTCTCTCTCTCTCTCTCTCTCTCTCTCTCTCGTCTTATCTTTCTTTTGCTTTATGCCAATCACAGACACTCGCATTTTCTCATTTTCTGATTTCCATGAAGACTGACTGACTCTCTCTCTCTCTCTCTCTCTCTCTCTCTCTCTCTCTCTCTCTCTCTCTCTCTCTCACCCTCGGGAAATAGTTTGCAGTGAGTGATATACAAAGGCTGGGGTGAACGCAGGCCAACCAATATGCAATACACCAACCCACCACAAATCACAACAAAGCGAGTGAGAGAGTGAGGGAGAGAGTGAGTGAGGGAGGGAGGATGCGAGCGGAGAGAGGGTGATTGAGTGGGAGAGGGATAGAGAGGTGAGGGAGTGAGTTAGTGTGGGGCGAAGGAAGGGTCGGGGGGAGGGTAGGTGCGTGCGTGGAAGGTTATGAGTAGTGAGGGTGGGTGAAGGAGGGAGGGAGGAAGAGTGTAACACAAACGTATATAGATATAACAATAACGAACACACACACACACACACACACACACACACACACACACACACACACACACACACACACACAGACACACAAATAATAATACAAGTGAGTGTGTGAATAAGCGAGAAAGTGAGTGAGTGAGCAAGTGAGTGAGAAAGTAAGTTATATTTCTCGCCACCACCACCACCACCACCACCACCACCACCACCACTAACTACATAACCCAGACGAGGCGGTGACTAGATAGAGGCAAATAGGAGGCAGAAAGAGCAGCAGCAGCAACAGCAGGACATAAGGAGAGATGTAACAACAACAGTAGCAAGGAGCATCACACCCCATCGACCCGAAATGTTGAAGGCACCTCTTCTCGACCGATCAGTGAGGTTAAGCAACGGGGCATCTGGTTAGTGCTTGGATGGGTGACCGCAAGTACATAGGTAGGAAGTGTATGAATTAGCAAGACCAAGAAGAGAGTGAGGCGTTGAAGTTTTAGCTAAGTTCTGTTAACTAGCTTGGAGTGAAGTTTTTATGTAGCATTTTCTCTTTCTTCTTTCTTTCCTCTTCTTCTTCCTCCTCCTCCTCTTCTTTTTCTTTTCTTAATATTTGTTTTGTTTTTCATAGCTAGTTTAATGTGCTATGTCTATTTTTTTTTATTGATTTTTCCCCTCTCTATCCTTTCTCTATTTCTTACTCTTTTCCTCCTTCCATTCTTCTCATCTCCTTCATTCGTATACATCTTTCATTCTCGTCTTCCTCCTCATCCTAGCGCCTTCTCCCCCATTACCTCATTATTCACTTCCATCGTCCTCCTTCTCCTCCTCCTCCTCCTTCATCTCTATTTCTCTTCCTCTCTCTCCAAAATCTACTTCCTTCCATACTTAACCCTTTTTTTTCCTTCTTCCTTCGATCTCCTCCTCCTCCTCCTCTCCATCTCCTGTGTGCTTTTTACTTCATTAATTCATTCTCATCTTCCTCCTCCTCTTTTCTTGTCAACCTCTCTTCCTCTCTTTGTACCTCCTTCCCTCCCTCCTTCCGTCCTTCCTTCCTTCCTTCCTTCCTTTCTTCCTTCACGTCTTCCTCCTCCTACTCCTTTCTCCAGCTCATTTTCTTTATCTTCATCATTTCCTTCCTCCATCTCCTCCTAACCCCTTTCCCCTGCCCTTCTTTCTCATTTTCCTCCTCCTCTTCCTCCTCCTCTTTCTCATTTTTCCCCTCCGTGCCTATCAGGTTTCCCACCCCCCTTCTAACATTCCCAGGGTTCCTTGCGTTCCTGGCCTACTTCTTGTGTAGTAGAGAGAGAGAGAGAGAGAGAGAGAGAGAGAGAGAGAGAGAGAGAGAGAGAGAGAGAGAGAGAGAGAGAGAGAGAGAGAGAGAGAGAGAGAGAGAGAGAGAGAGAGAGAGAGAGAGAGAGAGAGAGAGAGAGAGAGAGAGAGAGAGAGAGAGAGAGAGCTGCAAGAAGCCGTTAAGCCTACACGTGGCAGTCCCTGAATGAGGCAGAGAGACAGATAGACAAACAGAGACAAAACAAAACAAAAACAAACGAACGAACGAACATAAAGAGAGAAAATATAAATAAAAACAAACCAGAAAAAAAGAAAAACAAAAAACAAAATCGACAAGCATATAAAAAATAACTGAGGGAAAAGGAAAGACCCCCAAAAAAAGGAGATGGGAAAAATAAGGGAAAATATATATGTAAACAAGTCTTTTGTCACGGGAACTTCAGACTCAACTTTTAATTAGGAGGCATTTGTTTGGCTCAAGAGGAGGAAGAGCGTCAATGAGAGGTAAGAGGAGGAGAGAGGAGTGGAGAGGAGGGGAGAACAGAGGAGAGAAGAGGAGAGGAGAGGAGAGCTTCGAAAGGGCGTGGCAGTTTACCTGTTCCTCTCTTCCTTTTTTTTTTCTTTCGTTCCTCTCTTCCTTTCCTTCTTTCTTCCCATCCTTCCTTGCTTCTTTCCTTTTTTCGTTTTGTCTTTCTTTCCTTGTTTCTTTCGTTCGTTCATTTCTTCTTTCTTTCCTTCCTTCCTTCCTTCCTTGCTTGCTTTCTTCCTCCCTCCCTCCCGTCCTTTTTTTTTATTTCTTCCTTCATTCCTTCTTTCACTCGGTTTTTCCTTTCTGGTCTCTTTCGTTCCATCCTCATTCCCTTCCGTCCTTCTTTATTTCATTCCTTTTCCCTCCCCTTATCCGAAACTTTAAACTCCTTCTTTCCTTCCTTCCTTCTTTCTTTTTTCTTTCTTGATTTCTGTCGTTTATTCGTCTCTTTCTTCCTTCTCTCTTTAATTCCTCCCTTTCTTATTTCATTCCTAACTTCCTCCTTTACTTCTTTCGTTCCTTCCTCCCTTCCTTTTTCTTTCCTTCCTTCTTTCCTTCCTTCTTTCCTTCCTTCCTCCCTCCCTTCATTTCTTCTT
>NC_087159.1:27582500-27585000 GCF_035594125.1 Scylla paramamosain | reverse complement strand
AGTGTTCTAGTTTTGCTTTTCTTCTCTTCTTTGTTCCCTCTCCTTCCTTCCCCTATTCTCTTCTTATATTCTCTTTTTTCTTCTTTTTTTCATTTCCCTTCCTTCTTGTAATTCATTCTAAGTCTTTTAGTTTTTACAGTTTTTTTCTTTTCTTACTTCCATTTTATTCTGTCTTCCTCTCTCTCCTCTTTCTTCTCTGTTTCTTTTTTCTTCTTTTCTTACTAAATCTTGTGTTTTTTTTTTCCTTGAATTTCTCTTCTTCTTTCTTTTAACATTTTCCTTTTCTTTCCATCCTCCTCTTCTTCCTCCTCTTGATCCTCCTCCTTGGTTTCTTCTTCTTTTTCTTCTTATGTATCTTCTTGTCTTATTTCTCTTCCTCTTCCTTTCCTCTTCCTTTTCCTCTCCCCTCCTCGCCTTCCCCTTTTTCCTTCTCGACTTCCTCTTCCTCCTGCTCTTCTTCCCACTTCTGCCAAATCTCACGTCTTCTGGTCCTCCTCCTCCTCCTCCTCCTCCTCCTCCTCCTCTTCCTGACCGATCTATCCATCCATCTCCTTCTTATCTCTGTTTCTACCTTTCCTTTTTTTTTCCTTCTCTTTACCTGAATTTCCTTTCTCCTTGTCCTTTCCTCTTTACCTCTTCAATTCCTCTCTTTCATCTTCCTTTACATCTACTTAAACACTTGCTCCTTCTCCCTCTTCTCTTTTCTTCTCTTCTTCTTCTTCTTCTTCTTCTTCTTCCTACTGCTCCAATCAACTAAACACCGGCATGGAAGCTTCTCCCCCCCACTCTCTCTCTCTCTCTCTCTCTCTCTCTCTCTCTCTCTCTCTCTCTCTCTCTCTCTCTCTCTGCCGTAGACGTAGAATCTCAATCAGAATTATCGAATGTCACGCTTGAGAGAGAGAGAGAGAGAGAGAGAGAGAGAGAGAGAGAGAGAGAGAGAGAGAGAGAGAGAGAGAGAGAGAGAGAGAGAGAGAGAGAAATCAGCCTGATAAAACCTACAAATCTTGTCCACTTTCTCTCTCTCTCTCTCTCTCTCTCTCTCTCTCTCTCTCTCTCTCTCTCTCTCTCTCTCAACCAATCAAACACTCAATAGGAAAATCTGGCTACTACACATTTTCCTCCCATCCTTTTCCCCTCTTCCTCTTCCTTTCCCCTCTCACTCCCTTTCCATTCCCTTCTCTCATTCCTTTTTAACTCCCCTCTTCTTTCTCCTCTTTCCCTATCCTACCCCATTCACTTCCATTTTTCTTTTTTCCCTAATTTTCCCTCTCCTTCCCTCCTCTTCCTCTCTCACTCTCTTCTATTCCATTCCTCTCCTTTTTCCTTTTCCTCATTTTCCCTCTCCTTCTGTTATCGTCTTTTAAATTCTTGTCTCTTTCCCATCTCCTTCCTTTCTCTCCTCTCCTCTCCTCTCCTTTTCTTTTTCTTCCTCTCCCATATTCACCTCTATTTCCATCTACTTTTCTTTCCTTCCTCTCTTTCTCTCCCCTTTTCATCACCTCTCCTTCCTCCCTTCCAGTCATCTCCCCTTTTTTTCCTTTCCCTCTTCTCTATTTTTTTTTCCTCTTCTGCTACCTGGAAACAGCTGATTATACCTCTCACTCTCTCCTCTCCCTTTCCTCATCCCTCTTCCTACTCGCCTATCCCTCCCGCCTCAGCTGTCCTCCTCCTCTTTTTCCTCCTCCTCCTCCTCCTCCTCCTCCTCCTCCTACACACTTAAATTCCTACCGTCAGATATACTTTTTTTTTTTAGCTCCACTTCTTCTTCCTCCTCTTCCTCCAACATTCCCGTCTTTTCCTTCCCTTCCTCTCCCCACTTCCTCATTCACTAATATCCCTTCATTCTCTCCATCTATCCATCTATCCTTCTTTTCTTTCCTAGTAACCCCCCTCTCTCTCTCTCTCTCTCTCTCTCTCTCTCTCTCTCTCTCTCTCTCTCTCTCTCTCTCTCTCTCTCTCATTCTTCCTACATTCTGCACCTCTCTATTTAATTTCCTTTTCTCTCCCGTTAACCTCTCCTTTACTGACAATCACCCCTCCTCTTCCTCCTCCTCCTCTTCCCCCTCCCCTTCCTCCTCCTCCTCCTCCCACACTCGACACTCCTACTTTCCTTCCTCCCATTTTCTCAACTCCCACTATATTTCAAGAACCCTCCCACTACACACCCCTCCTCTTATCTCCATATCCCCTCTCCCATCCTCCCCTCCCAATACCCTGACCAGTTATCACCACTTATTCGCCCTCCTCTCCATCTCCCCCTTCCCCCTTCCTCATTGGCAGGGCTCGCGCGGCTTCCCCATTAGCGGACACAGTATAATCCTGAATAACAGCAGTGTAATGGGCGGGCGGCGCATGGGAGGTCTTTTTTCCTTTTCCTCTGCGGGTGTTACCAAATTTCCCACCACGTTTCCCCCACAGCCTCCCCCGAACGTTTTAATCTGTTACGCTGTGGTCTCTAATGGAGGATTGGGGCCAATAAAGATACGTGTAGCGATACCAG
>NC_087159.1:27560000-27565000 GCF_035594125.1 Scylla paramamosain | reverse complement strand
TTATTTGTCGCGACTGACTTGCTGCCTAGTTTTTTTTTATTTCGTTTTTTTTTTTTTTTTTTTTTTTTTAGGGGGAATTTTAGTGGAGGTCATGCATCACTTAGTTTTGTACTGCTATTGTAGTAGTAGTAGTAGTAGTAGTAGTAGTAGTAGTAGTAGTAGTAGTAGTAGTAGTAGTAGTAGTTGTTGTTGTTGTTACTGTTAGTGGTGGTGGTGGTGGTGCTGCTGCTACTGCTACCACCACCACCACCACCACCACTACTACCACTACTACTACTACTACTACTACTACTATTGTTGTTGTTGTTTAGGGTTTAGTGGCAGATGACGGAGCACAGTTCTTTATCAAATTAAAAATAAAGAAATAAAGTAAGAATAGGAAGATAGGCAAGAAAAGTTCTCTCTCTCTCTCTCTCTCTCTCTCTCTCTCTCTCTCTCTCTCTCTCTCTCTCTCTCTCTCTCTCTCTCTCTCTCTCTCTCTCTCTCTCTCTCATTTCTGCTTCATGAGGTACGAAGGAAAAAAAATGAAGAAAAAATCAGAAAGTATTCCAGTCTAAGTTAGATGAGGAGGAGGAGGAGGAGGAGGAGGAGGAGAAAGTAAGGAAACAAAAGACAGTAAATGAGAAAAGCGAGAGGAAAAGAAAGGTTAAGGAGCAAACTCACTAAACACACACACACACACACACACACACACACACACACACACACGATTTACAAAGATACTGCTTAGTTTCCTCCCTTCTTTCCCTTTCTTTCTCAACTCCTCCTTCTTCATCTCTTTTCCCCTCACATCCCTATTTCTTCCCCTTCCATTTCCTCCTTCCACATCTCAATTTTTCCTTTATTTTCCCCCTCACAGTTCCTTTCCTTCTCTCTTTGCCCTTTCATTTCCTTCTTATGCCTTTTAAACATCATTTTCCCTTCTTTCTTCCATTTTCCACTCCTTTTCTTGCCCTTTTAAAACACACTTTTTTTCCTTCCTTCCTTCCTTCCCCTCTCCTTACAACCTTCCCTCTTTCCCTTACCTCTCTATCTATCCCTATATTTCCTCCGTCTTCCTTTTCCTTTCAATTATTCTCCCTTTCTTCCTTCCCCCTCTTTATCCACCCTCATTCTCCCTCTCTTCTTTCACATCTTCCTTCCATACCCTTATCTCTCCCTTCTGCCCCTCTACGTCCCTCTCCCACACTCCCACAAGCACTGCAATAAAAACAAGCGGAGATTCACGCACGTACACACGCGGACGGCAAACAAACAGACAAACACAGAAGGCAAACACGTGTGGAAGGAACGAGGCAAGTCATTACCTATCCTATTGACTCCCTCAGCCCTCTCGCCGCCATCCTCTGACGCCCAGGGACCGCAGCGCCGCCAATATCCTCCCCCACCGGTCCCTCCTTGTTGAGTGACGGCGGTAATTAAAGGTGTAAATAGGTAGGTAGGTGGGTGGTAGTAGTAGTTGTAGAGTGTGGGGTGTCTGCGTGTGTGTTCGGGTGCTGTAGGTTGTTGTGGGCTTATGGGGCGTTATGGGGGGTCGTGAGGGGGGTTGTAAGGGGGGTTGTGAGGGGGGTTGTGATGTAATTGTGTGGTTTTGAGTTTTGTGTTTGTTTTGTTTTGTTTTGTTTTGTTTTGTTTTGTGTGTGTGTGTGTGTGTGTGTGTGTGTGTGTGTGTGTGTGTGTGTGTGTGTGTGTGTGTGTGTGTGTGTGTGTGTGTGTGTGTGTGTGTGTGTTTCTGGTTCAATAACACGTCACTTTTTTTCCTTTCTTTTCTTTTTTTTCTTTCTTTTTTTAGAATATGCTACGTTTTCTTCTTGCTCTTCTTGTTCTTTCTTGTTCTTGTGCTTTCTTCTTTCCTTCTTTCTTTTTCTTTCTTCCTTCTTCTTGGTGTTGTTCTTTTTTTTCTGCTCTTCCTCCTCCTCCTCCTTTCCTTTTTCTTTCCTTTGCTTTTCTTTCTTTCTTTCTTTCTCTTTCTTGATTCATTTATCAACAACCATCATCATCACTACTACTATTACATCCTTTCTCGCGCGTGAAGAAGGCAGGCAGACCAAGACCATAGACCCAAAAAAAAGGAAAGAAAGAAAGAAAAAGGCGGAAGGGTAAAAATAAAGTTCATTATAGTTTGCCGCTCAAAAAAAAAAAGTTAAGAAGGAAGATTGTAAAAAAAAAAAAAAAAAAAAAAGAACAGCCAATCTAGTTCCGGCGATGCCTCGAACACTCTTCCCTTGCAATAGTGAAGATCCATGTATCTTTGCAGACTCTTACATCACCCACCCGCTGCTCCCTCCTTCCACACACTCGACTCACTCAGCCCCACTCCGCCTTCATCTACATATTTAACTCCTTCCATCACCCTTTTCTCCCCTTATACATCCGTCAGGTCCTCACAGCTTCCATCCTCCTTCCTATCTCCTTTCATCATCACTTCTTCATTTCTTCATCCCACTTCCACACTTCCAAACATTCCCCAGGTCCTCACAGCTTCCATCCTCCTTCCTATCTCCTTTCATCATCCACTTTTCTTCATCTCCTCATTCCACTTCCACACTTCGCAACATTCCCCAGATTCTCACAGCTTCCATCCTCCTTCCTATCTCCTTTCATTATCCACTCTTCTTCTTCCATTAATTTCACTGCCACCCTTCGCATCTTCCACTTAAGAATGTAAGTAAAATAAGAGAAGTTTCAAGAAGCCACGAGGTTCATACGTAGTGGTTGTTGTATAAAAGATGCCAGTCTATTTTCACTATCTGACACAACAATACGGCAAAAGAAGCAACAGGAACAATAATAAGCAACAGCACTACGTTTTCACACACCTTACTTGTCGAAACATGAGAAAAGAACTTAAGAAAACAAGGAAAGATGGTAAGAAGAAGAAGAAGCAGCAGCAGCCAGGCGTACACGTAGTAGTCCCTGTATAAAACATGCCTCTTTATTTTTACCTATCATCCTCATGCATAAATTTGTGTAATCTTCTTTGAAAGCTCCCTATAGACTCGTCACTTACCTTCCTCTCTCTTTCCCTACTCTCTCCACACATGTTTCCTCCTATTCCTCTCTCTCTCTCTCTCTCTCTCTCTCTCTCTCTCTCTCTCTCTCTCTCTCTCTCTCATACCCTCGTAACTCCTTTAAGGTTTTACGACTTCCATATTCTTTTCTAGTGTAATATAAGTGCTTTTAGTTGCATCTTTCATCAAATATTCTCTCCTCTCAGTCTCTCCTTTCATGTTCCTCTCCTTCCCCTCTCATCCCCCCTCTCTCCACCTGCCCATACATCTCCCATTTCCAATAACAATGTCCCCTATTTCCCTCTATTCCTTGCCTTTACACAGCATGCCAGCCCTTTTCCAGCCTCCCTTTCACTACTCCTCTCCCCTCCTCTTTCAATGCTTCTCTCTCTCTCTCTCTCTCTCTCTCTCTCTCTCTCTCTCTCTCTCTCTCTCTCTCTCTCTCTCTCTCTCTCTCTCTCTCTCTCTCAGGTGGCATTCAGGTATTTAATTAAGTCCATCACTCTTTTTTTTTCTTTTTCTATTTGTTTCGTTTTTTCCTTCTTTTATTTTATTTGGTTCCTTTATGGCGTCAATACTTCATGTTTTTTTTTCTCTTTCTGTTCTTTTAATGGTGTCGCTGTCGTTGTTGTTGTTATTGTTGTTGTTGTTGTTGTTGTTGTTGTTGTTGTTGTTGTTGTGAAGGTATTTTTTTTGGGGGGGTCATTTATTTATTTATTTATTTTTGTATTTTAGGAGGGGAAAATTTTTTTAATGTATTTTTTTTGTGGGGGGGCGGGGGAGGGGAAGAAGAGGAGGTATTGTACTTTTTTTTTTTTTTTTAAGGATTTTGATGTATTTTGGGTTACCTTTTATTTATATATTTGTTTTCTGTTTTCAATTTTTTTTTTGTGTGTAATTTTCTTGGATGGGAAAATTTCATTGTGCCATGTTTTGGGAAGGGGAGGAGGTAATGTACTTTTTTTTCTTAGGGATTTTTATGTATTTTTGGTTACCTTTTATCTATCTATTCATTTACTCTTGTTTTGGTATTTTTTGTTCGGGGGGAGAAGAATTTTAATGCACCTTTTTTGAGGGGGAGGACTGGAAGAAGAGTAGTTACTGTACTTTTTAACTAATCTGCTTATTTATCTTCTGGTTAGGTACGTTTTTAATATTCATTTATTCACCTCTCTTTGTTCCATCACACGTGGATGTATTTAGTGGGCGAAGTGAGAAAGGATTACAAAAGGGTATTAAACAACAGCACATATTCAAATCCTTCCCTGAGCTTTTTGATTACAATGCTTTACACTAATTACACAAGATTACACTATGCAGATTGGTATTATGATAGCACAGCACAGTGAAGGGAAGGCACCTCCCCACCCACCCATCCACAATAAGAGAGAGCATCATAAGGAAAGGAAGGCGCCTCTCCACTGACCTGTCCATTAATAAAGATAGTAGAGGACAATGAAAGGAAGGCTCCCTCCCCACCAACCCACCTACCATTACCTGCCTCTTATTAATTCCTGTCACTAATGGAATATCTAAGAACGCAAGATTATAAGGGAAATCTAAAAGTAATAAAAAATGATAAATGTAAGTAAATAAATGAAGCAATAGGCCTACATGTTTCCGTTACGGTGACCAGTTCTGAATGTGATTGCGTTTTTTCCCCCCTTTTTTTTTTCTTTTGCTTTTTTTCATATATTTCAAATCGCAGTGAAAAGTTTTAAACACATTCCAGTGACTAACATCTGTCTTATTTTCTCACGCAATTTTCACACGACCAAACCATTCCTGGAAAAAAAAAATGGATGAATGAACAAATAAACTAATAAATAAACCAATAAAAAAACACCACCTAACACAACCATCCTAACCACTCTAACTCACAAACAAACACACACACATACCAACTCCTCTACAAAATATACCAACGACTCCACAAGCCGACATATACAGGGTTTTTTCGTACAGTAACACAAAACGAGGTGATTCGAG
>NC_087159.1:27550000-27555000 GCF_035594125.1 Scylla paramamosain | reverse complement strand
CTTTCTCCTCGCGAAGTGTGGATGGGATAAGTTACTTCCACGCTTCCCCTTCGCCGTACCAATGTTTCCTCCATCTCTCCGCCTTGCCAGACTGTCCTGCCGCACTTCATTCACAGCCAATATCGTGTTTCTGCTTCCTCCTTCCATCTTCGCGTCTCAAGATACCGGGATACGAGAAACTATGCGGTAATGAGTCTTTTTTTTGCTTTGATCTTCCTCCTTCGCACTTATAAATTTAAACCTTATTTCTCCTTGTATCAGTTCACGAGAGAGAGAGAGAGAGAGAGAGAGAGAGAGAGAGAGAGAGAGAGAGAGAGAGAGAGAGAGAGAGAGAGAGAGAGAGAGGATATTATTTTTCGTGATACTTTTTTGGTTCGATGTACAATAAGATAGAGAGACATATTCCTGTCATTCATTCCTGTCATTGCATTATCATTCCTGTCACTGTGTTATTCATTTCTGCCATATATATTTTCTCTCTCTCTCTCTGGGTCATTCCGTCACCATTCCTGTCCATGTGTCATTCCAGTTTTCATTCCAGTCATCATTCCTGTTTTTCCTATCATTCCACTCTCTATCACTCTCACTGCATCATTCTTATCTTCACTCCAGTCATTGCTTCATTCCTGTCACCATTACTCTCTCTCTCTCTCTCTCTCTCTCTCTCTCTCTCTCTCTCTCTCTCTCTCTCTCTCTCTCTCTCTCTCTCTCTCCTGCAGCATTTTCTTCACTCCCACACCTCGATTCTGCCTCACCTTCACTTACCTCGCCCCTCCTCCTCTTCCTCCTCCCTCCCTTCCTTTCTCTCCACCTCCACCTCCACGTCCTCCACCAGCTAACTCTCCTACGTATATCACCTTTACTGACACCCTTCCTCCTCCTCCTCCTCCTCCTCCTCCTCCTCCTCCTCCTCCTCTTCCTCCTGTCTCAACCACCTGAACTCTCCTTGTCTATTCTCCAGTTACATGACTTCGGCACACCACGCATTTCATGAACCTACATACTGGAAGGGGAAAAAAATCGACAAGGAAAAAAAAAATGACTAGGGAAAGGAGTGTAACTGGGGAAGGAAAGGAGGAGGGAGGGAGGGAGGGAGGGAGGGAGGGAGGGAGGGAGGGAGGGAGGGAGGGAGGGGAGGGGAGAGGAGGGAGGTAAGGGGATAGGGAGGGAGGGTGGGTGGGAGAGAGAGAGAGAGAGAGAGAGAGAGAGAGAGAGAGAGAGAGAGAGAGAGAGAGAGAGAGAGAGAGAGAGAGAGAGAGAATCTGGAAATATGATGATGATGATGATGATGATGATGATGATGATGATGATAACAACAACAACAACAACAACAACAACAACAACAACTACTACTACTACTACTACTACTACTACTACTACTACTACTACTACTTCTACTGCTACAACAACAACTACTACAACTGCTACTACAACAACAACAACAACTACTACTACTACTGCTAGTACAACAACAACTACTACTACTACTACTGCTACATGCTATTACTTCTCACTTCATTCAATAAAATAAAAGAAAAAATAAGTAAAAAGAAAAACATTTATCGCCACGAAAAATTAAACAGGTTGGAAAGACAGAGAGAGAGAAAAAAAAAAAAGGAAAAGAAAAAAAAACATTAGAATAAAAAGAAATATGTAAGTAGTGTCAAAGTAAAATAGACGTTATAGTGAAGGAGAAAAATGCATAAATAAAAAAAAATAATAATACAGGAAGAGGGGAAGGAGAAAGCAAACGACATGTTATTTCTGCAAGAATACCACGGACGGAGCAAGGTCAGACACGTGGAATATGCGCCGAATATATGAACCGCGCAGGAAATATATTAATGAATCTGTAAACGTGCTGATGAAAAGAGAGAGAAAAATCAAATGAAAAAAAAAAGAAAAAATTAGGTATCTCGATAGGTCAAACACGTGTCAGAATATCAGAAAAAAGTAAACAAAGATAAAACGGGGAATAAGAGAGAGAGAGAGAGAGAGAGAGAGAGAGAGAGAGAGAGAGAGAGAGAGAGAGAGAGAGAGAGAGAGAGAGACTGTGTGTGTGTGTGTGTGTGTGTGTGTGTGTGTGTGTGTGTGTGTGTGTGTGTGTGTGTGTGTGTGTGTGTGTGTGTGTGTGTGTGTGTGTGTGTGCCTTGATATGTGTACGAATATGAAAATACGAAGATGAAATAGATATCTGAAAAAAAAGGGAATGACAAAAAAAACAGAAAAAAAGGGGGAAAACAGAGGTATGCTTTCCAGATCGAACTGTAATACAAACAATGACAGCAAAAAATTGAGCACAGGACAAAGTATCAAGAAATAAAGAGGAAAAAAATAACGAATCAAGAAATAAAGAAAGGAAGAAAAAAATGAAAAAAGAAATCAAAGAAACGACTACACTAACAACAACAACAACAACAACAACAACAAAGGAAAAGAAAACAAACAAACATAATACAGTAACAGCATTCGACAGAGCAAGGAATAATTATGTATGTATGCAGCGAGGAGCGAGCGAGAAACAGCAGACGTAGCAACATAATATCCTACAAGCTGCAACCAAAAAAAAAAAAAGGCAGAGCTGAGAGGATTTGGCAGAGCAGCGAAAATTATGTATTCAGCAAGGAACACCAACGAAACACCAACAAAACACCAACAGTACGCTTACAAAAACACCAATATAAACAAAAACAACAACAAAAGGCCAACACCAACAGCAACACAAAAATAGCACAGACACAAGATGACATTTTTAATTTGTCAGAAAAACACGAAACGAAACAGAGAAAGGAACAAGGAAGAATGCAGACTGGATACACAACTCGGAAGCAAACACCAGCGCCATCTGTCGGTCGTATGTAGTAGTAGTAGTAGTAGTAGTAGTAGTAGTGATTAAGGGAGAAAGAGGGAGAAGAAACGAGTGAGTTAGTCTTGTTTTCCCCTTGCTTTTTTTTCCTTTTCATTACATTTCTCTTTTACTTTTTCTTACAGTATATATCGTTTAGCTTTTCTTCCTGTTTTCCTTCCTTATTCTCATTTTTTTATCTCCTTTTCCTACTATTTTTTTCCTTATTTAGTTTTCTTTTCTTTATTCTCATTTCTTCCTCGTTTTCCTACTCCATTTTTACTTTTTTCCCCTCTCGAGTATCCAGTGTTTTAGTTTCTTCCCCTCTTGCTTATCCTATTTTTCCTCATCACCATTTTTTACTTATAATATCTATCCTCATGATCTCCTCCTCCTCCTCTTCCACCTCCTTCCCTCCTGGTGGTGGTGGTGGTGGTGGTGGGGCCCTTGCTTTAACTCAATCACAAACCACGGAAGAGGCGAACCACCCCAACTACTCCACTATACCCCCCCCTATTCTCTCTCTCTCTCTCTCTCTCTCTCTCTCTCTCTCTCTCTCTCTCTCTCTCTCTCTCTCTCTCTCTCTCTCTCTCAGTTAACTCTTCCACCTCACCAACAACACACAAGCATTATTTTCCATCCCTTTTCCACCTCTACCTCTCTCCCTCCCTCCTTCCCTCCCTGTCCTGACCCTTCCCCTCTTTCTACACACCGGCAGCAGCAGAAGAGCAGTAGCAGGAGCAAGCAGGGCGTGGAGGGCAGCGTGGCTTGGTCGGGTGAACACAAACACAGCCTCAAAATAGTGTAGAGAAGACGGACACGGCGGCGGCGGTGGTGGTGGTGGTGGTAGTGAGGCCGCAGCGAGGACGGGGAGAGAGGAACACTGGCGCACACACACACCCACTCCCGGGGCTGACTCGGGCACACTGACGCTCTCGGCTCCCCAGCTCTCGGTCCCTCTCTCGCTCCTCCAGTCAATTCCAGCAGCTCAGCTCAGCACAGACCAGCCCAGCCCACCCATCCCGCCAGCTGTCCCACACACACACACACACACACACGCACACGATATGCTTCTCTGTTTGCCTGTCTATTTCTGTCTATTTCTGTCTATTTCTCTCTCTCTCTCTCTCTCTCTCTCTCTCTCTCTCTCTCTCTCTCTCTCTCTCTCTCTCTCTCTCTCTCTCTCTCCACCCTCAGGCCTTTCCCTCTCCATCTTCTCCCTATTGGTTCTCCTATTTTCTCTTTCATCTTTTCCCTCCCTCCCTCTCTTTCCCTTTCTCCCCCCTCTCTCTCCCTCTCTCCCTCTCTCTCTCTCTTTCCTCCCTCCAATCTTATTCCTTCATTTCATCGTTCCCTTGTTTTCCTTTTATTCATTTTACGTTTTTCTTTTTTTTTCGTTTTCTCTTTTTCTTTTTTCTTGTCTGCATCTTTTTTTTCGGTTATCCGAGATTGTCTCATTCTTTTTATATCTCTCTCTTCTCCTTTCTTTTCTTCTTTCCTTTCTGTCTTTTCTATAACGTGATTCTCTCTCTCTCTCTCTCTCTCTCTCTCTCTCTCTCTCTCTCTCTCTCTCTCTCTCTCTCTCTCTCTCTCTCTGCTTCCTTCCTTCCACTATTGGTTATGTTTCTTCCTTTCCCTCACGTATTCTCTTCCTCTTTCTTCCTTTCTTCCTTCTCTCCATCCTCTCTCACTTCCTATTGTTCCTTCCTCCTTTCCTCTTCCTCCTCTTTCTTTCCCCACCAATTTTTCCTCGGTAGTTTTCTTTCTTTCACACCACCACCACCACCACCACCACCACCACCTATATACTCTCCTTCTCACCATCTATCTATCCCTGGACAGACCCCCTTCTCTCTCTCTCTCTCTCTCTCTCTCTCTCTCTCTCTCTCTCTCTCTCTCTCTCTCTCTCTCTCTCTCTCTCTCTCTCCCTGACAGCTCCCTCCTTCCTCCCTCATTCAGTCTCGCGGCTTCCCTTCCTCACCCAGACCTTCCCTCCTCTCCTCGCGTTCATTTCCACTTCAGCTCTCTCCCTCTCTTTACCTTTCCTCCACTTATTCCCTCCCTACTTCTCTCTACTTCTCTCCCTCTCTCCCTCCCTCTCTTTCTCTTCGCTGTTCCTCCCACACGCTCAAGCATTTCATCTCTGTGTCTCTTT
>NC_087159.1:27542500-27547500 GCF_035594125.1 Scylla paramamosain | reverse complement strand
ATCAGCAACTTCACTCTCATTCCCCTATTTGTTCGTCTACTTTTATCACCTCTTCTCTCCTCTATTAGTTTCTCTCCCTCTCTCCTCCTCCTCCTCCTCCACCTCACTCCTCCTCCTCCTCCTCCTCCTCCACCTCACTCCTCCTCCTCCTCCTCCTCCTCCTCCTCCTCTATTGTTAGCCTCCCACGGATCAATTTGCTATCATCTCCACTTGTGTCATCACCCTTTTTGTTTTTTCTCGCTTCCTTTCACATTTTCTCGCTTTTTTCTTACTTTTTTCTTTCTTTTTTATGAGAATTAAATTTTTCTTTTGCTTTTTTTGCTTCGTTTTTTTTCTACATTATTTTTTTTTTCTGGGGGAAGGGAGTTTAAGAGAGAGAGAGAGAGAGAGAGAGAGAGAGAGAGAGAGAGAGAGAGAGAGAGAGAGAGAGAGAGAGAGAGAGAGAGAGAATTAGGGGGGTGAGTCCATGCAATTCTTTTGTTCTCCCTTCCTTCCTTCATTCCTTTATTTATTTATTTATATATTTATGTTTGTTTATTTATCTATTGAAGAGAAAGTACACCCAGTTCTTTTTGTGTGTGTGTTTGTTTGTTCTTCTATTTTCTATTCATATCTGAGAGTTTTCTTTCTTCTTCTTCTTCTTCTTCTTCTCTTGCTTGTTTTCCTTCTTGTTCTTGTTCATCATCATCATCATCATCATCATCATCATCAGCATCATCATCATCATCATCATCATCATCATCAATCAAAATTTTCTTCTTTTGCTTTCAATATTCTATAATAATTTAAAAACGAAGACTTGTGTAAACTGATCTTAAATTTTTATTCCTTTTAACCTTTCAGCTCTCTCTCTCTCTCTCTCTCTCTCTCTCTCTCTCTCTCTCTCTCTCTCTCTCTCTCTCTCTCTCTCTGACAGTATTTTTCTGCCTATCCATATTTCTTTCTACTCTTTTTTATTTGCATTTTTTTGTATTCTTTCAATATTTTTTTCTTTTATTCTATATGTTCCTCCTTTTCCAAATACCTTTCCCTGTTTTCTTTTTCATCCAGTGCGTTTGATTTCATTTCTTTTTTTTCCATGAACAGATTTCTTTTCATTATTGAAACACTCATTTTTTTTTTATCTCTTTATTCCTCCTCTTTTGTACAATCTGTTAATCTATTTATCTATCTATTTCTCTTTCTTTTCACGTATCTTTATTTTTTTTTATCATCCTTTTTTTTTAACTCAAGTTTCCATACCTTTCTATGTGCTCTCTCTCTCTCTCTCTCTCTCTCTCTCTCTCTCTCTCTCTCTCTCTCTCTCTCTCTCTCTCTCTCTCTCTCTCTCTCTCTCTCCGCGATAAAAACCTTCCTACCACGAGCACGAACGTGGAAGAAGGAGAAAAAAAAGAGAACAGAGGAGGAGAAGGAGGTGGAGGAAGAGGGGGAGGAAAAGATGAAGAGGAGGAGGAGGAGGAGGAGGAGGAGGAGGAGGAGGAGGAGGAGGAGGAGGAGGAGGAGGAATGTAAGCATGGAGAAGCCACCTTTAGCAAAACAATGCAATTAAAATGGTTGGAACTTGCATTCTCTCTCTCTCTCTCTCTCTCTCTCTCTCTCTCTCTCTCTCTCTCTCTCTCTCTCTCTCTCTCTCTCTCTCTTTCTCTTTCTCTCTCTCTCTCTTTCTTCATTGTGGTCGTGTACAAAGTTTTGGGGTGAAGAGAAGATAAACGGCTCCCAGACAGACAGACAGACAGGCAGACAGACGGGGTAAAACACACACACACACACACACACACACACACACACACACACACACACACACACACACACACACACACACACACACACACACACACACACACACACACACACACACACACACACACACACACACACACACACACACACACACACACACATAGAAGGAGGAAAAGGAAGAGCAGGAGGGAGAAGAGAACGTTATAATGTTAAAGATAAACAATTGTACGTAGGTTAAGGAAGCAAGAAGAGTTCATAACATGTTTAGGCGCGTCTGTAACAAGACAAAACATGAAGTGACCTAACCTTACCTAACCTAACCTAACCAAACCTAACCTAACCTGACCTAACCTTACCTAACCTAACCTTACCTAACCTAACCTAACCTAAACTTACCTAACCTAACCTTACCTAACCTAATCTAACCTAACCTAACCTAACCTAACCTTACCTAACCTAACCTAATCTAACCTAACTTAACCTAATCTAACCTAACCTAACCTAACTTCTAACCTAACCTAACCTAATCTAACCTAACTTAATCTAATCTAACCTAACCTAACCTAACCTAATCTAACCTAACCTAATGTAACCTAAACTAACCTAATCTAATATAACCTAACCTAATGTAACCTAACCTAATGTAACCTAACCTAATCTAACCTTACCTATCCTAACCTAACCTAATCTAACCTAACCTAATCTAACCTAACCTAACGTAACCTAACCTAATCTAACCTAATCTAACCTAACTAAACCTAATCTAACTTAACCTAACCTAACCTAATCTAACCTAACTACCTAACCTAACCTAAGCTAATCTAACCTAATCTAATCTAACCTAACCTAACATAATCTAACCTAACCTAACTTAATCTAATCTAATCTAACCTAATCTAATCTAACCTAATCTAACCTATCCTAATCTAACCTAATTTAACCTGACTTAAGCTAAAATTACCAAGATATAAGGGATAAGTGTTCCTTACGACAGAATACTGACGTTTCTCAATTTGCCTTCCTTAATTAAAGACGTACAGGTTAGGAGTGGCTCTGAATTAGGTCTTTAAGTGTTATAGGGGACATAACAAGGGCGACGTAAACAAAATCCTCAGCGTCAGGAATCAGGATAGGACAGGAAATAATGTGCTCAAGCTTGATGAAGTTAGATTTTTAAAGGAGATATGAAGAAATTGGTCCTCAAATATAATGGTAAATGAACAGAATGTACTCAGAAATCAGATTGTTAGAGCTGAATCACTAGGGAACTTAAAAAAAACATTAGACGCGTTTATGGATGAGGATGATAGGTGAGAGTAGGCCTGATAGGTACATGTAGGCCTCATGGCTTCTTACAACTCTTATTTTCATATGTTCTTAAAACCTAACCTAACCAAATCTAACCTAATCTAGCCAATTTTAACCTGACAACCAAAATTGACCTAACCTAACCTAACGTAACTTAACCTAACCTAACCTAACATAACCTAACCTAACCTAAACAAGCTTGATCTAACCTAACAGCCTACCCTAACCAAACCGAACTTGACTTAACTAACCTAACTTAGCCTAAATAAACCAAACCAAACATAACGTAATGTAACCAAACCTAACCAAATGTAACCTGACTTAACAACCTAACCCAATCTAACCTAACCCAATCTGACGCAACCCAACTTAACCTAAGCGAACCTAACTTGATTTACTTAACTTAACCTAATCTTCCACTTGCTTAAGTAAATCCATTTGACAATCAATAACAAGTGATATTCGTTTACATGTTCTTTTTCCGCGTCTTTTCAATTTTAACACCCTACTCTCTCTCTCTCTCTCTCTCTCTCTCTCTCTCTCTCTCTCTCTCTCTCTCTCTCTCTCTCTCTCTCTCTCTCACTCTATCTTCACTTTTTCTAACCTTCAGGCGTTTCCCTTTCACAGAGTAAGTGCAGAAAATAAAACGAAGAAAAAAAAAAAAAGGAAAAAAGTAAGAGAGAGCTTCGAAGTTGAGTTTAGTTTTGTTTCCTTAGCTAAAACAACACTACTTTTTTTTCACTGTTTTGGAGGAGGAGGAGGAGGAGGAGGAGGAGGAGGAGGAGGAGGAGGAGGAGGAGGAGGAGGAGGAGGAGGAGGAGGAGGAGGTAAATAGAGAACGCTGAAGAGAACAAGAGGTCGAAACGGGAGAGAGAGAGAGAGAGAGAGAGAGAGAGAGAGAGAGAGAGAGAGAGAGAGAGAGAGAGAGAGAGAGAGAGAGAGAGAGAGAGAGAGAGAGAGAGAGAGAGAGAAAGGACGATAGTGACGAGGTATGGGGAAGACGAAGGGGGAGGAAGAAGAGGAGGAGGAAGAAGAGGAGGAAGGCGACGATAACGAAGACACAGAATAAGAAGAAAAAACAAACAAACAAACATCAACAACAACAACAACAACAACAACAACAACAACAACAACAACAACAACAACAACAACAACAACAGCATCATCATCATCATCATCATCATTATCATCATGATCTACAACAACAAGAGCAAGAACGAGAAGAACAGGAACAAACAGGGCAAGAAGAAAAACAACAACAACAACAACAACAACAACAACAACAGAAAAAAATAAGAAATAAAAACATAGAGAGACACAGACACAAAAACAAACAATAAAAATAAAACCAAACCAAACGAGAGGACGTACACGCAAAAAAAAAAAATAAAAAAAATATAAAAAAATAATATAAAAAAAAACAAGAGGAAGTCAACCAACCCATTTAAAAGTAACAAAAGAAAACGACTCGAATGAAAATAAATAAAAAAATACGCGAATAAAGAAGAAGAAGAAGAAGAAAAAGAAAAAGAAGAAGAAGAAGAGGAAGTAAAAAAAAAGAGGGGGGAGGGGGAAGAATCAGGCGAGCAGTCAATAAAGGAAAACACTCTCATTCCATTCTGTTTCACTTTTCCCGTCGTTAAAACCTTTGGCCTCCGCAATTACCTACCTAGATCGACGCCCCCCGCCCCCCTCAGCCCCCCATCACCCCCTCCTCGCCCCCGTCTCTCTCATCCAGGCAGTAATCGACAATGGTGGTGTGGATTTTTTTTTTTTTGTGTGTGTCTCCTCTTTTCCGTTTTTAATTTTGAGTGAGGGAGGGGATTGTGGAGGGAAGGGTAGGGAGGGAGACAGGGTGATGGAGGGAGAGTGGATGGGTGAGGGAGGGAGGGAGGGAGGGAGGGAGGGAGGGATGGATGGGAGTGAAAGAAAAGAAGGGTAGGAGGGTAGG
>NC_087159.1:27530000-27532500 GCF_035594125.1 Scylla paramamosain | reverse complement strand
TTCTTTCTTTCTTTCTTTTTCTTTCTTTCTTTCTTTCATTATCAATTTTACATATTCTTTATATATTTGTTTAATTTACCTACATTTTCTTTTTTACTTTCATTTTTTTTTTTTTATTTCTCTTTTTTCCCTTTTTCCTGTCTATTTCTATTTGATCTTCTTTTATGTATCTAATTATCTATTTCTTTCTTTCTTTCTTTATCTCACAATAGCTTTACCGGGAACATGGCATCTGAATCTTTACTGGTTTTGAGTTTCTCTTTATTTTTCTCTCTCTCTTTTTCTTTCTTTCTTACTTTTTTTTTGGATGTTTTACTTTGCTAGATTCTTCTTTATGGATTTTTATGTTTTTTTCTGATTTTTTCTTTTTTTTTCTGGTTTGGTATAAAAGACTTAAGTTTTTATTCTTTCCAATCTCTCTCTCTCTCTCTCTCTCTCTCTCTCTCTCTCTCTCTCTCTCTCTCTCTCTCTCTCTCTCTCTCTCTCTGTCTTCTTTCCCTTTCCACTATTTCTTTCACACACACACACACACACACACACACACACACACACACACACACACACACACCTGTCGGGATCTACATTGGCCTTCAGTGCCCAGGTAAGCCCCTTCGTCGCCGCCTTCTACATGAAGGAGGTGTGGAGGAGAGCAGGTGTGGAGGAGAGGGTGGGAGAGTAAGTGGAGGAAGAGTGGGGAGGAAGGAACGGAAGGAGGAAGGAAGGGAATGAGAGAGAAGAGGTTGCTGGTGAAGAAGGAAGGAAGGAAGGAAGGAAGGAAGGAAGGAAGGAAGGAAGGAAGGAAGGAAGGAAGGAAGGAGAGAGAGAGAGAGAGAGAGAGAGAGAGAGAGAGAGAGAGAGAGAGAGAGAGAGAGAGAGAGAGAGAGAGAGAGAGGAAGTATGTGCAGAATAGTGTAAATATGTGTGTGTGTGTGTGTGTGTGTGTGTGTGTGTGTGTGTGTGTGTGTGTGTGTGTGTGTGTGTGTGTGTGTGTGTGTGTGTGTGTCCTCTTTCTGTTACATCTCTTTTCTCTCCTTCCCTTCCTTCCTTCCTTCCTTTCTTCCCTTCCTTCCCTCTGTCTCTATGTCCCTTTATTTCCTCTCCCTTTCCTCTTTTTTCCTTCAGTTTCCCCCTCTTTGGTGTTGGCTCGCTTTATTTAAAGGGCTATAGTGTGAACTCTCTCTCTCTCTCTCTCTCTCTCTCTCTCTCTCTCTCTCTCTCTCTCTCTCTCTCTCTCTCTCTCTCTCTCCACTTTTTCTTCTCGTTTCTCTCCTTTTATTCAAATAGCTCTGTTTCTCCATCCCTTCTTATTCGTATTCATGTCTTCTCTCCTCTCATCTTTTGCTTTTTGTCCCTACTTCCTTCCTTCCTTCCTTCCTTCCTTCGTTGTCCTTTTTGCTTTCTCCTTCATTTCTCTCTCAATCACTGTTCCTATTATTCTTTTCTTTCATTAATTTCTTCCTTCCGTCCTTCTTTTATTCTCCCTTATTTTTTTTTTCGTTTCCTCATTTATTTTTATTCTTTTTGCTTATTTCTCGAGTGGTAGATGGCTCAGTGGAAAGCTTGTGTGTTCTGTAGTTAAAGATTGCCCGTTCGAATCCCTCTCAGCGCCATTTAGCGGGAGAAGAAGCGCCCAAATTGTAGTATTAATGGGGGCCTGACGGATTTCACTTTTGTCTTTTTTCTTCTTCCTTTTTCTTCCTCTTTTCTATTCCTTCCTCCTCGTTATGTCCCCAATCATCTTTAATTTTCCTGTTTCCACCTCCCTGATTTTTCCATTCTCTCTCTCTCTCTCTCTCTCTCTCTCTCTCTCTCTCTCTCTCTCTCTCTCTCTCTCTCTCTCTCTCTCCCATCACTAAGCAATGTTACGTTTTTCTCTGTTCAACTTTTTCTTTTTTTTTTATTCTATCATATTTATTTACTTATTTTTCAAGCACGACAAAACACTTTATTCTTTCCTTCATCACATTTTACACTACAAACCACAGTCCAGTTTATTTTCTTCCATTCTTTCCTACGACGTCAACTTTTTCATGAGGCATAAAGACTCTCAGTAGAAAAACACGTGAATATTTTTTGTGCCCCCCACCTCCCAACACTGTGGTAGAGAAAACGGGCTGGCGACGCACGACGGGGGGTGAGGTTGAGAGAAAACGGAGCATCATGTTGTATAAAGCGACTGAATGGACGACGAGGAGACGAAGGTGAAGGGACGATGAGTCTGTCTTCTCTGTGTTCTCGTCCCCATGAAAGAGGCGTGTTGTGTCCTGGGTGGCTCTGTTTAACTCTTTGGCTGCTACGGGTTCTTAGGTATAACTGTGTGTTACGGGTTTCTGGCATGATTCTGGACGTCAGTGGCAAAAAGGAGATGCTGCATTATCTTTTCAACCACTCCACTGTCAAATTTGACTAGTTTTCCTTGCCTCTGGTAGGAATTACCGCAGTTTTCGAGTGCTTTCGTGACTCTCTTGATGGTGGTGCAAGTTTAGAGCATAAAGTTTGG
>NC_087159.1:27522500-27525000 GCF_035594125.1 Scylla paramamosain | reverse complement strand
CCCTCCCCCCCCCACAATAACTTCACTGGATCCAAAAAACTTCGTTCTCTCAAGTATGGCATATTTTCAAAGGCCACATAGATAATAACCCCAGTTTCTACAGGCATGTTTTTGCTTCTGAAGGTGTAAATTTCTTGTCAACCTATCACTGGACTCATGAAAACACCCTTGAAAACTGCCCCCCACCCCCAATAGACCATAAAAGCTTCGTTCTCTCTAAAAAAGGAATATTTTCAAAGATGATAAAACAAATTTCTTATACGTGCTTTTCCTACTGATAGTGAAGATCTCTTAGTAAACCAACACTAGACTCCTGCAAACACTCTCACAAACCACTAATAACATCACTAGAGCCGTATTCATAGAAGCCTTGTTCTTCAGAAAGGAATATTTTGGAAGGCAGTTTATAAGCATCAAGGAAGTTTTTGTCAAGAGGTGAGGCAGGTAAGATGAGAGAAAGTATGACAGGTGAGTGTGTTGTTGTTTGTGTGTGTGTGTGTGTGTGTGTGTGTGTGTGTGTGTGTGTGTGTGTGTGTGTGTGTGTGTGTGTGTGTGTGTGTGTGTGTGTGTGTGTGTGTGTGTGTGTGTGTGTGTGTGTGTGTTTATTTCCTGTCTTTCGTGTCGACAAACTCTCTCTCTCTCTCTCTCTCTCTCTCTCTCTCTCTCTCTCTCTCTCTCTCTCTCTCTCTCTCTCTCTCTGGTTTGTAACTTTATTTGTCTCTATCTGTCAAATGATCTTCCGTGTAAACATCTAATATTTTTTCTCCCTCTCTCTTTTTCACTATTAGAACCTATCCCCCCTCAATTCTTCCCCCCCACTCTCTCTCTCTCTCTCTCTCTCTCTCTCTCTCTCTCTCTCTCTCTCTCTCTCTCTCTCTCTCTCTCTCTCTCTGCAGTTCTTGGCAACGCTCGTGTGGCAAAAAAGAAAAAAAGGAAAAAAGGAAAAAAAGGAAAAAAAGGAGCAGCCACAAAAGGAAACATGAACTTAAAATAACTTTGAATTATTATAAAGTTTTCCATTTTTTTTTCCTCGCGTGTGACGTAAATGAGTTGTTGAAAAGTTATGTTTTTTTTTTCATGTAAGGGAAGGAGAAAGATGGGTACGAGAGAGAGAGAGAGAGAGAGAGAGAGAGAGAGAGAGAGAGAGAGAGAGAGAGAGAGAGAGAGAGAGAGAGAGAGAGAGGAGAGCCGAAGAAAGAAAAAGTGAGAAAAAAACATGAAAATAAGAAAAGAATAAAATATATAAAAAATGGTAGAAAGGATTGGGAGGAAGAGAAAAAAGAATGAAATAAGGAAGAGGAATGGAAGATGAGAAGAGGAGAAGAGGGAAGAATGACGATAGAAATTGAAGGCGGCTTAATACTGACAGGACAGAACTCTCTCTCTCTCTCTCTCTCTCTCTCTCTCTCTCTCTCTCTCTCTCTCTCTCTCTTCCCTCCGTGACAAGTTAATCGGAAGAGTGAAGGGAATCTGGGCGGTGATGCCTGTCAAAACTTTTCCTTCGACCAGCGTCAAGGAAAGGAATGGAATCTATTATGGAACCGTCATGCCAGGCGCCCAATTAGCAAATCTGTGTGTCTGTCTGTCTGCCTGTTTCTGTTTCTCTTTCTCTGTCTGTTTCTTTCTCTCATGCTGTGTGTGTGTGTGTGTGTGTGTGTGTGTGTGTGTGTGTGTGTGTGTGTGTGTGTGTGTTTTCTCTTTTTACCTGTCTTCCTTCTGTCTCTGTCTCTCTGTTTCTGTGTGTGTGTTCTCTCTCTCTCTCTCTCTCTCTCTCTCTCTCTCTCTCTCTCTCTCTCTCTCTCTCTCTCTCTCTCTCTCTCTCTATCAGTCTGCCTTCCTGTCTGTCTGTCTGTCTGTCTGCCTGCCTGCCTGCATTTTCAGTTTTATTTTCTCTATTGAAATGTTTGTTTGTGTGTGTGTTTTTCTATTTGTTTATTAGTTTACCTGTCTATTGCCTTTCTATCTATCTATCGATCTACTTTTCTTATATTTGTTTATCTATTTGTCCCTACCTATCTGTATTTCTTCTTACCCACCTAAGTACCTGTCTATCTATCTAAGTACCTATCTATCAACCTGTCTACCTTAGTGAACCCAACTGCTGACAGCTCCTCACTATATCACACCGCCTCAAACTGATTGAAAAATTCCCAAACCACCTTCAGAAAACAAAAACAAAAACAAAAACAAAAACAAACAAAAATAAAAAAAAAAGCAGACCGCAAACTAGAGAGAGAGAGACAGGCAGACAGACAGACTGACGAATATTCAGCGGCAGGAAACGTGGCTTGGGAAAGAGAATGAAAGGGAAATAAGGGAAAATGGACTAACCTCATTACGTATTGTTCCCTCTTTTATGCCGAAGAGACAAGATGGAGGGAGTCAAAATCTCTCTCTCTCTCTCTCTCTCTCTCTCTCTCTCTCTCTCTCTCTCTCTCTCTCTCTCTCTCTCTCTCTCTCTCTCTCTCTCTCTCTCTCTCTCTCTCTCTCTCCCGGCTCA
>NC_087159.1:27507500-27517500 GCF_035594125.1 Scylla paramamosain | reverse complement strand
ACACACACACAGACATGCACACATACATACATACATACATATAGGCAGACAGACAGACAGACAGACAGACAGACAGACAGACAGACAGACAGACAGACAGACAGATAGATAGATAGATAGAGCATTCAAGTAATAACAGGAACACATTCATATCCGTCTCTTATTGCTTGATGGTGTTTCAGGGAAGATGTGTGTGGCGTTGTGAGGAGTGACTAACACTGCAGGGCTGTCGTGTCTTCTCTGTGTATGTACCAACCCTGCATGTCAATTTCATCATCAATAGCATCATCATTATCATCATTGTACTTGCTCTCTGTCGCTCATCTTTAGTCAGTACATCATCATTACCATTTGCATCATTATTATCATCACAATCATTACTATACTGTACTCTCTCTCTCTCTCTCTCTCTCTCTCTCTCTCTCTCTCTCTCTCTCTCTCTCTCTCTCTCTCTCTCTCTCTCTCTCTCTCTCTCTCTCGGTACTCACTCACCACTACCATCAAAGCCATTTCTATAAAACTCCTCATGTCTATTTTTTATTTATTTATTTATTTTTTTTTTTATGTAGCAGGGACACTGGCCAATAGTAACAAAAAAAACAGTAAAAAAAAAAGCCCACTGAGATGCCAGTCCCAGAACAGGATCCAAAGCGGTAGTCAAAAATTGAAGGATAAGTGTCTTGAAACTTCCCTCTTGAAGGAATTCTAGTCATAGAAAGGTGGAAATACAGAAGCAGGCAGGGAATTCCAGTTTACCAGAGAAAGGGATGAATGATTGAGAATACTTGTTAACTCTTGCATTAGAGAGGCGGACAGAATAGGGGTGAGAGAAAGAGGAAAGTCTTGTGCACATCATCACCACTACAACACCATCACCACCAAACATCACCACACATATACACACACCTGTACCATCCTTCCTCCTCCTCCTCCTCCTCCTCCTCCTCCTCCTCCTTCTCATCCTCCTTATCATTCTCCTTTCCTTACGTCATACACATCCACACAACCACACCGCTCCTCCTCCTCCTCCTCCTCCTCCTCCTCCTCCTTCTCTTCCTCCCTCCAGCGAGAGACAACCAGAGAACGGCAAGTCATTTCGTTAATTAGTTCCTTCCAAATATTTTTTTCCTTAATTAATTTGTAGTGCATATTTTTCTTGTGTCCGGAGATCTTGGGTACGTTGAGCCAGTTTGCGCCAAGCCGGGATCAAAGGAGGAGGAGGAGGAGGAGGAGGAGGAGGAGGAGGAGGAGGAGGAGGAGGAGGAGGAGGAGGAGGAGCAGCGAGAACATAAAAGGATAATAGGGAAAGGCAAGTGGAGAAGGAAGAGTAAGAGGGAAAACGAAGAAAGGTGACAGGCAAGAGGAGGAGGAGGGGGAGGAGGGGGAGGAGGAGGAGGAGGAGGAGGAGGAGGAGGAGGAGGAAGAGAGGATTTGGTTTAAGATTAAACTCCAGAGACTTTATTTAGTGCTTGAGAGAAGAAAGGACGAGGACATGCAGGAGGAGGAGGAGGAGGAGGAGGAGGAGGAGGAGGAGGAGGAGGAGGAGGAGGAGGAGGAAGCGGTAAACACGAAAATAACAAACAGTAAAGATCAAGAACAAGACAAGAGTGAAAAATCAGTAAAGAAAATGAATAAACAAAAACAATAAATAAGAGGAAGAACAGCTTAAATATGTGTGTGTGTGTGTGTGTGTGTGTGTGTGTGTGTGTGTGTGTGTGTGTGTGTGTGTGTGTGTGTGTGTGTGTGTGTGTGTGTGTGTGTGTGTGTGTGTGTGTGTGTGTGTGTGTGTGTGTGTGTGTGTGTGTGTGTGTGTACACCTTTGTCTATGTATCTTTCCCAACTTCTTCCATTAGCAATAACAACGCAACATCCGCCTCTCTCTCTCTCTCTCTCTCTCTCTCTCTCTCTCTCTCTCTCTCTCTCTCTCTCTCTCTCTCTCTCTCTCTCTCTCTCTCTCTCTATCTATCTATCTATCTATCTATCTATCTATATCTTTCTCCTATGATGATAATACAAAGAAAGACATAGAATACATAAAAGAGAAGAAGGAAGGAAGGAAAGAAGGAAGAAAAAAGAAAGAAAAAAGAAGGAAGGAAAGAGGAAGGAAGGAGAAAGAAAGAAAGGGAGAAGATAGAAGAGAGAAAGAGAAAGAAGGGAACAAACAAACAAAAACAAAAGAAAGGAAGGAAGGAGGCAATGAGCGAAGGAAGCAATGAATCAATGAATGAATGAAACGATGAAAAAAACAAATTAAATAAATTAAATAAGTAAGTTAGGAAGGAAGGAAGGAAGGAAGGAAGGAAGGAAGGAAGGAAGGAAGGGAGGGAGGGAGGAAGGAAGGAAGGAAGGTAGCAACAAAAAAAAGGAACAAAGAAAAACGAATGATGAGCAAAACAATGAAGAAAAAAAGGTGGAAAGAAAAAAAACGAACTGATAAAAAAAAGTGAAAGAAGAAAAAACAGAGGAAGATAGGAACAAATGAAGGAAGGAAGCAACAAATAAAGAAATGAACACAGACAAAAAATGAATAAATGAGGAAAAGAATGAACAAGGAAAAGAAAGAAAGCCAGGAAGCAAGAAAAGAAAGGAAGAAAAACAAGGTCGGAAGGTTAAGCTAGTACAAACACGTGCCCCACACACACACACACACACTTCACACAAGCCAGCTGGACATCACGTGGACTGCGCAACACGGCACAGAGTAGCACGCCACGTCCTCAGAGTGATGGCAGAGGTCAGGCCAACTCGCGCCCCAGGGATCGTGTGTTGTCTTCTTATTACTGGGAGGATAAAGCCGCGTTGTATTAAAAGTAGCGATAAATGTTTACTGTTGTGTGTTTTGTAGCGGTGGTGGTGGTAATAGTAGTAGTAGTAGTAGTAGTAGTAGTAGTAGTAGTAGTAGTAGTAGTAGTAGTAGTAGTAGTAGTAGTAGTAGTAGTAGTAGTAGTAGTAGGTATTGTTGTTTTTTGATAGTACTGTTCTCCTTTCTTAATTTCTAACTTCTCTTGTCCAACTTTTAAATGTAAGAATTTTTTTTTTATTTCATCTGTCGTACCTCATCTGATGTTGCTTGTATGTACTATTAATAAAAAAAGAATAAATGGATAAATAGGTAAATAAATAAATAACACAAAACAAACAAACAAACAAACAAACAAACACGAACACAAACACACATACCATTTACCAGAAGGACCTGAAACTGTACCATGAATGACATCTGCACCACCACCACCACCACCACCACCACCACCACCTGCCTCTCATCTCCTCCTTCTCCTGTCCTCTACAACTCTTCCCCCACTGGTACACTCCCCTACGCCCCTAGAGAATCACCCCACACCACACCAACACCCGAAACACAGAACAGCATAACACCAACAAATATGAAATGCTGACACACTATTTGCAGTTCCCCCTCTCCTCTCCCTTAGCCAGGCATTCATTCCCACCTTTGTTGTTCGCTTCACACGCCACTTAACACGCCATACCTTTTCATTAGCGCAGGAGAGGAGGAGACGAGGCAATTACAGGCATTAGTAACAGGGGTAGTTATCGTCAGCAGTGAAAACCATAACATAACATAACATAACTGGGCAGGTGTAGAGGAGGAGGGAAAAAGGGAGAGAGGAGAAAATAAAAAACATATCTATTACACCAAGCAACAGGAGACGAGAAGAGAGTCATGCATCTCCCTCTGTGTACACGAACAACAGGGAGGGAGAAGGGAGAGGGAGAGGGAGCGGGAGCGGCAAGGGAGAGAGAAAGAGAGGACAGTGGGGAATGAACACTGGAGGAGAGAGAGAGAGAGAGAGAGAGAGAGAGAGAGAGAGAGAGAGAGAGAGAGAGAGAGAGAGAGAGAGAGAGAGAGAGATGGTGGAAGTGGTTCTAGGAAGGAAAAGGGGGAAAGCAAGGGTGTTTGTATAGCTAGTTTGGGGGAAAGGCAAGGGAGTTTGGGAGACAAGAAGAGAGAGAGGAAGGTAATCTGGAGAGAGAGGGAGTGGTGGGGAGCAGGGATAGGATGTGTGTGGGCGTGTATCTAGTTTGGGGAAGAGGAAAGGGAGAGAGGGAGACTGAAATAGGAAAGAGAGGGAGGATAAGATAGATTTTAGAGTGGTTTTGAAGGCTGAAGGGGAGAAGGGGAGAAGGGGAAGAGGGGAGTGAAAGAAACGGGAGAGAAGGAACGAATTCAAAGTAAAAAAGAAGAGGATGGGAAGAGATGAGGAGGAAATAGAAGGGAAAGAAAGGGAAATAAAGAGAGAGAAGTTTAGGGAGGAAGGAACGGTCAGAGTCAGCGAACAAGTGTACTTTACGGAGGCGGATGAGGATGAGTAACTGAGGAGTGAAAATCGAGCAGCAGAACCTTGGGAAAAATAGGAAAGAAAATTATAAAAAAAGGAAGGAAAGAGAAGGAAGAGGAAGGGAAAGAAGGGAAGGGTGAGGAGGAAAAAGAAGAAATAAGCGAGTAAGTCTGAATAAAGAGGACAAGTGAAGCGTGAAAGGACAACAGAACTTAGGGAAAAATAGGAAAAAAAATATAAAAAAAGGAAGAAGGAAAGATTTTTTTTTTTTTGCGGAAGAAGGGAAGGGCGAGGAGGAAAAAAGAAAAAATAAGCGAGTAAGTCTGAATAATGAGGATAAGTGAAGAGTGAAAAACAACAAAACCTAGAAAACATGAGAGTTAAGAAAAAAATAGTAAAAAAAAAATATTGGGGAAGGGAAGGGTGAGAAAGAAAAGAAGTAATGATAACAAGTAACGAGAAAAAAAAAAAAAACTTTAGAGAAAATACAAAACAATGAACTCCCTTACCAATTGATCCCCCTTTCCCCTTTATTTATTCAATCATTAACCTAATCTGAGCCAACAACAGCAGCGGGTCGGGTGTGTTGTCAGTGTTTCGGTTTCAGAACACACAACTTTCCAATACGACCAGCAGGAATACTAGAGGGTCCAGGAGGGGATCTATAAGGGGGAGGCAAATGTCAGGGAGGAAATGTGTGCAGGGGAGGGAGAAATATGAGCGTATTCAACTTTTGGGGATCATGAGGGAGAAAAGGTGTTGGTAATTGTAGTTCTAGTATAAGTGATAGTTCTTTCTTAGTATTTCTTGATAGGAACAGAGGCAGTAGTTGGTATTTTCTTGATAGTAGTTATAGTAGTATTTATAGTAGTAGTAGTAGTAGTAGTAGTAGTAGTAGTAACTGGTAGTGGTTGGTAGAGGTAGCGGTTTTCTAGTTATTAAGAATAACAGTAGTAGTAGTAGTAGTAATTGATAGTTAATAGTAAAGCCTGGGTTAAAAATGGCTTAAAGTGATGACTAGCTGGTTTTTAAGTAGTAGTAGTAGTAGTAGTAGTAGTAGCTGACGTTAATAATTGATGCAGTTACTAGTTAACGACATGATCTGTAGTAGTAGTAGTAGTAGTAGTAGTAGTAGTAGTAGTAGTAGTAGAAATAGTAGTAGTAGTAGTAGCAGTAGTAGTAGAACAGCCTGGATTACAGATGGCGTGTAGTGATGAAGGGAAAGAGGAGAAGAGGGGAGAAGGGGACAGGACAGTGGGTAAGGGAGGGAATGGGGGGGAGGTGGAGGAGCAGGTGGGTGAGGGATGGGAGAGGGAAAGTGGGTGAGGAAAACTGCCGTGTAACAATAGCTCAGAACCTTAACCATTCCATTCCATCCCCTCCCCTCCCCTACTCTCCCCTCCCTTCTCTTTCCCTCTCTCCCTTTCCACCCACCTTCCCTCTCCCTCTCCCCACCCTCCCATCCTCCCACACTGGCCACAGCTGCTCAACGCCCTACTGTCCCCCTCATTATCACCTTCATCATCATCATTGCCATTATTACCTTCATTCTTTCCTCCTTCTCCTTCTCTTTCTCCCTCTTTCTCTTTCTCTCCTCCCTTTTATCTTTTCTCTTTTCATCATCATTATCAACACCATCCTTCCTCTTTTCCTCATTCTTTCACTCATCATCATTATCATTATCGTTATCATCATCATCATCATTCTCATATTCATCACCATCACTATCATTACCATCATTATCAACAAGTTCATTATGTAAGTCATTATTTTCCCTTCATGTCATTATAAAATTAACTGTTCAGAGAGAGAGAGAGAGAGAGAGAGAGAGAGAGAGAGAGAGAGAGAGAGAGAGAGAGAGAGAGAGAGAGATTATACTCCATTCCACACCACTCCAATATTTTTTTTTTCACTTTCATCTCTCTTTCTCATTTACTCCACTTCACTTTACTCAAATTATTAACTGTCCTCTTTCCTCTCTTCTCTTAATCCCCTGCTGCCTTGCCTTGCCTTACCTTCGTTACCCTTCCCGGAGTCATCCCACCAGCTGCTACCGATGATATAGGAGTTAGTGAATGATATATAAGTAGTGGCAGCAGAGTGATAGAACTTTCTCCTCCATCTTCCATCATTATCCTTTCCTAGGTCACCCAGTCAAGTTACTAATAATAAAGTGAGTGTATACAAGTGGTGGCAGCGGTGGGATACAAGTCACTCCTCCTTATTCTTTCGTTACCTTTTCCTAGGTCACTCCGATAACTGGTACCGATCATGGTATATAAGTGGTGGCAGCGGTAGGATATAAATTAATCCTCTCTCTCTCTCTCTCTCTCTCTCTCTCTCTCTCTCTCTCTCTCTCTCTCTCTCTCTCTCTCTCTCTCTCTCTCTCTCTCTCTCTCTCTCTCTCCTAGCGTGTGTTGCACCAATGCACGCCACAGCAAGGACAAACCAAGACTGTTTCCTCTGTGTTCTCTTAAAGGTCAGAATGCCTTCGCCTTTAAAGTATTTTCCTATTACTGGTGACCTTTCCTTAAGGCAGATAAGACCAGTGGAAGCACGGGTTATTTTGCTGGGGTTAGGTTAGGTCAGGTTAGGTTAGGATGAGTCGAGTCGAGTCGAGTCGAGTCGAGTCGAGTCGAGTCGAGTCGAGTCGAGTCGAGTCGAGTTGAGTTGAGTTGAGTTGAGTTGAGTTGAGTTGAGTTGAGTTGAGTTGAGTTGAGTTGAGTTGAGTTGAGTTGAGTTGGTTGGGTTTGGATTGGCAGAACTGGGTTGGATTGGATTGGGTTAAGTTAGATGTGCTTTAGTGAGGTTAAGTTTGATTTGCTTTAGTTAAGTTTAGTTTGGTTAGGTTAGTTTGGTCTAGTTTGGTTTGGTTTCATTACGTTAAGGAGGATATGGTTTGGTTAAGATGGGTTAGATCCAGCTAATATGTTGCGCTAGTATTGCGGAAGTAAACATTGCACACACACACACACACACACACACACACACACACACACACACACACACACACAATAGTTTAAGTGAACATAGATAATAAATGATTCACATACAGATATGCTTTTTTTTTTTGTCATAGCCGGGAATACAGCTATGAATAACAAATACCAGCACGAATATTAATGCCGATGTATTGCGAATGTATTCCTTTGTTGCATTTTAAGAATACCTTGTGAAAGAAAAAATGTATATATTTCGGATACAACACAATACCATTAACAATCTGATGCTCCTCTCTTGCTCCTGTGTGTGTGTGTGTGTGTGTGTGTGTGTGTGTGTGTGTGTGTGTGTGTGTGTGTGTGTGTGTGTGTGTGTGTGTGTTTGAAATAAAGGCAGACAGATTGAAGAGAAAGAAAAAAACGGGAAAAGACATGAATTCGAGAGCAAGATAAAGAGGAAGCAGGAAAGAGAAAGAGAAGAGGAAAGAGAGGTGTTAGAGACAGAGACAGGCAAGGACACAAACACAGAAAAAAACAAACACAGCAAAAAAAAAAAAATATAGATAAATAAAATAGATAAATAAAAAATAAATAAATAAATAAAGGAAGAAAATACTCCCATTCCCATCCTTTCTTTCTCTACAGTTATTAACCTTGCAGTGCTGTGCCTTGACAAATAAAACTAAGAACATAAAAAAACAAAGGGGGAAGCAGGAAAAATAAGTAAGCCATCAGGACAGCACGTGGCAATCCATATATGAAATAACATGTATGATAACACAGTGGCAGATAACACAAATAGACTCAGTAAACAGGTTGCTAATGCCGAGCTAACAGGGAGCTTGAAAAAAGACTCGATAAATTCATGGATAAGGATGAAAGTGGATACAGAAAGGTGAGGTTAATGCAAGTGTATGCTTAGAGGCTTCTTTCAGCTTTCTTTTATGTTTTCATGTTCTTGTAAGCCGTAGTAGTATCATAGTGAATAAAGATAGGTACGTTTTATACAGGGACAGCCACGTGTAGATTTACTGGTTTCTTACAGCTTCCATTACTTCCTTACGCTCTTCCAACCACGCAGTACAGACAACACAGACGCACCCTTCACCTTAAAGTCGAGATAGATATACATAAGATCTTCTAATCTACATACTCTCGTAGATAAACGTACTGAACTCTTATAGCTTCCCGTATGTTACTACACGCTCATAACCTCGCAGTAAAAACAAGAACATAGACAAAGACACACCAGACGCGTCAAGACAAAATTCATACAAGTGTAGGACTACTGACTTTTTGCAGTTTCGCTGACGTTCTTACGCTGTCATAACCCTGCAAAGAAACACAGCCAGCTCGTTTAGACAAATTCAAGCAAGATTTATACACGTGCCTTGCAGCTTCTCTTATACTCTTACACTCTTACAATCCATAGTAGAAACACACACACACATATACACACACACGGACACACCCAGCCAGCGCGTTAAGTCTCCCTCGCCTCTCTGCCCCCCGCCGGCCCGCGCCAGGTCACGGTTGTCGGCTAATGTCCCTACCTATTGTGCGTGAAGGGAGAGGCGCCCCACTCTGGTCGCCTGCAGCTGCCCGGGAATGCCTCGCTCCAGAACCTTAGAATTGTGAGTCGCGCGCTGACCATTAATCCGCCGCCTGCTGTTGCTACTACTATTGCTGCTGTGCTGCTTCTACTACTACTGTTGTTGCTACTGCTGCTGCTGCTACTACTGCTGCTGCTGCTGCTTCTGGTAATATATGACTGCTTAACTGTTTGTATCTGTTTGTGCGTATATATGTTTGTCTGTTACTTTACATACTACTATTGTTACTATATATATACTACTGCTGCTGTTTGTTTGGGTGTGTTTACTTGTTTGCAATCTGTTTATATGTCTGTTGTATCTTACTACCTGCTTACATCTGTTTCTGCTGCTTTGGGAGTGTTTGTTTGTTTGTATGTTTGTATTTGTTTATTCTGGCCGTTTGTTTATTATTGTTTATGTTGGTTTGGCAGCGTTTATTTATCTATTTATCGATTTTTTTGTTATATGATTGTATGTCTGTTTCTACTTTTTGTTATATGATTGTATGTCTGTATGATATGTCTGTTTGGCTGTTTGTTTGTGTGTACGTGTCTGGTTCTGCTGCTGCTGGTGTGAGAGTGCATCTGTTTGTACATGTATGTTTACTTTGTGTCTATGCATTTGCTTCTATCAATGTGTCTGTGTATCTGTGTATCTACCTGTCTCTCTGTCCTTCTGTTTATCTATCTGTCTATATAATTTATACATCAGTTTACCAGCTTGTCTATCGTTGACATCTACCTAACGTTGCAAAATGTACCCACCTACATTATATAATCTCTTTTACACACACACACACACACACACACACACACACACACACACACACACACACACACACACACACACACACACACACACACACACACACACACACACACACACAGATCAATTCGACTATCAGAAGCTGCAGCAACAAAGCATACGAACGAAACTCACAGCGAAAAATGAAAAGAAAAAAAAATGAAACAAAACAAAAACAAAAAAAACAACGACAAAAAAGAAAGAAGGCTACGAAACTAAAAAAAAAAAAAAAAGGAAAAGATAAAGAAAGCAAGAAATGCACGCATATATATATATATATATATCTTCGAGTTTTTCTTCTTTTCTTTATTTTTTTCCTTCTTCCTTTCGGTATCTGTGATCGGTTATAACTTCAGGATAA
>NC_087159.1:27487500-27500000 GCF_035594125.1 Scylla paramamosain | reverse complement strand
TTTTACTCCCCTATTATCTCTTCTTTATCTTCTTTATTTCCAGTCTCTTCTCACAACAATTTTGTCACTCCCTTTCCATTTTTTTTATTTGGTGATTTTTTTTTCAACTAGTTTTCTTTCCTTGTTTTTTTTTCTTTCTTTCTTCCTTAACGTCATATTCCTGATCTGCTTCATTCATGTCCACGGTATTTCTAAACATTCAATTTTATTTTCCTTCTTTCTTTCCTTCCTTCCCTCCCGCCCTCCCTTTTTCTTTCCTACTTATCTTCCTTTCTTCTAATGATTCCTCTTCCACCTCCTTCGTCTCAGTTTTCGCTCTCTCTCTCTCTCTTTGTTTTCATTCCTTTCATCCATTCTTTGTCTTTTTAATGGTTCTCCTTCTTCCACTTCCTTTCTCCTCCTCTGTTTCTGTTCCTATTTTGTTCTTTTTTATTGTTTTCCTTACAATGTTTTATTTTTTACTTTGCTTTTAGTGCTTTTCTTTTTTCTTTTCACTGTTCTTCTTCTCCCTGTTCCTCCTTTCTCAATACTTTTCTTTCTCTCCTTCTTTCTCTTCATAGTTCGAATTACTTCCTTCTTCCTTCCTTCATTCTTCCCTTCTCATGGCATTCCTTCTTTTTTTCTCTTCCTTTTCTTCTAATTCCTCGATTCCTCCATCTCATCCTCCTCCTCCTTCGTTTCTCTTGAAAATTTGTTGTTTTCTTTCGTTTTCTTTTTGTTTTGTTTTCGTTTTGTTTTCGTCTTTGTATCTTTACGTGTTTCTCTTCCTTAAGTTTGGTTTAGCTTGTCATCTCTCTCTCTCTCTCTCTCTCTCTCTCTCTCTCTCTCTCTCTCTCTCTCTCTCTCTCTCTCTCTCTCAATTCTCAAGACGATTCCTTTTTTTCCCCTCTTTTATTTCAAGTTGCCATTTCTTTCTTCTCCTTTCGTGTGTCACTATCTTGACGCATTCTCCTCGCTTGTTTTCCCGTCTCAGTTCTGTCACTTCCTCGATCCCCACTCTGCCCCGGCATTGTTAGCAGACGCTTTCTTCGTTTCCTTTTTTTTTTTTTCCAGCCTTTTTTCCCTCCCTCTCAATTTTCTTTATAGCTTGTGATGTTTACCTCGTTTCTCCTTCAAGGCGGGAGGAGTATGTTTACTTACGCTCTCCTGCACTCCTACGCACTCCCTCCTTCCCTTCTCTCTCTCTCTCTCTCTCTCTCTCTCTCTCTCTCTCTCTCTCTCTCTCTCTCTCTCTCTCTCTCTCTCTCTCTAGCTTCCTTCCTCACTCTGCCGCCTCTGTCCTCATTTTGCGCAGCGTCATATAGTGTACTAGTGATCTATAATCTGTCTTGCGCGATGTTATGATTTTTGGGTGAGTTAGTTTTGAGATTTGTGTTTAGTTTTTTTTTTTTTTTCCTTCGTTTATTTGTTGTTGTTCTTGTTTTTTCTTCTATTTCGTTTTCTTGCTTGTGTTTTTTTTTTCTTTCTCCTTCTCTTCGTTTTTTCTTTTCTTTTTTGCTGTTCTTGTTCTTATTTTTTTTCATTTTCGTTGCGTTGTTCTTGTTGTTCTTCGTTTTCTGCTTCTTTCTTCTTCTTTTTCTGCTTCTATTTATTTTTTCTTTTTTTCTGCTTTTTCTTCTTCTTTTTCTTGTATTTCCTCTTGATATTAATATTCTTATTCTTGCTCTTCATGTTCTTGTTCTTCCTCTTTCTCTTTTTCTCCTCCTCCTCCTCTACCACCTCCTCCTCCTTTCCTTCCGATTTATTATTCCTTCAAATTTTTCGTTTTCTTCATATTCTTATTCTTGTTCCTCATGTTCTCGTTCCTCCTCCTCCTCCTCCTCCTCCTCCTCTTCTTCGGACTTATCATTTTAGCAATCACTTCTTAGATTTCTGTCTCTCCTCTTCATCAACGTCCTTAAATGCATCGATTCCTTCTTTTTTTCCGTGAGGGCAAGAGTGTTTTCCTTTCAGCTCATTAGTACGCGGCCACTGTCTCGCCTTGTGTCAGTTCCAGTCTTGTTTTTGTTTTTTTTCTTTTTTAATTCCTGTCTTTCTCCTTTTGTCACATCCCATTCCTTTCTCCCAGTGATTCCTGTTGCGCTTGTTTCCTTGTTAGTTTTGCTGCTGTCTTAATCTCTCTCTCTCTCTCTCTCTCTCTCTCTCTCTCTCTCTCTCTCTCTCTCTCTCTCTCTCTCTCTCTCTCTCTCTGTCCTATTCTTGTTTTCTCCCCTTTTTCTCTTCCTGTTAGTCTTTTTCCTTCTTTTAACTTCTTAATTCCTGTCTTCCTTCTTTTGTTTTCCCATTCCTGTTTTTTTTCCTTCTTTTCATCTCGCATTCATGTTTCTCTCTCTCTCTCTCTCTCTCTCTCTCTCTCTCTCTCTCTCTCTCTCTCTCTCTCTCTTCTTTTGGTCCTCTCATTTCTCTTTTCTCTCTTGTTTTCTCCTATTCCTGTCTTCTCCCTTCTTTTCTCTCTTCCCATTCTTGTCTTCTTCCTTCTTTTCATCTCTCATTGATGTTTTCTCCCTCCTTTTCTCCTCCCACTCCTGTCTTCTCCCTCCTTTCTCACTATTCCATTCGTTTCTCCCTTCCTGTTGCATTTTCTTTTCTGTCCATCTCTTCCCGTCTGGTCGTCCCTGGTGCAAGAAGGTCCCTTAATTGCGCTGCGCTATGTACAGTCGCAGTAAGAAGTCGAGTAACCTGCCCCCCCTCTCTCTCTCTCTCTCTCTCTCTCACTTGTACGGTGTTAAATGTTCTTCCTTGGTTCTAATTTCTCTGATCATCTTAAACTTGTATTCTATCAGTTCTTAGGTTTTCCAAGGTTACTGCCAGGTCATCATGATTAAAAGGAGGGACTGTTTACATTTATGGGAAAAGAAAACGGTATGTAAACAGACTTTCGGCTCTGAGTGTACGTATCTCTTCATTGGTCAGTAAATGTTTGATGTTCGATATCTTATTAAATGTTGTGTGCTTGTTGTTGTTCTTCCTGTCCTTGTAACTTGTCCTACTTGTGAAATAGAATGTTGAAACGTGAAAATGTGTGGTTTAAAATGAAGGAATGTATTTGTATGAATAGTAAAACAGCAATAGAAGACTTGTTAGTGTTTTAATTAGTGGTTTGTGAGTTTTAGTTATGTATGTCATGAATGCTCTGTCTGTCTATCTGTCTGTCTGTCTGTCTGTTTAATTGGCTGACTGTTTATTCATCTGTCTCTCTCTCTCTTTGTCTGGTTCGTTATATGTCTGTCTGTCTGTTTGTCTGTCTTTTATTTAATGATGAAAAAATGAAAGAAAAATTAGAAGAGAGGAAATGCCGTTAAGTGGTAAATAAATATATGAGTTGATTAATGAATAAGTAAGCTGCTCTCTCTCTCTCTCTCTCTCTCTCTCTCTCTCTCTCTCTCTCTCTCTCTCTCTCTCTCTCTCTCTCTCTCTCTCTCTCTCTCTCTCTCTCTCTCTCTCTCTCTCTCATTGCCCTTCATTGAGCTTGTCTGTCAATATCTGCGCCCTCTTTTCTCCACCACCACCACCACCACGACTACCACCACCACCACCACCACCACCTCTTACTCTCGTTCCCTTTCCTTGCTTCCCCCCCCCCCAACACACACACACAGGTAGGGAAACGTTTACTCGTACATATTGTGCGCTCGAGTATTGGTGTCTGTGTGTGTGTGTGTGTGTGTGTGTGTGTGTGTGTGTGTGTGTGTGTGTGTGTGTGTGTGTGTGTGTGTGTGTGTGTGTGTGGGAGCAGATTGGTTGACGAGACTGGGAGCAATATTGAAAAGAGAGAGAGAGAGAGAGAGAGAGAGAGAGAGAGAGAGAGAGAGAGAGAGAGAGAGAGAGAGAGAGAGAGAGAGAGAGAGAGAGAGAGAGAGAGAGACGGATGGATAGATACAAGAGCAGTAGAGGAGATAAAAAGTATGAATGTGATACTCTGTAAACCACGAGAGAGAGAGAGAGAATGGGGTGAGAAAACTGGAATGTGGAGATGTAGGGCGAGGAGGAAGGAGGAAAAGGAGGAGGAGGAGGAGGAGGAGGAGGAGGAGGAGGAGGAGGAGGAGGAGGAGGAGGAGGAGGAGGAGGAGGAGGAGGAGGAAGAGACGAAGATATAGCAGAATTAGGACAATGAAGAAGAGGAGGAGGAGGAGGAGGAGGAGGAGGAGGAGGACAAGGAGGAGAAAGAGGATATGGAAGGGGAATGAGGTCATGGAGGAGGAGGAGGAGGAGGAGGAGGAGGAGAGGAAGGCTGGTTATGATGACTGCTGGAAATTCGAAAGAGAAGAAAGATGCAAATGTTTGTGTTTCTGAGCACACAGCCTTGCTCCAACACACACCAAAAGACTTGCACGCTGGCGGGGAAACACTAGGAGAGAGAGAGAGAGAGAGAGAGAGAGAGAGAGAGAGAGAGAGAGAGAGAGAGAGAGAGAGAGAGAGAGAGAGAGAGAGAGAGAGAGAGAGAGAGATCGGTATAGATAGGTAGAGATCCAATGACGGACAGACAGACTGACAAATGAGGAGACAAAGACAGACAGACATGCACACTGATAGCCTGATAGATAGATAGATAGATAGATAGATAGATAGATAGATAGATAGACAGGCAGACAAACAAACACTGGTAAATATATATGATAATTGAATAAAGAGAAACAAACAGAGAATTACACACACACACACACACACACACACACACACACACACACACACACACACACACTAAGAGAGGCGAGAGATACAGAGACACACAAAGAGACAGAGTAACACAGACTCCCAAACATCCATTTATCTTCAGAGATACACACACACACACACACACACACACACACACACACACACACAGAAAGAGAGAGAGAGACAGGGAAAAATACTCAACTCAAACTTCTCACAACAACAAACACTAATAGTTAATTCCCTTTAGAAGTAGTAGTAGTAGTAGTAGTTAGTAGTAGTAGTAGTAGTAGTAGTAGTAGTAGTTGTAGCAGCAGCTGTTGGACACACAAAGTTGTTTTCTCAGTGTAAGTTACGTAAAATGCAAAGATAACAAGGCAGTCTCTCTCTCTCTCTCTCTCTCTCTCTCTCTCTCTCTCTCTCTCTCTCTCTCTCTCTCTCTCTCTCTCTCTCTCTCTCTCTCTCTCTCTCTCTCTCTCTCTCTCTCTCTCTCTCTCTCTCTCTCTCTCAGGACTAGAATGTTGTTACAATCATAACAGGGTGAAATCATTGGTGGAAAGGAGGAGAGAGTTAAGGAGGAGGGAGGAGGAAAGGAGGAGAGAGTTTCAAAATAGGATTATGTTATTGTTGAAAAAGGAAAAGTAGGCTGATATTAACTGAAATGAAAGTAATAGAGATACGCAGGCTTGTGGATAAATAGATAGATAAATAGATAGACAGGTTGGTAGATAGATATATTGGCTGATAGATAGATGGATAGTTATATTGATAGACAGACAGACAGATAGATAGACAGACAGACAGACAAATAGATATTTAGGTAGAGAGACATATAAAAATAAGCAGACAGGTAGCAATAACAAATACAGTCCATGATCTATACATATGAAAAAACAGATTAATGATTAGAAAGAAATATATACGTGGACAGATATATGGATGACAGATAGACAGACTGACAGACAGACAGGCAGACAGGCAGGCAGGTAGAATAACAGATTAACAAGCAGACAAACAGACACATAACAATAAAACCAACAAATGGACTGTAGGTAAATATTAATTTGACACACACACACACACACACACACACACACACACACACACACACACACACACCAATGTAGTCGGATTAATTAACACACAAATGTATATGGCAGTTTTGGAAAATAAAAACAAATGATAAACACACACACACACACACACACACACACACACACACACACACACACACACACACACACAACGAGGGTCATTTTGTCAAACCTACCAGCAAAACTGATAAAATTAATATCAAAGAGATTAATTAAAAGAGAAAAAAATCTAAATATGACTGTCGCATTAACACAGGTGATAATGCCCTGTTGTATTAGCTTTGCTTGTATTGTTGTTGTTGTTGTTGTTGTTGTTGTTGTTGTTGTTGTTGTTATTATTAGTTATTATTACTAGTGTGTTTGAAGAAGAAGAAGTAGTAGTAGTAGTAGTAGTAGTAGTAGTAGTAGTAGTAGTAGTAGTAGTAGTAGTAGTAGTAGTAGTTATTGTTATTGTTGTTGTTGTTGTTGTTAGTTAGTTATTATTACTACTGTGCTTGTAGAAATAGTAGTAGTAGTAGTAGTAGTAGTAGTAGTAGTAGTAGTAGTAGTAGTAGTAGTAGTAGTAGTAGTAACAGAACAAGATGATGATTAAATGCGATCACATATAATAATCAAACAGAACAACAACAACAACAACAACAACAACAACAAATAAGAAAAAAAAATACCGTTAAAAAGTCACAAGAAGCGTATGTATACAAAGTGCAGAAAATTGTGAATGTCCAAGATCAGTGTGAATCTATCCTGGCGTTTTCAAGGGTGGCAGCAGTTAATCAGGCCCCACCAACACTAGCGTCCATTACCAGCCACCTCTCTCTTACAGGACACGCCACGCAGGGGTCCCAATCAGACAAATGCACCAGTGAATTGACAAACACGAGTAATTGTGAAATAAACTTGATGGATCGTCACACACAAATGGATGTAGAGAAAAATGAATAACAGAAGCAACCGGCTTGGTACACACACACACACACACACACACACACACACACACTAATCATTCATCCAAAAAAAGCAGTTACACCCACACAGACAACAATTCATACATTTCATTTATTACATATATGAAAAATAGTGATCATATGCATCCTGTTTCCATTTTCATCTTTAGCTTTATATTTTCAATTTATATATTTTTGCAGGTTTTATTTTTCGTACTAAAAGTCACGTTAAAATATGGGTTTGATTTCCAATGTTTTTTTTATATATTTTTTATCGTTGTTATTATTTTTATTTTCTGCTTCTGCTTCTGTCGATGTTAAAATGAATATACAAAGTAGAAAAACAGTTACAAAGATATAATTTGTTGTTATGACAAACGCTGTTGTACTGATAACGCTGCTATGATACCAACAAGAAATTAAGTCCTGACGTAAGAACCAACAAACAAACTCACTTAATAATCAAACCATGCATATACACGATCATACAAGCTGACGAATTTAAAAAAAAAAAAAATGAGAATGTAAAAAAGTCGAAAACACCAATTTTGTGGAGAGTAGGTGAAGTAAATCACTCTTCTTCCCTTTCCATGAGACAGTTCGGTTCAAACTAACAAATAGCATCGTTTCCCCCTCCTCACACACACACACACACACACACACACACACACACACACACACACACACACACACACACACACACACACACACACACACACACACACAAAAGTCACAACGGAATATAAAAGCCAAAAAAGCCACCTGTCCAATTTCGTTTGAGCAGGTTAGGTGAATGACTCTTCTTTTCATTCCACGAGTCTCTTCATACTCAAACCACTCATACACGAATATACAAACTAACAAACTAAAAAATAAATAAATAAATTTGAGCAAGTTAGGTGAATGACTCTTCTTTTCATTCCACGAGTCTCTTCATACTCAAACCACTCATACACGAATATACAAACTAACAAACTAAAAAAACACATAAAAAAAAACTTAGATCTATACAACTGGAGAATATAAAACCAAAAAACAGGTAACCAGTCCAAATTTTAAGGAAAGCAAGTGAGGTGAATGACTTTTCCTTGCAATATGCGACTCACTTCATACTCAAATACACATAAAATCACATAAAATCGTTATAACTGGATGTTATTATTATTTTTTAACTATTCACATTCTTATTTCTCGCTTTTTTAATTTGAGTTTTGTATTTACAACATTTTTCACATTAAAGGCGATAGTTTCCAATCAAGCGTGATGGACCTCTGATGACAACTATCCACAACACAAATAATTCTGTAGCAGATGAGGCTCGGCAGACTTTGCCAGAATATAGGTGAAATGTGTATGTAGCGCAAGTCAGTCAATTGTACTGTAAAGCAATGAACATTACTAATTTACTTACACACAAACACACAAAATAGCAAACAGAAAAAGCACCCTCAGCAAAAAAAAAAAAATAAATAAATAAATAAATGAATAAACAAAAAATAAATAAATAAATCAAAATAAATAAAATTAAATAAATAAATAAATAAATAAAAAGCCGTTAAGGTGAATGTAAAAAAAAAATAATAATAATTTACCTTTACAATTTTCTGAAGAGCAAGTGAGGCCAATATTTTTTTTTTCTTGCATTCCACGAGGCAACTAATTATGAACTAAGAAATAAAAAAAGTACCAAAAAAAAAAAAAAAAAAAAAACGGCACTCGGGGAATGTAAAAAGCCGAAAACATCACCTGTCCAATTTTGAGGAGCGCAGGTGAGGTGAATGACTTTTCTTCCATTCCACGAGACAACTGAATGCAAACTAGCAAATCAAAACCTTAAAGTCACTGGGAGAGATGTAAAAAGCCGAAAAACAAAGGTAATGAGGGAATATAACATACCCGCAAAGACCACCTGTCCAATTCTGTGCAGAGCAGGTGAGGTGAATCCTTTCTAATAAACACAAACAAACTGGCAAGTAAAAAAAAAAAAAAAAAAAAAAGACCTGGGAATGTAAAGGCAAAAAAAAAAACTAATAAAATGAATGAAAATGAAATGAAAACAAAGCCAATGGGGAATGTTCAAACCCCTCCAAAAAAAATAAATAATAATAATAAAAAGAAAAAAAAAGCATCTGTTCAATTCTCGAAAAGCAGTTTACGTGAATATTTTGTTTTTCTTCCGTTCCGCGAGGCAACAAAAATATGAACTAACAAAAAAAAAAAAAAAAAAAAAGAAAAAGAAAAACAAGCCAACTAAGGGAACGTCAAAGCGAAAACAACCACGTATCCAGATCTGTGGAGAGGAAGTGATGTGAATTTTACCTCGCATTCCAGGATCCAGATGAATACACACTGACCAACAATTATATATATACAAAAAAAAAAAAAAGCCACGGGAGAAATAAAAAAAAATAAAAAAAAGCCGGAAACACTACCTGTACAATTCTGTGGAGGGCGGCAGGTGATACAAATAATTTCACCCTGCTTTCCTGGACCCAACTACATATATACAAACTAACAAATAAAATAAAAAAATCCCCTCCCCCCAAAAAAAGAAGTCACGGGGGGAATTTAAAAAGCCGAAAACACTACCTATCCAATTTTGTGGACAGCAGGTGAGGCGAATGATTTTTACCTTGCATTCCAAGAGTCGCCTCTAAATATACACGGCGCCGGCTTTTGTGAAGACTCCGAGGAAAGGTCAGCCAGGATTGGTAATTCCACACAACCTTTGGGATGTGATGCTGGCCCGGCGTGAAACAGACCTGAAAGAATAAGAAGAGCGAAAAAAAAAAAAATAGAATGTCACGTATCAACAAAGATGAGAAGGTGAATAGAAAGTGAAAATTATGCTTCTTTATATTTAGTTTTCTATTTTTCTTTTTTTTTTTGTGTACGTGTGTGTGTGTGTGTGTGTGTGTGTGTGTGTGTGTGTGTGTGTGGTTAGATGGAAAGGGTTGACTATTGCAAAAAAAATATATATATAAAGTCTCCAATTAGAAGAAGAAAAAACTCACACAAAATAAGATGATGATGTTGATTATTGTTATTATTATTATTATCACTCATTCTCTCTCTCTCTCTCTCTCTCTCTCTCTCTCTCTCTCTCTCTCTCTCTCTCTCTCTCTCTCTCTCTCTCTCTCTCTCTCTCTCTCTCTCTCTCTCTCTTTTATATGTGAAAGTGAAGCAGGTCAAGGACACAACATTTGAAATAAGAAAAAAAAAATCACTAGTTGGAATAAAAAAAAAAAAGTGAGAGGTTGGATTTAAAAGAAATAAAAAAAAATTGAGAACCTATAAAAAAAATGAATAAAAAATAAAATGATAGAGGAAAGAAATTTAAAACAGAAGTTCAATTTAGTTCCGGAAATGTCCCAATACTCTTCTCTTGAAACAGTTCGAAGAGCAACGCAGAAACAACTACAATAAGAAATGAGAGAGAGAGAGAGAGAGAGAGAGAGAGAGAGAGAGAGAGAGAGAGAGAGAGAGAGAGAGAGAGAGAGAGAGAGAGAGAGAGAGAGAGAGAGAGAGAGCGGCGGAATGTGTAGCTGGCCCTCAGGCAATACACGCCACATCTGACGCCACTACGCCTGTCGCCCACGCCCACACCAACCCACGCCACCGGTGCCGCCGCCCAGAGGGACCACCACCTCACACTGACTGTACCGTTCGTCAGGAAGGAGAGTAACTTTCGTTCCTTTCTGCCGCGGTACAGTCGCTTCTGGAACCAGCTGATGCAGATCACACCCTTCCACCACACCGCACACCTCCACCTTCCACCACACCGCACACCTCCAGGAGTTCAAGAGGGGTGTAAATGAGTGGCTGAGAGACCGCAGCTAGTGAACACCAACAAAGTGTAAGACATGAATGTATGGCTATGTATGTGTTGACCGAGATAACCAAACTACCTCTGGAATTTGGCTGTGGTCTATGTATTTACACCCTATACTGTTTAGAGAGAGAGAGAGAGAGAGAGAGAGAGAGAGAGAGAGAGAGAGAGAGAGAGAGAGAGAGAGAGAGAGAGAGAGAGAGAGAGAGAGAGAGAGAGAGAGAGAGAGAGAGAGAGAATTATTTAAAGCAACAGAAGTTTTCCTGCCATGAAAAAAAAAAAAAGAAAAAAAAGATTACAATGTTTCGTTCACGTTTCAAAATAAAGACATAAAGTAAATAAAGCAGAGCAAATAAACTCCACGTAATGAATGTTTAACCCAACAATGCCATCACGAGTAAGTAAAATCCATGGAAAAAGGAAATATGTGTATACGAATATAATACATTTGATCTGTACCCAAACAAAATATTTCTCCATCACAAAGGGAACTCAATCCACCCACCCACCCACCCACACACACACACACACACACACACTTTGACATATAAAATACAAAAAAAAAAAAAGAGAAAGGTAACACAAAACTTCAAATAACAACAAGAAATATGTAGAAAATAAACTGAAAACATTACAACAGCCTTAGTGCAGAAGAGTACACACATACACACACACACACTGAAATATATATATACGAGGTGTGTCATTAAAGTTCCAGGACTGGTGTCCTAAAAGATGAATTTCAAACCCAAGCCACAAACCACCATATTTCCCCTTCAAAGTAATCCTTCTGGAGTATACAACTGCGCTCCCAACCCTCTACAGTCACTAATCTTTTTCTTACGTGCTTTTAAAATCATGTCCTCTGTTGCAGGTCGTTTAACAATGAGCGCTGAACAGCGAACAAACTTGAAGTTTTTGGTGCAGTTGGGGAAAACGCCGTCAGAAGCACTGGGTATGCTGCAAAAAGTGTACGGGGATGAGACAATGTCACGCTCACGTGTTTTTGAGTGGTGCAAGAGGTTCAAAGAGGGCCGGGAGGACGTGGAAGATGACCCCAGGAGTGGAAGACCCTCAACGAGCAGGAATGAGGCCAATGTTGAGCGTGTCAAGCAGATGGTGCGTGACGATCGTCGGTTGACTGTTCGAAAGATCGCAGATGAGCTTGGCATGAACCACAACAGCGTGTGGAAGATTATCACTGAAGATCTGGGCATGCGGAAAGTCTGTGCGAAGATGGTGCCGAGACTCCTGAACGATGACCAGAAGGGACGACGCATGCAGGTGTGTCAGGACATCCTCGAGCGTCTGGAAACTGAACCAGACTTGCTCAGGAGAGTCATCACCGGCGATGAGTCCTGGGTATTTGAGTACGACCCGGAGACCAAACGCCAGAGCCTTCAATGGAAGAGTCCGGCGTCGCCACGGCCGAAGAAAGCAAGGCAGTCCAGGTCCAGCTTCAAGGTCATGTTGATCGCTTTCTTCGATGTGAGGGGCATCGTCCACTGCGAGTTCTTGCCACAGGGCCAGACAGTCAACCAACATGTGTACAAAGAAGTACTGCGGCGTCTGCTTCGTGCAGTGCGCGAGAAGAGGCGGGAGTTGTGGCAGGGCAACTCGTGGCTGCTTCACCACGACAATGCGCCTGCTCACAATGCCCTGAGCATCAGAGAGTTCTTGGCCAAGAAGAACATCGCCGTGCTGGAGCAACCGCCCTACTCACCTGACCTCGCTCCGTGCGACTTCTTCCTCTTCCCCAAGCTCAAGGAGGTCATGAAGGGGACCCGTTTTGATGATGCGGACGACATCAAAAAGGCCGTGACGACGGAGCTGAGGAGCATCCCGCAAGAATCCTTCCAGCAGTGCATGCAAGCCTGGCAGAGAAGGATGGACAAGTGCATGCGGTGCCAGGGGGATTACTTCGAAGGAGATAACCTATAGTTTGTAGCCTGGATGTGAAATAAAACTTGTGTGGCACCA
>NC_087159.1:27472500-27482500 GCF_035594125.1 Scylla paramamosain | reverse complement strand
CGCTGGAGGAATGCGAGGAAATATAAACAGAAAAAGGACAAAAACAAACAGTAAAAGACCTTCCTGTTTCCTGTTAGGTGGTTGAAGATCCCGTGGACTGCAAGGAACACAAATGGGGAAATTTTACGGAGGATGAAAACAAAGAGGGAGGTAATGAGGAACACCAGAGAGATACAGATGGTCTTCTTAAGTCAGGTGAGGAAATCTGACTGGTAAGATAGAAGCAAAAAGAGGAAGGAGACTTAGAGAAAAGTTTATGGACGAACTGGTATTGCATCGAAAGAAACTGCTTATTAGGAAGAGTGAAGGGAGTGAGAGTGAGAGGAGGACAGTGTTAAGTTCATGGACACACTGCTGGGACAAGTGGGAGGTGGACGGGGAGCTGTGGACCTGGGCAGACTAGCAGATGACTGAAAGCAGAGATCCGTGGTTGCCAACGTCACTTAATTGGCAACTCGGTGGAGGAAAAGATATAGATGGAATGGGAGTCAGTGATGGTAAACTACTGCAAATGACGAGACAGCGAAGAGAGTGGTCCCTCGTGGTTGCCAGCATCTCCAGGGGCACGGGAGTGAATAAGCTGGGTCGTCTGATGGTGAGGTCAGTACAAGTTTAGACAGAATAGGTTGCTGTGGTAGTGTTTTGTTCCCGTCTCATGCAAGTATTGTTGATAAAACTTTAACCTGATACAAGTCTGAGTGATGAACACGTAAAAATATGTGTGTGTGTGTGTGTGTGTGTGTGTGTGTGTGTGTGTGTGTGTGTGTGTGTGTGTGTGTGTGTGTGTGTGTGTGTGTGTCTCTGTGTGTGTGTGTGTGTGTGTGTGTGTGTGTGTGTGTGTGTGTGTGTGTGTGTGTGTGTGTGTGTGTGTGTGTGTGTGTGTGTGTGTGCGTGCGTGCGTGCGTGCGTGCGTGCGTGCGTGCGTGCGTGCGTGCGTGCGTGCATGCGTGCGTGCGTGCGTGTGTGTCAGTTTGGAAGATTTAACACTTTTCAATCCTGTCAAAGTAATTCGCCAATTTTCTTTTTTTTTTTCCTTTCAGTCCTTTTAATTTATACCAGACTAAAAGTTTTCCTAATAGTACTTCATTCATTTTCCCCATCATATAAAACCTTTCTATTTATCTTTTTTTTTTTTCAGGAGAGAAATAAAACAAACAGGAAAAGAAAGGCCGGTTTGCTTAAGTTTTGCTTGAATATAAGGAATCTCTCAAGAAACTCGCTATTTTTTCTTTATCCTGTGAAAGTCTCTGTTTATTATTATTTTTAGACAAGTAAAATGGGAATCGATAAAAGGAAGAAGGGGGAGAAACAAGGCGAGATAAGGAGGAGGAGGAGGAGGAGGAGGAGGAGGAGGAGGAGGAGGAGGAGGAGGAAGAGGACGTAAGTGAAGAGGAGGAGGTAAAGGAAGTAAGTGAGGAGGAGGAAGCGGTAGAGAGGTAAGGAGGAAGAGGAGGAGGTATAGACAGGCAAGGATGAAGGAAAAATAAGTAGAGGAGGTAAAGGAGAAGGAGGAAGAAGAGGTAGAAAGGTAAGGAAAGAGAAGGAGGAGGTAGATGAGGTAAAGAGGAAGTAAGGAAGGAGGAACAAGAGGAGGTAAGAAAGGAGGACAAGACAAGAGGAAGGCACAAGTCTAAAGTTCTCTCCAGGTAAACGTCAGGTAAGAGAGAGAGGGAGAGACGGAGGGGGGGGGGTGACATGTGTTCAGGGCCCCACGAAGCCTCATCCTCGCAGACCAAAGGAACACACGCCTTGGATATTCACTCCCCTCCCACTTCTGGTTCTCCTGAAAGACTCCCGCGGGCGCAGACGAAGTACGCGTGTTGTGAAGGTTTGACAGGGCAATGAGAGGACGGGCGAAGGAGAGAAGAGGACAGCGAGAGGGTGAAAGAAAAGTGGCAAAAGTTCTGAATGTGTGTTTGAAGAGTTTTTTTTATCTTTTTTTCTCTTTTTTTCGTGTGTTTTTGGTTTATATGTTGTTAATTTGTTTTTTCTTTTTTTTTCGTTATTTTTTTAATGAATGAATTGATTGTAAAAAAAAAAAAAAGGGAGGAAGAAGGAAAGTTGGAACACGGGGACAGGAATTGGAACAGGGAAAGGAGGTGGAGGAGGGAGGACAACGAACAGAAAGTAAATAATAATAAAAGATACTCACAAAAAGAAAAACAAAAAATTATGAAAGAGAATTTAGAAACAAAAGAAAAAAACAAACAAAGGTAACATAAAAGACAGAAGAGACGAAAAAGAAATAGAGAGAAAAAAGAAAAAGAAAGTGAAAAAGAAAGAATATTAAAAAGAATAGAAAGATAACAAATACACACACACACACACACACACACACACACACACACACACACACACACAGAACGGCTTGATTTAACTACTGCTGTCATAACATTTATTATTCTCTCTCTCTCTCTCTCTCTCTCTCTCTCTCTCTCTCTCTCTCTCTCTCTCTCTCTCTCTCTCTCTCTCTCTCTCTCTCTCCCTGGTGATACACAAGATAACACGTCCCTGACCCTCAGCGGTGAGCGACCCTTCCTCCATTGTTTAAAATTACCGTCTTGTGCTACATCACGGCGGCCCTGTAGTGGTGGTGGTGGTGGTGGTGGTGGTGGTGTGCAGCAATAACGCAGCAGTGAAAGTGTGTGTGTGTGTGTGTGTGTGTGTGTGTGTGTGTGTGTGTGTGTGTGTGTGTGTGTGTGTGTGTGTGTGTGTGTGTGTGTGTGTGTGTGTGAGAGAGAGAGAGAGAGAGAGAGAGAGAGAGAGAGAGAGAGAGAGAGAGAGAGAGAGAGAGAGAGAGAGAGAGAGAGAGAGAGAGAGAGGGTGCTACTTTGGCAAGCGATCTACACAGCCAGCGTGATCTACAAGAGTCAAATTCTACTTTAGTATGTGACCTACATGTTTCATTTATTTATTATGGCTTAAATGGAACATTCTATATATACATATATTTATAAAAAAAAATACTATTTTTATATATGCATTTATTTTAGAAACATTTTTTTATACATTTATCATTAAGAATTAAAATGAGGCAAATTTGAAGGAAGTTTATTAATTTTATCGGTGAATCGAACGAACATCAGATAGAAGAACAAGAAATAGATCGTCAGAGTTTTATCTCATCATACGCCAGCATGGGGATACACGACAGACGTGGGAAAAGATGTCTAGAGAAAGAAGGAGTCGGTACAACAGACAACAAAGGAGTCTCCTTAGGGCTTCATTGAGGTTGAAAAGTAAACTGTGCACAGGAAAGAAGAGCTGGAGACAGACTGGCTAGTAAATTAATCAAGTGGAGCACTAAACGCACCAATAGTCGTGAAACAAAGAAGCAATGAAACACTTCGAGGCAGAGGCAATGCTTGAATTACGAATATTTTTACAATTATTTTACAGCACCAATGAAAAGGTTCTCAGTGTGTCTTTCAAATGAAATATGGAAATTTAAGAAATTATAACGCCATTTCACAATGATGTGGAAAATTATGTACCTCACCTCCCGAAATTATACGACAGAAGAAAGTATCGAGCTTTGCTGGACTTTTTATCACAGAGAACTTGTACTGCTGGATATATTATCATATGAGTTATGTACTATATAAAACGAAATAATGATAACGAATTTGATGTTAAGATAATTAATTTAATAAATAAATAACGATGATTACGATGCGCGTGCCGAAGATAACGATGCGGTTCCGGTTTCCACGATAACGATACGAGTTTCCACGATAACGATGCGATTCCACGATAACGATGCGAGTTTCCACGATAACGATGCGATTCCACGATAACGATGCGATTCCACGATAACGATGCGAGTTTCCACGATAACGATACGAGTTTCCACGATAACGATACGAGTTTCCACGATAACGATGCGAGTTTCCACGATAACGATGCGAGTTTCCACGATAACGATGCGAGTTTCCACGATAACGATGCGAGTTTCCACGATAACGATGCGAGTTTCCACGATAACGATGCGATTCCACGATAACGATACGAGTTTCCATGATAACGATACGAGTTTTCACGATAACGATGCGAGTTTCCACGATAACGATGCGAGTTTTCACGATAACGATACGAGTTTCCACGATAACGATACGAGTTTCCACGATAACGATGCGATTCCACGATAACGATGCGAGTTTCCACGATAACGATGCGAGTTTCCACGATAACGATGCGAGTTTCCACGATAACGATGCGATTCCACGATAACGATGCGATTCCACGATAACGATGCGATTCCACGATAACGATGCGATTCCACGATAACGATGCGAGTTTCCACGATAACGATGCGAGTTTCCACGATAACGATGCGAGTTTCCACGATAACGATGCGATTCCACGATAACGATGCGATTCCACGATAACGATGCGAGTTTCCACGATAACGATGCGAGTTTCCACGATAACGACGCGATTCCACGATAACGATGCGATTCCACGATAACGATGCGATTCCACGATAACGATGCGATTCCACGATAACGATGCGATTCCACGATAACGATGCGATTCCACGATAACGATGCGATTCCACGATAATGATGCGATTCCACGATAACGATGCGATTCCACGATAACGATCCGATTCCACGATAACGATACGAGTTTCCACGATAACGATGCGATTCCAATTTCCAAGATAACGATGCGATTCCACGATAACGATGCAGGTTTCCACAATAATGAAGTGGGCGTAACCCTTCCTCCCCAAGGGTCTATCCCAATCCCGTGGGTGTGAGGGCAGTGACGATGCAACCTTGCCGCGCCTCTCACGTTTCGCCATGAACAATGACCCACCACACACCACTCCCCAACCACTGTCATGAAGTGAGCCCTTTTCTCCCCTAAAGGACCCCTCGTACTGCCAGTGTCTGGTGCATGGTGCGCAGCGTGCCCTCGTTCATGGCGAGTTGTTCAGCCCGGCGTCATCATAATCAAAGGACCCGTACACACTCTCCACCAGACTCTATAGAAGGAACCCTTACTCCCCATAAGGACTCCCCCCTCCGGGCAACATCTGGTGAAGGGTAGACATTGATCTCTTGCTTATGGCGACCCCTTGCCTAGTGTGAGGAGCTGCAAGTGGACGACTACTACTGAAGCTTGAGGCCGCAAAGGAAAAGAAGGACCTGCTGCCAGTTCTCTGCCTTGGGCCCCAGGCCGGACCCGACAGCCACCTTCTCCCCGTGCGGCGCCCAAGGCCGTCACGGTCCTCAACGAATTTAGGCCGAAAGTTCTCAAACGTCATTTAAATTTTGATCTGAATATAAAATCGTCGATGGTAAATGAAAAATGGCTTTGGTTTGAAAGTGTGCAAGAGTCGGCTGATCAATGAACCAAGGTGAGGCTTTGCTCCGGAGTATTTAAAGTGTACCTTGCAGGTTTCCTGCCCGTGAATATGCGCATGTTTGTATGTGGCTCTGGAAAGAAACAGTAATGCAATGGTAGTGCCAAGTTAATGGGGGACTTTACAAGATTAGATGCATTTCTGGATAGGGAGGATGAGTGGACGTAAGTTTACATGTCTTATACAAGAATTGCCACCTGAAGAACTAATTATATATATATATATATATATATATATATATATATATATATATATATATATATATATATATATATATATATATATATATATATATATATATATATATATATATATATATATATATATATATATATATATATATATATATATATATATATATGAAGAACTAATTATATATATATATATATATATATATATATATATATATATATATATATATATATATATATATATATATATATATATATATATCATCGCCAGCAGAAATAATGAAGGTGTGACTGGAAGGTTGTTTCTTTTACTCCTCTCATTTTCTTTTCCAAAATGCAAACTTTTGAATCTAGTCAGCTTCTTTCGATTGCCTGAGTGATCGCTGCAGTGTTTGGATCAACATGATGTCGCTGATAATTGGCAGTTAAATGATGGTGATTTAAACGATTTAAATTAGAATATGCTGGCCATTCGCCAGAATGAATAACCGAATTTTCCGCAACTTCTCTTTGAGTTATGGGTTCCAGTGTTTCATGACTTTTGCACGTAAAAATATCGGCAATCTCCACCTTTCTTCAATCCGAACACCAAGGGACCATGAATTCGTCTTCCATGGTTTCGGTTGTTTTCCACCTCAGCCTCGTTATCGCTTGATTCTGGAACATGATCTCCTTGCAGCACTCCACCTCTGTTGTATTTCCTGCGTCCCGCGAACCGCGCTTTGTCAGTTTGCACCGGCTCTTCTTTAGTGCTTACCATTTTTCCATGATTGTCAACAAAAACAATTTGTGAGCAAACCGCACGACACATATTACACCACTTACAGATTGCTTTGGCACCTCTGCCTGTCAAATCATGCACTGAGTCATGTGAGATATCTTGAATGAAAAAAAAAATAATAAATAAATAAATAAATCTAAAATTTTGCACAGAGGAAGCTTGTAAACTTCTGTTAAATGCAACTGCCTTCGTCTTGTCTGTGATCTCGTAAAACTCTTTAGCTAACATGTTCAGGGTTCTTTAGATATTCAGACGTCAATAAGCAGGTTAAATCACAGAAGGAAGCGCAGGTCGGCTATCGAGACTGATGTCTATGGCGGAATGAAGAGTGCTGTAACACTGTTGCCACATGGACTTGTTCTCGGGACCGGAGCTTCGACACTCGAACAGACATTCCACTCATGCTTCAGACTCTCTAGCCATTCTCTCGAAATCAAGACAAGTGTTTTCTTGTCTTTTTATGATAAAAAGAAAAGTATAACGTTTTTTTGCTGTAGATCACAAAATAAAGTGTCAAAAAAGTGTAAATCGCATACCAAAGTAGCTTCATGACACGCAGGTCGCACACCAAAGTAACACCGAGAGAGAGAGAGAGAGAGAGAGAGAGAGAGAGAGAGAGAGAGAGAGAGAACTAGGCAGACACTTACTCGTAATTCATCCACTCATCCCTTAAAAAAAATAAATAAATACTAACTGAACACACCCACAGACACCCAAATCACCTTTCCTACCCCCCATACACACCAAACACACCCCCACCATTCCCCAAACTCTGTCCCCTCTCCCCCCCACCCTTTCACCAGCCACACCTCCTCCCCGCCAGCCTCAAGACACAGCAATCCTATAAAGTACTTGCAAGACTTGGAAAGTTTACGAGAGCAGCAGAGTAATTGGCTTGTCTTAGTGACTGCACGCCTCCTTCAAGTCACGTTCGCCGGCTTGCACTTCCTGACGGGGTTGCGCATCGCTACTTTTTGCCCGGGAAGTAAGAGATTGGAGAGGAGAGAGGAGGACGAGAAGGAGGAAGAGGAAGAGGAGATAGAGCGTTGCGGAAGAAAGAGGAAAAGAAAGAAGAATGAGTCTAGGAGGGAGATGAGAAAGGTAAGTAAGAGGAAAAGATGTGATGACTCAGTGAGTGAGTGAGTGAATGAGGGCGAGATGGAGGAAGAGGAAGAGGAGATAGAGCGTTGCGGAAGAAAGAGGAAAGGAAAGAAGAATGAGTTTAGGAGGGAGATGAAAAAGGTAAGAAGAAAAGATGTGATGAGTCAGTGAGTGAATGAAAGAAAATGTTATCAGAAAAACGCTTTTTTAAACACTGAAATAACATAAAAATAAGGAGAGAGAGAGAGAGAGAGAGAGAGAGAGAGAGAGAGAGAGAGAGAGAGAGAGAGAGAGAGAGAGAGAGAGAGAGAATGGGGTAGGAGCGAGAAAGATTGATTTGCGTGATGGTGAGGAGGGCGAGGGAGTCAACCGGAAGAGTGAGAGTGAGAGGAGGAGAGGGAAGAGAGGCAAGGGAGGGAGGGAGGGAGAAGGCAAGAAGGCAAAGAATAAAGTGTTTAAGGAGGAAAAGTAAGAATGAGTGAGTGAGTGAGGAAATTTATTACGTACCTAGAAAAATTAAATATACATGAAGAAATAAAATGGACAGAAAATAAAATGAAAAATAGTCAAATAGTAGAGAGAGAGAGAGAGAGAGAGAGAGAGAGAGAGAGAGAGAGAGAGAGAGAGAGAGAGAGAGAGAGAGATCCAGTATTAACAATTCATCCTGAAAGAAATGCGGATCTCTCTCTCTCTCTCTCTCTCTCTCTCTCTCTCTCTCTCTCTCTCTCTCTCTCTCTCTCTCTCTCTCTCTCTCTCTCTCTCTCTCTTAAAATGAGGTGTCAGCGAGTTTCAAAATTCACGGGAAAATTTATGGGATGGACAATATTTTATGGGAAAGGTGCTTTTGAGATGCTCGTGCGTGCGTGCGTGCGTGCGTGCGTGCGTGCGTGAGCGTGTGTGTGTGACCAGTCCTCGAACATAATTTTTCACTAAACGACAAAAATAAATAAATAAATAAATAAACGAGTCTGTTCTTGCATCTTCCTTGACAAATATAAGTGGAGAGAGATAACGGGAACTATAATGGAACAAAGAACTTAGTACTCGCGGTGTTGGCTGCTGCTGCCCCACATTGGTGTCACGTGTACAGTCAACTGGCATATGAACACACACTCTCTCTCTCTCTCTCTCTCTCTCTCTCTCTCTCTCTCTCTCTCTCTCTCTCTCTCTCTCTCTCTCTCATTCTTTCCCTTATTCCAAAATTATAGGTTTTTATATACGACTGCATGTTTTTTTTTTTTTTTCAGTGACTTTCGGTTTGATGATGGAACAACAACACTGTATGGCTTCCGGTACGCTTGGCAACGCGTATAGTCCGTGCGGTTCCCTGGTGGCCATTGTCAGGTCAGGTCAGGTCACTCCGGGGTTGAGGTGGCACAGTGCCGAGATACACAGCCAGCACAGTTAGTCTGGTTCCACTATAATCAAAAACAGGTGAGGACACACGCATAGCAGGTCGGGGAAGGGAGGGGCAGGGGAAGGCGGGAATGGGAGGGGAGGGGAGACGACAGTAACCTTGGGAAGTGGTGACAGGAACACGAGATTGTGATTGGTCTAATAGGCAGCCAATGACAGCCCTCCTAGCGGTCACTTCTCCATTGAACGGTGGTGGGAACTTGTGTGTAAGTCTGTCTGTCTCTGTGCTTCTGTTTGTCAGTGTCTGTATCTCTTTCTCTGTTTATCTCTGTCTATTTTTTCTGTCTGTTTATCAATCTCTCTGTTTCTGCCTATTTCTCCGTTCCTTTCGTTCGTTTTTGTCTATCTCTTTGCCTGTCTGTCACTGTATTCGTCGATCTCTGCCTCTCTGTCTCTATCTATCTGTCTTTTACTTTATTTCTGTCCCTCTGTCTCTCTGCCTCTGTCTCTGTCTCTCTGTCCCTCTTTCTCTGCCCCTCTGTCTCTCTGTCCCTCTTTCTCTGCCCCTCTGTCTCTCTGTCCCTCTGTCTGTGTCTTTCCCACGCCATGACTTGACTCACCCTATGTCAGAAGAGAGAAATCTATGAACTGTGGATGGTATGTGGAAATGAAAGGAAGTTCGTAGGCATTTTTTACTCATGGACTGCCACGTGTGTAGTCTGATGGCTTCTTGCTGTTTATCTTGTGTTTTCTATGTTGTTCAGTTTAATTTAATTCCTTAGTGAAAGTGAAAAAAAAATATTAGGGGATGAAATGGACGAGTAAATAAGAAATTAATAAAAAATGTTTTCTATTGTATTAAGTCATGAATTAATGTATTGAATGTGGTGTTATGCGTGAATTAGTGTGTTTGTTTGTGTGTTAAATAGATTTGTGGTCAATTATGTAACCAACGTGTGTTCTTTTATCGGTGAGAGAGAGAGAGAGAGAGAGAGAGAGAGAGAGAGAGAGAGAGAGAGAGAGAGAGAGAGAGAGAGAGAAATAATCCCTTTAACATGAATGCTTTTAATTTTTAACTCGCAAGATTAGTAAAAAAGACGAAAAATAAATCAAAGAAAAAAAATACATAAAAAAAACAATAACAAATAAATAAAACACGCAAACACATACAATATATAAAAAAAAATGAAGAAACAAAAA
>NC_087159.1:27462500-27465000 GCF_035594125.1 Scylla paramamosain | reverse complement strand
CAAAAGTCGCCACATTTCCCGCTGCTGTCCCCGCCGCTGTTAAACATTTTAATCTGCATATTTTAAAGGTGAGGTTTTCAAGCGGCGGTGCAAAAGCTCTGCGGGAGGCGAAGAAAAAAAATGAAATCCTGTTATGCAAACCTCCTAAAAAAAACTGTGTTACTAAAAATTGCAAAACAGTATAATGGTTTATTAAATGTGGCAGAAAGGAACTAAAGGGAGGGAGAGGAGGGAGGGGGAGTGACGGAGTGGAGGATGGGGGATGGAGGAGTAATGGGGAGAGAGAGAGAGGGGTAGAGCATTTAGTAGGGAGAGAGAAAGAGAGCTGGGTAGAGAGAGAGAGAGGAGAGTAGGGAGAGGAGGAGTGGGAGAAACACACACACACACACACACACACACACACACACACACACAGAGACTAAACAATGTCAAAACAAAACAAAAACCAACAAACAGGAGATGAAAAATGAAACGAATAATAGAAATAGAAATAACTATAATAAAGAAAATGAGTGATTAGAGGACTTGTGAGTGACAGAGAGAAAGAGAAAGGGAGAGAGAAAAAAAAATAAAATAACCAAGTCAACAAACAGGAGATGGAAAATTAAACGAATAATGATAAAAAAGATAATGATAATAACGAAAAAAGAAAGAAATATACGTGTTTTTTTTATTTTTTTTTTTGTTGTTGTTGTTTTGCTGTAAACGTACCGGATAATAAAACGTAATTAAAAGCAATGTTGCCCTCACGAGAGTTTCATGAATTAATGCAAAAGAGGAAATTAAAACAAACACGAAAAGAGTCACCAAAAAAAAAAAAGTTTCTATCCACCATTAGCAAACAATCTCTCTCTCTCTCTCTCTCTCTCTCTCTCTCTCTCTCTCTCTCTCTCTCTCTCTCTCTCTCTCTCTCTCTCTCTCTCTCTCTTGCTTTTTTTCTCTATTCCATATTCTTCTCTCCTTCCTTCTTTCTTAGTTTCCCTTTCCTTCTCTCCTGTCACTCTTAATTTTTCATTCTTTTTTTTTTTGGTTTCCTTCTTTCCCCTCATCTCTCTCTCTCTCTCTCTCTCTCTCTCTCTCTCTCTCTCTCTCTCTCTCTCTCTCTCTCTCTCTCTCTCTCTCTCTCTCTCTCTCTCGACGGGGTTCCTTCCTGCATCTTACATCGCCACAAGTAACATGAACAAGAACAAGAGGAAAGAGAACAAGGAGAACAAGAACGACAAAAAAATAAGCAGAACAAAAAATAATAAAATAATAATGATTAAAGAAAAATGAGAAAATAGAATAAAGAAGAGCCAGAACTAAACGAAGAAAGGGAGAACTAGATGAAAAAAAATATGAAAAAAGGACAATAATGAGAGATGAGATTAAAAAAGAAAAAAATCATGATAATAACACAACCAAGGAGACCTCCACCACCACCACCACCACCACCTCCATAACAACACCATTTATCCTCAGCTTAAGAAAGTTGCTTCTTGAGTTTACGTTACGAGTCTTTGGGCCCGCGAGGGAGAAGTTTGGAGGCAGAATTTAAGACGACACGAAACCATCACACACACACACACACACACACACACATACACACACACACACACACACACTACATCAAAGACAAACTAAAATCCCTTAACATCCCCTGCTCTCTCTCTCTCTCTCTCTCTCTCTCTCTCTCTCTCTCTCTCTCTCTCTCTCTCTCTCTCTCTCTCTCTCTCTCAAATGCTTCCAAAAAACACTAACCAAGATGTAAGTTAACTAAATCTTTTCCTTTTCACTGAACTTTTTTCCTTTTGCTTGATGAAGTTACAGAGAGAAAATTTCCAGCATACTTTCCAAAGACACCAGTGACATAGAAAAGAAGTGGTGGAGTAATTTTAATCCATCTTTACCTGCAGTTTTATTTCTGGAATGTGAAAGTAGAAAAAAAAATCTGAAGAGTAAAAAGTAAAATGAAAGTTATTTTTGGACAGTGAAAGTAAAATAAAAAAAATATATTTCTGGCCCATAAAAGTAAAAAAGAAGAAAGAAAAAGGTAGTTTCTGAAAAAAAGTACAAGTAAAAAAGTTATTTCAGGACAGAACATATAAAAAAAAAAAATAGTCATTCAATTAGTAGGTATCATGAGGTCCTTAGCAGAGGTGAGGTACGTGGGTGTACTGTCCCCTCACTCGTACCAGATACTATAACAAAAACTAACCTGGTATGAGAAAAGGATATTAAAAAAAAACAAAAAACACAAGTGAACTCTTTTGACAGCACACAAATCACAATCTCCAGCTAAAAAAAAAACAAATAAATAAAATAAAATAAATAAATAAAACTGACACGCACACTCAATTTTCCGTTTTCATCATTCAGGCTTATACAAAGTTATTTCTTTTTAATATTACATGCAGGGGAGAGAGGGAGAGAGGGGGAGGAAGAGGAGAGAATGGGTGATTAGACAGATGAGTGTACAATGCAGGCAAGTGGGAAGTAGGTAAATGTGTATATGAATGAG
>NC_087159.1:27435000-27452500 GCF_035594125.1 Scylla paramamosain | reverse complement strand
GTTGGTGGTGGCACGTGTGGTGTTGTTGTTTCTTCAGTCAGGACAGCTGAGTCAGTGCTTCCCCACTCACCTCCTCAGTCAGTCACTTCCTTATTCAGTATCTTCGCTTCCTCACGTGAGCTTCAAATATTCATGATAATGCAAGTGACAACGACTTGAATTTTTTTTTTCAACGGCTTACTAGGAAATGTAAGAAACAATAAAATAAAAAACAGAGTAAAATAAGTAGATTATGTAAATAAAAGATTTTCGACTAAAATAAATTTAAACTTAAAATAGTCACAGAATGCGTAACCTAACTACAATACTGATCTTGAAATTAAATTATTACACACACACACACACACAATATATATATATATATATATATATATATATATATATATATATATATATATATATATATATATATATATATATATATATATATATATATATATATATATATATATATATAAAGCGAATGTCATTTTCTGCGTTCATCTTTTCTCTATTTTATCTTTCTTTCTTGCCTACTGACTCTCTCTCTCTCCCTCGCTCTCTCTCTCTCTCTCTCTCTCTCTCTCTCTCTCTCTCTCTCTCTCTCTCTCTCTCTCTCTCTCTCTCTCTCTCTGCGTCGCTTCATCAGCTTTACTTTAACTCGGATACTTTCTCTTGCTTTATTTTCTTTCTTTATTGTCGTGTCACTCAAAGAGGCGTGTGTCGATTCTCTATTGCACCGTGTTTCATGTCTATATCTTTTACAATCTCTCTGTCTCTCTCTCTCTCTCTCTCTCTCTCTCTCTCTCTCTCTCTCTCTCTCTCTCTCTCTCTCTCTCTCTCTCTCGCACCATTTCTCGTCTGTCCACCTCCCCTACTCTTCCTGTCTTCTCATCATCCATTTGTTCCCTCCCGCCTTACTTTAGTTAATCTCTCTCTCTCTCTCTCTCTCTCTCTCTCTCTCTCTCTCTCTCTCTCTCTCTCTCTCTCTCTCTCTCTCTCTTGGACCTTTACTTGTTCTGCCCCTTTCGTTGCTTATACGAGAGAGAGAGAGAGAGAGAGAGAGAGAGAGAGAGAGAGAGAGAGAGAGAGAGAGAGAGAGAGAGAGAGAGAGAGAGCATTTAATTACAAGTTAAGAATTAATTACGTAATGACAAGATACATAAAAAGTGTCGGATTTGTGGAATGGACAGAAAGAGGGGATAAATTCAACGCCCTATCTCTCTCTCTCTCTCTCTCTCTCTCTCTCTCTCTCTCTCTCTCTCTGGGTCGCAATATCGCCGTCAAGTCGCATTTACGAACCGCTTGTCTCTGGTTCCAATTACGCAACACTGAGAACTGAACAATTATCTTAAGTCTAGGAGCTGGACACTCACGGGGCAGCAATACCGGGCGGGGACAGCTGGCAGCAAACAGGGAGCGGCAGACGGTAAACAGCAGGCTAGACGACAACACAAGCAGCACCAGCAGTAGTGTCGCTAGAAGGGAGGAGACATCAGATGACACAAACAGAGACGAGTAGGTGCAGCAGATGTGAGGGAGGTAAAAACATAAACAGATGACAAACAGTAAGCGGTAGTAGTGTAAAAGGAACAAAGGACTCAATAGGTGCAATAATAACGTACGACAAACAGTAAACAATTGAGAGAACAACAGTAGGAAGGCAAAACACTACTTACAGAAACAGGTGACAAACAGGTAACTAACAAGAAAAAACAGTAAAAACAGAAGTGCCGTTAGAAGGAATAAAAGACGGTAACAAGAGCAACAACAAACATGAAACAATACGATGATTTAATTAACCTAACCTAACAGCATCAGCAAGAGGAGGAACAGACGTAATATTAGTAACGGTACTACTACAAGGAAGGGAACAAACATTAACAGCAATAGAGGAGGACGTCATACAAGAGAGAAACAGCAACGAGGAGACCAACAACAGCAGAGGAGGAGGAGGAGGAGGAGAACAAGAGTGGTGCTATTATAAGATGACACTTCCATGAACAACCATAACAGGAGGAGGAGGAGGAGGAGGAGGAGGAGGAGGAGGAGGAGGAGGACTGTTATTATAAAGAAAGAAACGGGAATGAACAACAATAACAGCAATATAAACTTTAATAGAACAGCGAGGGAAGTGTTCACGTTTTCTATTAAGTTACAATACCACTATTATTAAAAAAGGAAGAGCACATGAAAAATCTCAGTTCCCAAAGTGCTACAGGTGAAATACAAGTACAGGTATATTACGTTATTGCGTCGGCGTGGAGGTGTACGCTGAGAAACCAAAGCAAGGTTATACAAAGCTGGGGAGCAGCCACAGGGGGAAACAGAACTGTAATGTGGGTGGGTACGTGCTGTATGCATCACACACACACACACACACACACGATCAGACATACACGCGGAACAATACAGTGTGATGAAAAATAAAAGTGGCTGTTTAAAGGAGATACAGCGCGTGACACCACCACCACCACCACCACCACCACCACCACGAAGCCACGAGACGAGTATGTAAAAGACGAAAGCTGATTAACTTTGCAACATTTTCTTCTTCCCTGACATGCACCACCACTACTACCACCACCACCACCACCACCACCACCATGAATTTCGAGTCAGTTGTATTTCTTTTAGCTTCTTACAGCGTTGTTCTCTCTTGCTTTCATATTTATGGTGTGGAGGTGGTGTGTTGCGGCGCCGGGGTGCGAGGAGGCGGTGATTACAGAGGCAGAGAGTGCGGGGTGCAGGCAAAGGGCTGAAGGGTCAGAGGGCGCCGCGGTGAAGGGAGCAAGAAACAAAAATGGCCAGGAGGAATAGGCTGAAGGGAAGGGCGGCGGGGTGGACACGAGCAGCAAGGGCAGAGTGGTAGGGGCAAGACAGGGCAAGACGGAGCAAGGGCAAGACAGGGCAAGACAGGGCACAAGGGCGGCGAGGCAGGGTCAGGGAGGAGTGCACGTATTAAGGTCAGTTAAAATATAACAGTTTCCCCTCCTCTGGCAATTACGGCGCCGCCTTGCTTGTGAGCGGCGCAGGTGAGGGCGGCCTGATAAGAACCGGGATTAATCGGCTCAGGCCACGGCCCGGCGGGATTTACGAGGCGTGGGGGAGGTGGACACGTTTCTCCTTTGGGGGAGGGGAGGGGAGGGGAAGGACAGGAGGTGCTTTCCCTTCCTTTCTCTCGTGTCGTGCCCGCCACGCCGGGTGGGCGTGGCAGCAAGGCGAGGGGCGGGGCAGGAGTGCAGCCCTTTTAGTTCGCTTCGCTTAACTTAATAAGCCGCTGCTCCAGACGACCTCCCGCAGCGTCCCCTTTTAACTTTAAAAGTTGACCGGCGGAGGAGATATCGAGGTAATCTTAGTGGGCGAGTTTCTTCCTCCTGCTGGGCAGAACAGATAACAATTCAGTGCGGATTGGCCCATTATCATCTGACGGATGGCGGCCGCATCCTGCCGGCAAAGTTTACCAGGATTATATACACCGCCGCGCCTCGCCCGCTGCAGGCCGGGACGCCGCCGCGGCCAAAAGGTTCACGGAATTTATGGTTCCTTTTGAGCCGCCGCCTGTAAAGTGCGCGCCTGGCGCTGTGAGGCCAAGGCACAGACAGGCGCGCCGCGGGTGTGTGAGGCTGTGATCCCCTGATGGAGAGGTGGATCAGCTGCGGCTCCCGGAACGCCGCGCTGCCTTGTTAACAGGTGGCGTCTGTCTTACCTGGCAGGAATAATTGCCTCACTGAAGCACGGCACGTCCCTCGCCACCTGCCCAGCCGCTGCTGCTCTGCCACACACGCACCTGTGTGTGGCGCGGCACCCACCCTTTGTCTTGAGCGGGGCGACAGCGACTCACACGCCGTCTGCTGCAGGTGGTGAGGGCGCGGGGTTGGCTGAAGGTCACACGCGGTAATTGAAATCAAACTTTCCGATCGAGTTGTCACGGCATCGGCTTCTTGTCTCGCGCCTCGGGTCGCTGCCGCATCGCTCACCCCGCCGCCCCCAGCAGGGCACGCCTCGCACTCCATCGCCAGATTGAGCCCCGTGGCGCCTTGAGCAGCGTGGCATCGCTTGCGGCTTGTCATTTTAGGGACGGACTTCCGCCAAGAGCAGCACAACCATTCCGTAAACACCACTGCTGATGCATCACCAGCACACCACCACTCCGGGCCGCCGGCGCACCACCACACCAGCACCACACCTCACCCGACGCACCGCCAATGCCTCGCCGCAAGCACTGTTCACGCCAAGTCGTAAAGAAACTGCTCTCAGCTGCCTCGCCACTCCGCTCTCTTGAGTCTGCGGGATACGAACCCTTGGCCGCGAGATGAAGTCACTCATTGTATCCAGGTGACCTCACTTTACCTTTCCTATATCTCTCATGCGCGTCCAGGTGAGCAGCAGCCCGCCAGCCCGGGAGCATGTGAGGTGGCGACAGGTGCAGCGACAGGCCGAGGGGAGGCCGGGATGAAGACACTAACTTATTCATACCGGCACCAGCAGGACCACATATCATGTAGCCTGCCAAACTTCATTCCATTGTGAAGTGTTCTTATTCATTCACAAGTCCTCGGATCTATCAAGAATCCATCACATGAACGAAGATATAATTTTTCTCTGCAGGCACCGTCAGCATCACAACCCAAGTAACCCGCCACACTTCCTTCCATTGTATAGCATTTTATTCAGCCACATGTCTTCTCATCTGCTAACCCATCAGACGAGCGAAAAGACAGTGTTCTTCATGCAGGCACCGTCAGGATCAGAAACCTAAAACAACCTAACCTAACACATTTTACTTCCACTTTATAGCATTTTCATCCAGCCACATGTCCTCTGATCTGCTGACGTGCATCAGACGAGCGAAAAGACACAGTCAGGATCAGAAATCAAGTAACCTGCCACATTTACTTCCATTCTTTAGCGTTTTATTCAGCAACTCCTCTGATCTATTAAACATGCATCACACGAGTTTTTAAAAGACTGATTTTCATTCATGCTAACACAATGACGATCAGAAATCAAGTAACCTGCTACATTTACTTTGATTTTTTTTTACCGTTTTTCATTCAACAAGTCCTCTGACCTGACAAGAATATACTGTTTTTTTCTCCCACATAAGCACCGTGAGAATAATAACAACAACAACAACAACAACAACAACAACAACAGTAATAATAATAATAATAATAATAATAATAATAATAATAATAATAATAATAATAATAATAAAGTACTTTCCACACATACTTCCAATCTTCAGTGTTTTCATCCCATTCCTCTGATCCAACATGAAATCCACCAGAGGACTCCACCACACTGAGGGGAGGACGTGCAGGTGGGAGTGAATATGGTATCTCTCTAGCCACGACTGTACTGCCTGCCCCTCCCCCTCGGCCACCTGGGACGTCAAGGCAAGGATGGGGAGCTGGTTTAGTTAGGAAGTTTTGTTTTAACGTCCAACTGCGACAAGGCGGTGAGAGAAAGTGACTGTGCAGCTCTTTCTCGTTAATATTATGTAGATTTTAAACCCTTTTTTTTGCACTATGGTTCCTTAGATTAATTCTGTGATCTAAGAAAATGAAAAATTGATGAATATATGAAATGGGTAAGATTAATGAATAAACAAATGGAGATAGATAAATAGATAGACAAATAAAAAGACATGTAAATAGATAGATAGATAGATAGATAGACATACAGACAGACAGAGACATATAGATAAATAGATAGACAGATGTAGACAAACAGACATCTAGATAAACAGACAGATACATAGACAGATACAGAGATAAATAGACACGTAGACAGATATAGACAGATAGATAGATAGATAGGTAGATAAACAGATAAAAAGACACACAAATAGATAAATATACAAACAAATGAATAAATAAACAATCCTCTATTTTTTTTCTGTGTATCCATACAAGCAATAAATCTCTTCCACACTGAATTACGTACAAACGACAAATAAAAACACTACAAATATTAATCATCTAACTAACTAGCGCTCTCTCTCTCTCTCTCTCTCTCTCTCTCTCTCTCGCTCTCTCTCTCTCTCTCTCTCTCCCTCTCTCTACATACAACCCTTCCAGCGCCACTACCAAGCACCCCTGTGGCCTTAACATTATGTCGGCCTTATCGACAAGACAATCTATGTTACACGTTATCGACACACCTCCTATAACTGTATATCTCCACAATGAAGCGCCGCACACTTAACATACTGTACATGAGCGGTGGCTGTGTTAACTCAACGCGTGTTTGCTTGCCTCCTACCTTCCTTCCTTCCTCTGTCCACTGGGGGGTTTAATCTATCGCTACTTAACCTTCATGAGTCATTAAAGTCGCCGCTGTAAGACACTGATGTGAAGTGGGAGAAATATATATATATTTTTTTTTGTCGTTTTTTTTTTCATTTTTTTTTTTCGAGTTGTTTAGTGTTCTTTTTTTTTATTGTTATTATTGATGTGTATGAGGAAGGATTTGGGGGGAAGGTGTGTGTGTGTGTGTGTGTGTGTGTGTGTGTGTGTGTGTGTGTGTGTGTGTGTGTGTGTGTGTGTGTGTGTGTGTGTGTGTGTGTGTGTGTGTAAGGGGAGAAGGTTAAAAGGAAAAACCTGGGGGTGGGGATGTTTCATTCTTCCTCCTTATCTTCTTCTTCTTCTTCTTCTTCTTCTTCTTCTTCTTCTTCTTCTTCTTCTTCTTCTTCTTCTTCTTCTTCTTCTTTTTCTTCTTCTTCTTCTTCTTCTTCTTCTTCTTCTTCTTCTTCTCCTCCTCCTCCTCCTCCTCCTCCTCCTTCACTTCTTTTCCCATTCCTTTCGAGAAAAAAAAACTTCTCCTTTTTGTTCTTTTTTTCTCTCCTCCTTCTATTCCTTTTCCTCCTGCTCTTCCTCCTCCTGCTCTTCCTCCTCCTGCTTCTGCTCTTCCTCCTCCTGCTCCTCCTATTCTTCTTATTTCTCCTCCTCCTACTTCTGCTCCTCCTCTTAGTTTTTTCCCTCCTGTTTCTGCTCCTCCCATCTTTTGATTCTTCTATTCCTTCTGCTTCTTCCTCTTCTCTTTCTACTTCTTCATTTCTCCTCCTCCCTCCTCCTCATCCTCTTCCTGCTCTTCCTCCTCATCACCGTGTAGACTTTTCGCTTCGCCGCGGGAGATGACTCCGAAAAAACGTTCCCGCGACCAATAGCGCCGCGTTGATGTCCGCTTGGAGGCGCAGCGAATTTCAGACAGATTGCGTTCGATCTGAGAGAGAGAGAGAGAGAGAGAGAGAGAGAGAGAGAGAGAGAGAGAGAGAGAGAGAGAGAGAGAGAGAGAGAGAGTTTCAATTGGGGTTTGGTTGTGATGGGATCCGTTTCTCCTCCTCCTCCTCCTCCTCCTCCTCCTCCTCCTCCTTCTTCGTCCTCCTCTTCCTCATACTGCTTCGTCCGGTTTCTTTCCTTCGTTTTCTTATCTGTTCTTCCTCTTCTTCATAATACTTTTTCTCTTTCTTCTTCTTCTTTTCTTCTTCTTCCTCTTTTTCTTTATAATAAAGATTTATTAGTCTTATTCTTCCTTCCTCTTTCTTCTTTGCGTGCTCTTTATATATTTCCTCCCCACTTTACAGTTTACTCTTCTTCCTCTTCTTCTTCTACCTCCTCCTCTTGCTTCTGTTTTCGTTATTTTTTTCCCCTCTTCGTTTTCTTTCATCTCTTCTTGCTCCTCTTCCTCTCTTCAATCTGATCTTAAGTGATATTTTCTCTCTCTCTCTCTCTCTCTCTCTCTCTCTCTCTCTCTCTCTCTCTCTCTCTCTCTCTCTCTCTCTCTCTCTCTCTCTCTCTTTCTTTTTCCATGTAACTATGTAACTCCTCCTCCTCCTCCTCCTCCTCCTCCTCCTCCTCCTCCTCCTCTTCTCTATGCTCCTTTCCTTTTACTTCTCTCGTAATCCTTTCCTCCACACTTCTATTTTCCTCCTCCTCTACCTCATACTTAATGCATTCTTCCCTCCTCCTCCTTCTCGCCAAGTGGGGAAGATCGGGAAGAGGTTCAATACTTTTCTCTACTTCCTCCATTTCATTTTCCTTTTTGATTCGAAAAAAGGGAATCTTTCTCTTTTTCTCCTTGCAATATCACATCATTGGCGAGAGAGAGAGAGAGAGAGAGAGAGAGAGAGAGAGAGAGAGAGAGAGAGAGAGAGAGAGAGAGAGAGAGAGAGAGAGAGAGAGAGAGAAACAGATTCCATAACCGAGGTCCAACACTAAAGATGCTATAATGAAAGAGAGATCCGTGGCAGTGGACATAAACAATTTACAGTGTTGCTGCGTGGAGTGTTGTGAGCGTGGTCTGTTACCTTGAAAAAGTCATTTCATACGTGTAGATATTACTAAATGAAAATATAACAAAACTGAACATCACAAAATTTCAGTAAATTACGTTAAATAAATATTGAGTCAGTTGAGTTACATGTGCCCACATAAAACATATATTTATTTATTTTTTTTTCAGGGATAAAATGTACAATACCTAGATATGGTGGCTATGTACATCCACATCCCCAAATTGAAAGACGGAAGGTTAAGTGTGGATAACACAGAGTGAAATGTATATTTTTAAAGATCCCTGCGTGAGTTGATGCCTAACCTTGTATAAAATCTGCATAACTTTGACAATTTCAAACAAATATTATTTATGTGGTATTTCCAATTCAAATTACTGTCGATGATGACACCGAGGAATTTGGTGTGCTTTACTTGTTTGCAATGTGTGTTATCTAGCAATAAAGGCGGCGTGACCGCGGAAACAACAGTTTTGAAACAGCATACAATTGCCTCTGTTGATATCTAATTTTAGTTTATTGCAATTTCACCAAATTATTATTTGATATTTTTTTCTACAGTGAGATGCATTTGCAATGATTCCTTGTTCGTATCTGCCAATGTAAGACTGGTGTCGTCACCATACAGCGGAACACGAAATTTTGAACACGCACAAACAATATCATTTATATATATATATATATATATATATATATATATATATATATATATATATATATATATATATATATATATATATATATATATATATATATATATATATATATATATATATATATATTTAAAATTAAATATGCCCTAATATTGATCGTTGTGGAACACCCTTTACAATAATTTCATGCTAGAATGTTGATTATTACAAAAAAGCTACGTTTCCTGTTGCTTAAATATTTAGTAAACAGAGAAAGTAGTTATCTTGTAATACCAATAGCTTGTCACGTGACATGGTGTGAAGCAGCATCAAACGCCTTGGTAAAATTTAGAAAAATTTCATCTAAACACTTATAAACATTAATAATAAAATCTAACGAGGCAGTTTCTGTAGAATTATTTTGACGAAAACCACAATGACTATACGAAAATATTTTACTTATTTTACTTGTCTCATGAAAAGGTAATGAGACGAACAAAAGGTGCTTTTTTCAGAAATTCTACTTATCGCAGGTAACATGATATTGCAATGTAATTGTTCATATCATCCTTTTGGCCAGATTTATAGACAGGGTAACTTTCGCAATCTTCAGTTTATCTTTAAAAAAAAAAAAAAAAAAAAAAAGAAAAAGAAACAGCGAAATGAAAGGTTGATAAAGTAAGTTACTGGATAAGAAACCAAACTTGAAGTTTCGTCATAACCTGGAGGCATTTTTTCCGAAGCCTGTGGAGTGTATGCGCTCTCCTGTAATGACGGCCGGCTGTAGTTTCAAAACTAGCCACAGGATATTCTTGGAAATACTCTTATTGTGATTTCCACACAGATACCTCTATCTTAAACATTAACTAACGCAATCTAAACGTAACCTCGTTTAAACCAGTCTAGCGTGTTCAAGAGTGACTGGCACCTACTCTTCCAGACTTGGGAAATGTGCAAACTGGAGATGAAATCTAAAGTGTTTTCAGATATTTTTCGATTTAAGACTAAACAATGAATTAAAAAATACAGAGAAAATTAGGGGAATTATGAAGATCCTGGTTATGTGAATTATTACCCTCATCTGAAGTACTAGGCAAGTCTGTGCTAGTCTTAGAAAATGGCTGTTATACGTATTAAGAATGTTGTGACTATGTTTAGTTCATTGACGGCGGTAGTCTTGCCAGGTGTAGAGGTGATGGCATTCCATTGCTTCTTAGCATTGCCTTGATTCTTTGCACGATAACCGTTTTGCTGCTCTCAGTACGGCAGTGTTTTCCTGTACAATGAATGAATGGTGCTCACGATACGTTAAAGGCTATTTTGCTGCCAGTCTTTCCAGTCTGAAATTTTTCTTTAGTATTATTTTTCAGAGCTGGTGTTGTGTATGGACATCGCTTGGTACGATTTGTAATTAATTTTAATGGAAACAGTGAATAGAAAATTCTATGACATGCATCGTATGCAACATTCGGGGATCTTTTATCTATTACTTCATTCCAGGAAACTTTCTGCACATCTTCGATAAATCTTTGTAGTGAATCACCAGATATTGTTCCTTTAAGTGTAAAGTGTTTTAAGTGTAAAGTGTTATTGTTTAGGGAAGTGATCAGATATGTCAGTGTGGACAATATGACTACCAATATTTTAACTCAGGTGTGGCCCAGCGGGGCACCAGAAGTATCAGAGACTCTGGTTGGTTTAGTTGTTGAGGAACAAGTGAATTATCATAAATCAAATTTATAATAAAATTATCTATAGCTGTGTGGTCATCATGTTTCAGTAAATCGAGATTAAAATCGGTCGCGCGGCGAACACTTTTAATGTCCACATTATTGATGTAACAAAAGAATTCAGTAAGGAAGCAAAGCATAGCACCTTTAGGCAGCTTATAAACACATGAAATAAGATGAGGTTCATTGTTGATACGAGCCGCAGCAGAAATACAAGTAAGGTTCAATAAAGTTGTTCAATAAAGTTGAAGTTATCAAGAGTAACAGAGTCATCTACATCAGAGATGTATGTGGATATTTCTTCACCATCTCTACTCCTGAAACCAGAGTACGTATCAACACCAGGTAGACTGTGCAGTGACTGATATCTTTATGTAACCTTGCTTTACAAAAGGCTGCTGTATCAAAATGAATCTTATGTAACAAAAAAAAAATCAAAACTTTGAAATTTAGTTGGTATACTTATAATATTTAAATAAAGTATGGAAAATTTTTCATATGAGAGAATGCGACTAACTGTGAATGATGCCTTGCCTTGTTTGTAACTTGCACCATAAGTGAGTCGACAGCAATGTTACCATGGTACCTTTCACTGCGTATAGGAGGTGAATCAAATGCAAAGTTATTTAGTCATTCAAGGAAATTATGTTATAGTTACCAACATTACAGTTCATCAAAGTAACAAAATCTTAATTGTCTAACTCTACACAGGTTATCCATCATATAGAAAAGTTATACAAGTACAGTACTTATTATACTGTGAATCATTAAGTTACTACTTACAGTTTCCGGTGCAGGTACCGAGGCACTAGCGTCCACATTGCTTGTAGACGCAGAGTGGCCTGCTGTAGTCACTTAGTGGCCCTCAAGTTGTTCAGGATGCTTGCTTACTACAGCTGCTTGGGTGATTAATGTGTTGGCAGCACCAGTAGCACTCCTGTCTAAGTTAGCAGTAGTTACATTCTGGACACTGGATGTCGCCTAAACAAGCAAAACAATTCCGTCAACGCCACCACCACGAGCACCTGAGTTTGGCAGCTCAGCTCTGTCCTTGAAAATGAGCTTAGTGTGCTTAAAATATATCACTTTATCTTAACTTTTAGCTTGTTTTAGTAGAGTCACTTGACTGTCTCTTGTGTAAGACCGGACACAAATCTTCGTTAACTGCGATCCCGGTGCCTCGGAGTTTCCTCGAGTTCCGCAACATTTCCTCGCGACCCGAGCAGCGATCAAAGCGGGTCGCTATGGCGCGAAGCCGTCTATCCTGAGGCCGCCCTACACAGTAAGCTCGCTCCAGATTCACAGCAGGCAGCTGCAGCTCATCCTACAGCAGGGAATGATACAGCTGCTGCCGATTGTTCCCACTGACGCCACTGACACGTTACTGAACACCACTGAACCGAAGCTTGTTTCGACGGCTGTAATCTTCCTGATAGTTACAGAGGTGTGACTGGCTCAGTCAGTCGTTTCTTCATGGCTTCACGTTGGGGTTCACCTTCAGTCTTGTGCAACTTGTTAACCCTAAGGTCGAGAATTTCCGATTGCGAGAATTCAAGGCTCCTGGTGAGTTGAGTCAGTTTACCCTCCAGGCTTGAGATTATTGAAGTTGATCCGTAACAACTTCCATGGCGCTTCGGTGGGCTTTCCCTGGGACTGAAGGAGTGTCTTGGTTACCGAGGGACCATCATAGTCCTGCTTCAGTCAGTGCTTCACTGTGCCGTGAATCACCAAGCAGGCGTCGAAACACAGCAGCACCACGACAAATCTGTTATACTTACTTATTTATTCTTTTGCAGATTCTCTTGGTTGTAACAGACGCTGAGAGAATTAATTGAGATTGTGCTCACCAACACAGTCTCAGGGGTTGGCTGCTGCTCTTCAAGACGAAATATTACAAAATAACGAGGGGCCACAGGTGAAACGTCTTGTCTATACGGTGGTCAGCGAGAGAGAGAGAGAGAGAGAGCTATTACTATTCATATGATTTTAATGGGGTGTAGTTCTAATAATCCTACTACTACTACTACTACTACTGCTGCTGCTGTTGCTGCTACTGTCACCATTATATAATTCTGCTACTACTACTACTACTACTACTACTACTACTACTACTACTACTACTACTACTACTACTGCTGCTGCTGCTGCTGCTGCTGCTATCGTCACCATTAAATAATTATACTATTACTATTACTACTACTACTACTACTACTATGACCATTCTATAATCAATTCACTGGCAAGACTAAAGAATACTCCACACACACTCCTTGCCTCACTAAACACACAGACAGATAGATAGATAGATAGATAGATAAATAGAGAGATAGACAGATAGAGAGATTGATTAATAGATGGACAGATGGACATACAGAGAGATAGATAGACAGATGATTGATAGACAGCTACATACATTCATACATACATAGAAACATAGATAAATAGACAGAAAAAATACAAATAGACAGATAGACAGATAGATAGATAAACAAGTATCTAACTCACACTAACCATTCATCCACACAGACAAGTGATAAACCCTACCCACTAACAGACAACTTCTTAACTTCCCGCACCACCACCACCGCACCTCGCTGACTCACAACACTTAACTTCAACTTCCTAACCCTGAATGTCAAGAGTTAACCCCAGTCCATTCACAGCTACTGACACCTTCCTAACTTCATGCTGTCACTGATTTAGACAAGAAAATAGATAGACAGTTAGATAAATAGATAAATAATCGAAATAAAATATAGTTACAGAGAAAGAGAGAGAGAGAGAGAGAGAGAGAGAGAGAGAGAGAGAGAGAGAGAGAGAGAGAGAGAGAGAGAGAGAGAGAAGGTTATGAAGAAAGAGATGAGACTAAATGTGTTGGGTGGTGACCATAGGAGGAAGCTGAGGAGGAGGAGGTATAGAATAGTAAATCTTCTCACCCTAAAGGGCAAAATGCATTTCTCCTTTAGTTTTGGAAGCGAAAGGAAGAGGGGGGCGATGCTGTGTTTGGAAGAAGAGGAGGAGGAGGAGGAGGAGGAGGAGGCGAGATGAAAAGAAGAGAAAGCGAGAGAAAGAAGATGGTGCGATAGAGTGAATCTTTGAGAAGGATTTGAAATGGTTTACGTCGACAATGAGAGAGAGAGAGAGAGAGAGAGAGAGAGAGAGAGAGAGAGAGAGAGAGAGAGAGAGAGAGAGAGAGAGAAACGTTGTGATGAAGTACTTCCGTCTGAATAGAGTGAGAGGAAAGGTGTGTGTGTGTGTGTGTGTGTGTGTGTGTGTGTGTGTGTGTGTGTGTGTGTGTGTGTGTGTGTGTGTGTGTGTGTGTGTGTGTGTGTGTGTGTGTGTGTGTGTGTGTGTATGCGGGGAAGGGATGAGAGGAAAGAGCAGCAATTCATACACAACAATACATAGTCTCTCTCACACACACACAAACACACACACGCACATACAAACCGTGATAGTTCAATGCATCCATTTTTTCCTCTTGCTCTTCCTCTTCCTCTTTGAATCCTGAACGCCACCACAACACAATAGACCAGACCAGACAACACCAGACAATACTGAACAACACCGGGCGATACCAGGCGACACTTTACCTGCAACAAAAAGGAAAGGTAGAACATGAAAATAAGAGAATGATGTCCCTTTTCATTATTTTCATGTCACGTGTTGGTAGGGCAAGACAAGACATGTTCAGACAGGAAAAGACGTGAGGAGACAAGAGAGGCTGAACGCAAATTAATTACAAAATGCACTCAGTTTTATCAATAGTCTCTCGCGTTGCTATTTTAAGAAACGTAAAAAGAAAAGTCGATGATTGGTACACAAGTTGACTCTCCCCCCCTCCCACCTCCCTCCCTCCATCCCTCCCTCTGTCTCTTTCTCTCCCTCTCTCTCTTGATAAATCAGTTTTTGAAAACGAAAGCAGGAGCAGGAAAACTAATCTCTCTCTCTCTCTCTCTCTCTCTCTCTCTCTCTCTCTCTCTCTCTCTCTCTCTCTCTCTCTCTCTCTCTCTCTCTCTCTCTCTCGCTCGCAATCTGTCACTCCAGAGGAAATAAAAGCCGGAGAACGAAAATCCTTTCACACACACACACACACACACACACACACACACACACACACACACACACACACACACACACACACACACACACACACAAACACACACACACCTGTATATTCCTGCACAGTGTCTCTCAGGAAAGCAATTTTGTGCAGGTAGAGAGAGGTGACGAAGGTAACACTTGCATAATGTAGCGAGGCAGGGAGCGGATGGGTGGTCCAGGAGGCAGGCAGTGAAGAGAGGCAGGGGGGAAGGGAGGCGTTCCTAGTGGGCATTCCAGAGGTGTGTTACATGGATTATCTTACATGCTCTTATTCATTTACCTGTTCCCTTTCTCTCTCTCTCTCTCTCTCTCTCTCTCTCTCTCTCTCTCTCTCTCTCTCTCTCTCTCTCTCTCTCTTGCACTTTGTTGTTATTCGTTCTGTTTCTGAATTTCTTCTTTTTGTTATATTCTGTTTATTTTTTTTCTCTGTTTTTTGTTTTGTTTTGTTGGATTTTTTATTTAGTTGCTTCCTTGTTTTGCTTTTATCTCTCTCTCTGTGTGTGTGTGTGTGTGTGTGTGTGTGTGTGTGTGTGTGTGTGTGTGTGTGTGTGTGTGTGTGTGTGTGTGTGTGTGTGTGTTATTTTTTTTTATTCTATTTTTGTCTACTTTTTTTTTTTACATGTGTGTCTGTCTGTCCGTTTGTTTTTGTCTATCTTTTCAGTTTTTTTTTTTTTTCCATCTGCCCTTCTCCCTTGTTATCTTGTCTGTCTGTTTGCCTGCCTGTCTTTTCTTGTCTTCTACTTGCACTCATCCGCTCTCTCTCTCTCTCTCTCTCTCTCTCCTCTCTCTCTCTCTCTCTCTCTCTCTCTCTCTCTCTCTCTCTCTCTCTCTCTCATCCTCCCTCTATCACCCCATCTCTCCCTCCTTCCCTCCCTCTCTCCTCTCAACGCCCCTCCCTCTCTCCTCCCACCCCTCCATCCAGCTACTCATCACCCCATCTCTCCCTCCCTCCCTCCCTCCCTCTCTCTCTCAGTGCCCCTCGGCTTCTCTGATTAGATTACTTAAAGACGCAGATAAAATCAACATCTGAGACGGGAGCGGCGCGCGGAGAGACGAGACATCACAGCACCAACAAAATATAGAGTCCCGCGTGCTGCTTGAGAGCTCAGATGGGAGGGTAACGAAGTAAACAGGAGCGGAGCATACACTGACAGAAAACTTGCTTGACGACTTCCTATACCGAGACAGGTTCTTGATATCCTTCGTCATTTCCGTGGGTTAGTGGCGAGGTTCGTTTTCTTTGCCCTTGTTAGAGAAAATGGGACAGGTTGGGGATATGGAATTGGCGAAAATGAGGTGCAAACTTTTTTTTTTTTTTGCACATTCCCCTTTACTTTCCTGGTGAGTGACGCTTAGTATGTTTATTTTATTAGCTGTAATAGAGAAAATGGTTAGTAGAAGTATGTAGATTAGGTTAGGTTAGGTAGAAGTAGATTAGGCATAAGAAAATTAAGGAAAAGAAGCACAAATGTAGGCAATGTTTCCTTATTTTCCTTGGCAGTTAGTGGAGGGATGAGTTACGCAAGTTATATTTACTTTCTTGACCTTATTAGAGAAAGTCGGAGCAGTAAGTCAAGAATACGAGGATGGAAAAATGACAGAAGTGAAACACAAGCAAAATACTTTCACTCACTTCTTCCTCGTTTCTCCTGGAGTGAGTGACGCCCAACACATCCTTAGCCTACATAAAGGAAGAAGGAAAAGTAGGCGAAAAATAAAAAAAATAAATAAATAAATAAAATTGACAAAAATGAAACACAAATATGCATAATTTCTATATTCCTCTCATTTCCGTGGTGAGTTATGCAGACGAGGTGAGTGACACTTGATATGTTTGCTCCTTTGGCCTTGACAGAGAAAGTGGCTGGATGAAGTATGTTAAGAATGTGAAGGTGGAACAAATGCAATAAAAAAAACACGTGATCTTCAAGACTAGGATATTTTCTTCACTAAATTCCCTGTTACTTTCCAGAGGAGGTGAGTGAAGCTTGGCATGTTTACTTCCTTGACCTTAATAAAGAAAGTGGGAGGAGGGAGAAGTAGGTTAAGAATATGAAAATGAAAATGATATGAAAGAACCTAACTCCGGGACATTTTCTTTATCATGTTCTCCGTCACTTTCCTGGAAGCTACACAGACGAGTTAAGTGACGCTTGATATGTTTACTTCCTTCGCCTAAATGGAGAAAAAATGGCGAGTAGGAGACGACTAAGACTATAAAAATGAAAGTGACAAAAATGAGGCACAGGCTGAGATATCTGCATGACATTCTTCGTTATATTCTTGAAAGTTGCGAACGACTTGAGTGTGTTTGGAATGTTCCGATCAGCACAGTGGTTATCATTTTCAGCTCGTTACCCAAGTCAACATGCCATATTAGGTGTATTTTCCCTTTCGTAAAATAGAACAGTGAGCAAATACTGACTATACTGCACCCTTTCCACGTCCTAAAGGGAGAATTGCAAGACAGGAAAAAAATAAATTAACATATAAAAATCAACAGATAAACGCTGAAAATAAATAAGTGATTCAATAAACAAAACAAAAGTAAATTCATTAATTCATTTAAAATAAATCTATTGCTATTATCACTATTGTTATTATCACTATTGTTATTATCACTATTGTTATTATCACTATTGTTATTATCACTATTGTTACGGTGCTCTCGATCACGACAGGATTATTTTTTTTTAATGTGTGTGTGTGTGTGTGTGTGTGTGTGTGTGTGTGTGTGTGTGTGTGTGTGTGTGTGT
>NC_087159.1:27427500-27430000 GCF_035594125.1 Scylla paramamosain | reverse complement strand
GTTAATTCTGAATCTTTTTTTTTATTTAAACAGTGCAATTCCGGTCAAAAGTCACGTAACGTACCGCAGTGAGCCGGCCATTGTGTTTTGGAGGTTTTCGTCAGTCTTGGGTGTTCCCGATCTGGCTGTGTTGGTTGTCGTGTTCTGTACAGAGGTCGACAAAGGACGAGAGGATGTAGGATTGAGGGAAAGAGACAAACATAAGTGAGAAATGCGTGGCCCTGATCTGATAGTGTTGGTTGTCATGTTCTGTACGGAGGCTGTCAAAGGATGAGAGGATGTAGAATTAAGGGAAAGAGCTAAACGGGAGAGAGGAAAGGTTAAATGACTTCTGACCGTGACTGTACATATTTTTTTGGCGGTAATGCCGGCGACATTTTCTTATTTTTTCACTTAAAACGTTGCACACACTACGAAATAATATAACATGAAATTGCAATAAAAAAAAAAAAAGAGCTGTGTTTATAAACTAAAAATTATCAGTCATTTATCCTAAAGCTACATGCATGTGTGCCTAATACTGCAATCGGCTTATTTATTTACGTGTATAGGAAACGAGAGGATGAAAATAAGGTAGTGACGGGACAAGGAAGCAACAGGGTAATAAAAACACTGTGAGAGAAGAGTCAAGGCCAATCAAAATTCACTGAGGCATTAATGATCATGGCTCGATTGGTCACATGTTGGACTCGTGTTTGCTCGAGTGTTCAGACAAAGATTCGATTCCTGACGAAATCCTCTTACAGTCAGTTTATTCCGCCTTCGTATCAACGTCTCTGTGCTTCAGTGACGCTCCAAGGCAACGCAGCACGATAATGGTAATAAAGATAAATACAGAAAGCCTCTTGCTTCCAATTTAATAGAGATGTGTTCCAATTGCTTTAATAAATTTAGTTCAAGGTCTTTCTTGCAACAGTGTTTCATGAAAGGTGGAAAGGAGAATTAGCTATTAGGTTCATGAATCACGCTAAAACTAATAGAACTAAAATAATGCCACTCAATTCTTGCTTCCAATACGTTTGACAGAGAAATGTTCCTATTGCAATGATAAGTTCCCTTCAAGGTCTCTCTTGCAATACTATTTCATGGAAGGTGGAAAGCAGAATTAGTTATTAAGTTCATGAGTCACGGTAATAGTAATAAATACAAATACATAAACCCACTAAATTCTTTCTATCGATAAGTTTAAAAGAGAAGGATTCTACCAGAGTTGATAAATTTAGTGCCAGGTCATGGAAGGTGGAAAGCAGAATGAGACTGACGGATCATGGTAATAATAATAATAATAATAATAATAATAATAAAATAAATGAAGCCATTTAAATCTTGCTTCTAATAAGTCTGATAGAGAAAGCTTCCAATGATAAGTTTAGTGTCATGTCTTTCTTGCAATAGTGTAAATCAGTGATTCTCAACCAGGGGTAAATTTACCCTTGCCGGTAGAAAAAAAAAAATACATGGTAGGAGGTAAATAATTGGTATACCTGATAATTGAATATTAATTTATTTAAATTTCATTCTGTAAAATGAGAGAGAGAGAGAGAGAGAGAGAGAGAGAGAGAGAGAGAGAGAGAGAGAGAGAGAGAGAGAGAGAGAGAGAGAGAATGCTGTGTGTGTGTGTGTGTGTGTGTGTGTGTGTGTGTGTGTGTGTGTGAGAGAGAGGGAGGAGGGGGGAGGGACAGTGTCAGTCAATCCTGTTCAGTCCAGTTCAGTCTTGTTTGGAAATTTTTGGTGTGGAAGTAAGTGGGTAAATGGAGGAATTCATCAAGCTGAGGGTGTTAATGATGGAGGACAGGTTGAGAAACCCTGATGTAAATCATGGAATGTGGAAAGCGGAAACGGACAGCAAATTAATTCATCTGTTGCACATCACCTGTGGTACATCAACTTCAACTCATTACACAGGTAGCTGAAAGGTATTCACTTTGTCTTTTGTTCATCATGACAATACCTGGTTTCCACGTCAAATAATTGTTCTCCTGCTACACAAACTAAGCCGTGACTTTATGTGTGTTAGTGCCAATACGAAAAATACACCACAAAGATATTCATTTTGTCCCAAGCACGAGTACTTTACGTGCATGAGCGCTGCAAACTTGACTTTAATGGTTGGTATGCAAAACTCTCACAAACTTTCAATTTAAAAGCTACTTCGTGTGTTTTTAGAGCCATACATTCCACCGCGCTGTGTTTCGCGAGATATGCAAATTGTTTCCGAAACTTCGTAACTTGAAAATTATTGCCAAACAAAAAACAAAAAAAAAACAAAAAAGGCTCATTTTGCCTCTTCCTTACCAAGCAGTGCGGGCGACGCGAGTACAGGACGAGGCTGGCAGGGAAAATTGCAGCTATGTTTTCCCCTTTATGGGTCCACTTTTGGTTACTGGCGGCACGGCGATGGCAGGGAAAAAAAAAAAAGAAAAGAAACGGTATTCCTTCCTTTAATGCATTTAATTTTGGTCGCTCGCATAATGAAAAAAAAAATAAAAAAATGAAGGGA
>NC_087159.1:27395000-27415000 GCF_035594125.1 Scylla paramamosain | reverse complement strand
AAATAAAATAAAATAAATAAATGAATAAAATAAATAAATAAATAAATAAATAAAATAAATTAATAAATTAATTAACTAAATAAATAAATAAATAAATAAATGAAAATAGAAATAAATAATAAATAAATAAATAAATAAATAAATAAATAAAAAAATAAGGGGGAACAAGCAAAAAGTAACAAATAAAAAAAAAAAGAGGAAAGAAAAAGCGGAGAGAAAAAAAAAGAGTCATCAGTTTAATAGCATTCATTCAAAGTCATTCAACACCGAAGAGGGAAAACAGAGTTAGAAAATAGATGAATAAAAAAAAAGGACGTAAACTTCACAAATAAACAATCATTCCAAAACAAACTGAAAAAAGCGAAGGAGAAAACACAGCCACAAATTGAAAAAAGAACAAAAAAAAACACACAAAAAAATAGAGAATAAACACAAAAGAAAAAAAGAAAGAAAGATCACGAACTTAGAAAAAAGAGAGCAAGAACAAAGATAATGAAGAAGAAAAACGTGAAAAAAAAATATATGAAAAATGAAAATAACACCGAGAAAATAACCAGACCCGAGAATCATGAAAAGACAGACCGAAAATGAGATAAAAAAAAAGCTACAAGAAAATAAAGAAGAATAACATACAAGCAAACAGGAAAAGAATGGGAACAAATAAATAGAAGAATACATGAAAAAACCCACAAGACAAAGAGAGAGAGAGAGAGAGAGAGAGAGAGAGAGAGAGAGAGAGAGAGAGAGAGAGAGAGAGAGAGAGAGAGAGAGAGAGAGAGAGAATACGTTAAAACAGGAAAATCATAAAAATGACAAAAAGGGAACAGATAAACAAAAAGAAAAAAAAAACACAAAGCTAAGAACAGTAAAAACAATTAAAAACAAAAGGACAAAAAAATACAAAAGAGAGAGAGAAAAACGACCCGCTACAGGAGGAGGAGGAGGAGGAGGAGGAGGAGGAGGAGGAGACTCAGGTATCTTCCCCAGCAGCGCGGAGTTAACGAAGAGGAGGAGGAGGAGGAGGAGGAGGAGGAGCAGGAGGAGGAGAGAGAGAGAGAGAGAGAGAGAGAGAGAGAGAGAGAGAGAGAGAGAGAGAGAGAGAGAGAGAGAGAGAGAGAGAGAGAGAGAGAGAGAGAGAGAGAGACATAACTATAATAGATGATTAATGACCGGGGGAGCAAATGAGGCTGAAGAAAAAGGAGAAGAAAAATAAATAAAAAAAAGGAAACAGAAGAAAAGAAAGAAGGACCGAAGGAGAAAAGAAGAAACAAAGAGAGGAAAAGAAAAGAGGAGAGCAAAAAATGGGGAAGATGAATAGATTAAATGTGAAGAAAGAGAAGGAAGGAAGGAAAGAGAGAAGAAAAGAGAATGATAAAGAAAGAAAATTGCAAGCAAAAAAAAAAAAGAAAAGTAAGCAAGGAATGAAGGAAGGGAGCAAACAAAATATGAAGGAAGGAGAACAAAGAATAAGGAGAGAAGGAGAGGGAATGAGTAAAGAAACCACGGAAAAAGAAAGAAATGGAGAAAACATGAAGAAAGAAGGAAGCAAAAGAGAGAAATAAAGGAAGACATAGAGAGGAAAGAAAGAAAAATTAAGAAAACGAGAAAATACACTTTTAAACAGGAAAAATACAGGCAGAGAGAGAGAGAGAGAGAGAGAGAGAGAGAGAGAGAGAGAGAGAGAGAGAGAGAGAGAGAGAGAGAGAGAGAGAACGAATCACAAAAGAGGAAGTAAATGTGGCGGAGAATACCTGGAATAAAAAAAAAAACATGTCTAGTCTTTTAAGATAAAAATTTTCCTAATGAGAACATAAGGGCGATTGCTTCCCTTCATTCCCTTCCCTTAATCTTCCCCTTCATTCACAGCGTTTACTCCTCCTCCTCCTCCTCCTCCTCCTCCTCCTCTTCCTCCTCCTCTTCCTTCTCTTCCTCCTCCTCGTTCAAAAGCTCAAAAGACAAAAATATGTAAAAAAAATGAATAAATAATAATTTTCCTTGGCTTGAAATATTTCCCTCGAGAATTGAAGTGAAAGATTTTTACGTGTAACAAGGATTGGTTGACAGAGAGAGAGAGAGAGAGAGAGAGAGAGAGAGAGAGAGAGAGAGAGAGAGAGAGAGAGAGATGCGACAACAAAGAGATAAATGGTAGAAAACGATAGAAACGTGAACACAAATCATAACGATAACTGTCCCCACGAGAGAGAGAGAGAGAGAGAGAGAGAGAGAGAGAGAGAGAGAGAGAGAGAGAGAGAGAGAGAGAGAGAGATGAGAGAGAGAGAGAGAATCTTACCTGATATGTTAGCAATCAAAACGATAGAAACGTGAACACAAATCATAACGATAACTGTCCCCACGAGAGAGAGAGAGAGAGAGAGAGAGAGAGAGAGAGAGAGAGAGAGAGAGAGAGAGAGAGAGAGAGAGAGAGAGAGAGAGAGAGAGAGAATCTTACCTGATATGTTAGCAATCAAAACGAAATAAAAAAAAACAACATATAACGAGAGAGAGAGAGAGAGAGAGAGAGAGAGAGAGAGAGAGAGAGAGAGAGAGAGAGAGAGAGAGAGAGAGAGAGAGAGAGAGAATCTTACCTGATATGTTAGCAATCAAAACGAAATAAAAAAAAACAACATATAACGAGAGAGAGAGAGAGAGAGAGAGAGAGAGAGAGAGAGAGAGAGAGAGAGAGAGAGAGAGAGAGAGAGAGAGAGAGAGAGAGAGAGAGAGAAACAAACCCCTGTCATCTTTAACTGTATTCCAACATATTCTTACTTTACACACACACACACACACACACACACACACACACACACTTAGTAGATCAGACAAGTAGAATAGCTTATCACAAACAGCTTCGGAAGGGGCAAAAGGTCTGTTGCTGTTTTTTTTCCTTTATCTCACTATTATCCTCTATCCTCATTCTATCACTCCTAATACATCAGAGAGAGAGAGAGAGAGAGAGAGAGAGAGAGAGAGAGAGAGAGAGAGAGAGAGAGAGAGAGAGAGAGAGAGAGAGAGAGAGAGAGAGAGAGAGAGAGAGAGAGAGAGAGAGAGAGAGAGAGAGAGAGAGAGAGAGAGAGAGAGAGAGAGAGAGAGATTATTTCCCTTATTTCCCGTTATTCGTGAATTTTCCTCCTTTCATTTCTATTACTTTCCTCTGTTCCGCCTACTTATTATTATTTTTTTCATCGTCTCATTTATTCGAATTCCATATCATTCCCGTTTTTTTTTTTTTTTCCTGTGTCTTCGTTCTTGCCCATTTGTAACATTTGCTTCTCATTCTTGCTGATTTAGTTTGTTGATGATTTTTCTCCATTTATTTCTATTCTTTCTTCTTGTTCTCTCATTTTTGGTCATTTTCTTCTTTCTTGTGTTCTTTGTTCTCTTTATTGCTGATCTTTTGACCGAGGTTAAAATAGTGCTTTGCAAACCGCCCATTGCAAGATTCAAAAGCTCCTAGATTTGAAGGCATGGTGAAGTGGCGTGCAGTAATGATCAAGGTACTGTAATTAAGGTGCTAAGGATAGACGGAAGGGTCGTGCCTAGGAAAGGTTAAAAAGACTACTGATAATTATTTTTTTCCTTTACCTAACATAACTTAATTTAACCCTGGTCCCCATCCTCTTCCTGTCTCTTCTCATGCATCAGATAGATAGATAGATAGATAGAGAGAGAGAGAGAGAGAGAGAGAGAGAGAGAGAGAGAGAGAGAGAGAGAGAGAGAGAGAGAGAGAGAGAGAGAGAGAGAGAGAGATTATTTACCCTTATTCGTAAATTTTCATCCTTTCATTTCTACTTCTTTCCTCTTTCCTGCCAACCTATTTTTTTTCATCGTCTTATTTATTCGAATTCCATTTCATTCGTTTTTTTTTTTTTTCCGTGTCTTCCTTCTTGCCCATTCGTAACATTTTCCTCTCATTCTTGATTATTTAGTTTATTGTTGATTTTTCTTCCTTTATTTCTATTTTTTTCTTCTTGTTCTCTCATTTTTGGTCATTTTCTTCTTTCTTGTGTTCTTTGTTCTCTTTATTCCTGATCTTTTTCCTCATTCATGTTTTTTCCTAATACTTATTCCAACAATTTTCCTCTCTTTCTCACCAATTTCTTATTTCGCCCTCATTCTTGTCTGGTAATACAAGACGGAAAAGTAAAAAAAGAAAAGAAAAGATGTATGCACATTTTAATGCTATTTTTTCTTTTCTTTCTAATTTCTTTTAATTTTGAAGTGCCTTGTGGGATTGTAATGGTGGTGATTATGATATTGGTGGTGGTGGTGTGTTGTGTTGTGGTGTTTTTTATGGTAGTAATGATGGTGATTTTTGGGATTTTGATGTTTGGAACAGGAATGTTGTATTGCTGAGTTGTGTGTGGAATGCGTGTGTCGTGTTACTGACCAGTGATTGGCTGCGTGTGTGATGTTGCTAAGCTGTGATTGGTGTACGTGTGGAGGAGCCTGGAGGCTAACTCCAAGCTCTTTATGGCTGGGAATGGGGGGGGGGGGAACAGCCGGAGGACGTAGGGGAGAGGCACGTCACTTCAACCAAGATATTACTGGGGTGAACCTCCTACCGTTCTCTTCTGGAGTAACAGCAACAATGAAGGGCCAAAAGACGATGATTACTCTTCGCGTCCAGGTGACGATCCCCTACGGAAGCAAGCGGCCACAGCGCGTCCGTGTGGTCGCCAAGGACCGCGGCGCGCTGTTCTTCCCCTACCGCCTCGAGCTGGCCTGCTTCCCGCTGTACAAGGCGGGGTGGAGGTGCGTGCCTGGCGACAACAACGACTGGTTGTGGCAGAACGAGCAGGCCGTGGCGGTGCCCGTGGACATGGCCAGGCTGCTCCGCTACAAGAACCTCGCGCTGCAGCTGTACTGCCTGCGCGGGAGTGATGTCAAGCACAAAGGCATCTTCAACTTCCGCCGGGTGATGGAGCAGCAGCAGCAGCAGGACGAGCTGTTCCTGGCCATGCGCTACTCGACGGGCTGGTGGTGGCGCGTCCTCGCCTTCACTTGTCTCCGCCGGGGCAAGGACGAAGCGGTGGCACTGCGAGGTGGCAGCGAGCAGGGACGCCATGGAGCCGGAAAGGGCAACGCGGCGCCTGCAGGGAACCCCACCCTGCCCCAGACCCTGCCACTGGACAGTGTGGCACCCTTCGGCCGGGAGCATGCGGCCAGGCGGCCGTCCCACGCTACAGACGGCCCTGCCGCGGCTCAACACGCGGCCATGCGGCCGTCTGAAGCTGGTGACGGCCCCGCCGCAGCTCAGCACGCGGTCTTGCGGCCGTCCAACGCTACAGACGGCCCTGCCGCAGCTCACCACGCGGCCATGTGGCCGTCTGAAGCTGGTGACGGCCCAGCCGAGGTTCAGCACGCAGAATGCGGCACCGGCACTGTACAGCAGCTCCGGAACCTCCCAGCGCCTCGACCTGTTCGCTTCCCCAGCTCGGGTGTGGTGTTCCCTGAGCTGCTGCTGGAGTATGATCTGTGGGTGGCGGAGGAGAAGGCGAAGAAAGAGACCAAGAACAAGGACGAGGCGCCTCGTCCTCAGTCCGACGTAGGGATTGCCGGATGGCACATGCGCAGCGCGCTGCGATCACTCTGGATGGCCAGCAGGGCAATGCATGCCGTCTGGAGGGCGGTGCGTGCCCTCAGCAAAACGAGCGGCGCAGCGCGTACCCTCTGGACGGCGGGCAGTGCCGTGCGTGGCCTCTGGACGGCGGGAAGCACGGTAGATGCTCTCCTGACGGCTGGCGGCGCGGTGCACTCCCTCTGGACTGGGGGCGGTGTGGCAGGTGCCTCCTGGAGGGTGGGTGGCATGATAAGCGCGCTGTGGACTTGCCGCCGCGCAGTGCGCGCCCTATGGACGGCGCGTCGCACTGTGCGTGCAATATGGACGGCGCGCGGCGTCGTGTGTGGTCCATGGACAGTGGCCGGCGCGGCTCGTGCCTTGTGGACGGCTGGCCGTGCGTGGCGAGCCTTCTGGACGGCGCGCAGAGCATTGCATGCCCTCTGGATGGTGGAAGGCGCGGCACGCGCCGCCTGGACTGCTGGCGGCGCGGTCAGCCTGTTGGTGGTGGCGGGCTGTTTGGTAGCCGGCCATGACACGCACACCGTGGACTGGCTGCTCTGGGGCCTGGCTGCCGCTATCTTGCTGCGGGACGCCTGCGTCCAGGCCTGCGCGTGGCAGAAGAGTCGCCGAGACGCAGCAAGAAAAGGCGGCAACGAACGTCCTGTAGGCAGCGACTCGCCCACTGGCTGAGCTGCTCACTCTGCCGCCACTGCGTGGAACGCCCACGGCAACAGAGGTTGAGGAGCTGTCCCTTCACCATTAAAAAAAAAAAAAAAAAAAAAAAAAAAAAAGAGAGAGAAACAAATCACGGAAATGGAGTTTGAAGAAAAACAGAAATACGGATAATTTTTGGTTCATGTGTTTTATTTGTTAGGGAAATTAATCTAATTTTGTAAATAAAGTAAAAACTAAAAACAGCGATGCATTTCTAAAGAAAATAATCATATTTATCAATTCATTAAAAATTTTAAAATATTTGTATTTGCTTTGATTACGTCAGAGAGAGAGAGAGAGAGAGAGAGAGAGAGAGAGAGAGAGAGAGAGAGAGAGAGAGAGAGAGAGAGAGAGAGAGAGAGAGAGAGAGAGAGATTCAAGTTTTATACTCTGTGCAGGGGGAAGGAGAGTTTGTTTCATCCTTCGCTGTGAGATTACGGCAAGCAGCTCAAGATTGCAAGTTCGCAGACATGAACGAACATTTGAGAGACCGATTTATTGCGGCAATTGGAGATGACAAAATCCAAACAAGATTGCTTTCTATGTCTGATAATGTGACACTCGCCAACACCCTGCAAGAAGTTCTGGCGATGGAATCTGCTCAATCAAATTCAGAGAGCATCCAAGCGGCGGCTGCAGCTTCGAGCGCTAGAGTGAGTGGTGGCTCGGATGATTGCGAAGTGCGGGAAGTGCGTTCAGCCGCGAAGAGTGCACGTCATGGCTGTGGTGGTGACCATTGCCGCCGCTTCTGCAAGTTTAAGGATGCAGTGTGTCATGCTTGTGTCCGAAAAGAACATATCAGCAGGATGTGTAGGACCTCGGTTCGCCAGGAACGCTCGAGGAACTCGTCGCCAGCGAGGAAAAACAACCAGAAGAGGAAAAGCACTCGTTCTACTCACCTGGTAAAACAAGACGACACGGTTTCTTCTGAAGATAGTGGTGTAGTGTTACATTATTAACAGTATGGATACACTGAAGGGTTCTGCTATTGAAATACCTATTTAAGTGCAATATACAAACCTCATGATGCGAGTAGATACTGATGCTGCCATTTCACTTATTTCGAAATCCACATATGAAAACCTGTTAAGTGACATTCCACTCGAATGCTTTATAAACAGATTGAACTACATATACGGAAAAGTTATGAAAATTCACGGATGTGCTAAAGTGGCTGCTCAGTACGGTGATCAGCACGTACACGACTTACCGCTTGTTGTTGTGGAACGGGACGGCCCATCGCTGCTGGGCCGTAATTGGCTGTCACGCATTCGTTTGGACTAGCCAAATATATACAGTGTGGTGCAAGACAACGTGGGAGACATCCTGGTGAAATACCCTGAAGTGTTTAGATGCAGCCTCGGAGAGTACAGGGGACCACCAGTGAAACTTTTCATCGACGCTAATGCTAAGCCTTTGTTCTTCAAAGCAAGACCTGTGCCATACGCAATCGGAAGGAAAGTAAAAGAGGCCATCGAAAAGAATGTGCAGCTTGGCACATGGCAGCCGGTTGATTATTCTGACTGGCAGCACCCCTAGTTCCCACTGCAAAGAGTGATGGTTGAGTAAGGTTATGCGGGGACTACAAAATGCACTATAAACCAAGTATACAGAGTGGATCCCTATCCCCTTCCCAGGACTGAAGATATATTTGCAGAGCTTCGAGGAGGTAATATATTTTCCAAAACTGACGCGTTCTGCTTACTCTCAGATTCCTGTTCATGAAAAATTTCAAGAATACCTGACTGTGAACACTCATTTGGGCCTTACAGATTAAAAAGTTTACCGCTTGGTGTCAATGGTGCTGTTGGGATTTTTCAGCGTATCACCAGCAATGTATTGAGAGGTCTGGATGGTGTTAGTGTCTACCTTGATATTTTGATAACTGGCAAGAATGACGGGGAACACCTTCACAACCTCGAGCAAGTACTGATGCGTCTCAAGATTGCAGGGCTACAAGCCAAGAAAAAGAAGTGATCATTCCTCCAAGCTTCTAAGGAATACTTGGGTCATCGTATTGATGCTGAAGGACTTCATCCCACGAACGAAAAGGTCCAGACAGTGAAGGAGGCCTCTAACCCATCAAACAAGACGGAGCTAAGGTCATTTCTTGGTCTCCTTAATTATTATGCAAAATTCCCGCCTAACTTATCTAACATTCTCTCTCCACTGTACCAGCTGACTAACAAGGATGTTGCATGGAGATGGGGAAAAGCCGAGCGTGTAGCTTTCCAGCGAGCCGTCGGCTTGATCAGCACTTCACAAGTGCTGGTTCACTACAACCCTGAGCTTCCCCTGTTGCTTGAGTGTGACGCCCGTCCCCGTGGCCTAGGAGCTGCGCTCTCGCATAAATTCCCGGGCGTTACCGAACGACCTGTGGTGTTTTCTTCCCGCAGCCTTACTAAGGTTGAGATAAACAACTTCCAAATTGATAAAGAAGGATTAGCTCAAGTGTTTGGGGTCTTGAAATTTCATCAGTATCTATACGGTTGAGAATTCACTATTGTGACTGATCATAAACCCTTAACTCACATGTTTGGCAGAAGTGTAGCAGTCCCTACCATGGCCTCGCCTCGTGTACGTCGTTGGGCGCTGACGCTATCTGCTTATAACTACAACATCCAATACAAGAAGGGCGTAGACAACTCCTAAGTCATCTTCCACTTCCTGATCTGCCACGACGTAGACACGTCCCTGAGGAACTAAATTTAGTGATTGGTTTGATGGACACCAATCACGTAGTGAACACCGACGTATAGGACGGGAAACCAGACGTGAGCCCGTGCTCTCACAGGTGTTGCAGTGGGTTCGATGGGGTTGGCCCGCTGAAGATCCTGGTGGTGTCTATGGGCCCTATTACATTAGGAGGTATGAAATATATCTTAAGGGTGACTGTCTCCTGTGGGGGGGTCGCGTGTGATTATTCCAGAGGGATGCCGAGGTGCTGTGCTGGGACTCCTCCACGACACCCATGTTGGTATAACAAGGATGAAGACACAGAGTCGTAGCTATGTGTGGTGGGCAGAGATAGACAAGGACGTGGAAGGTACTGTGAAGACTTGCATGGAATGTGATAAGCAGCAAAAGATTCCCAAGCTTGCGGAACTACATCCCTGGGAGTGGCCTTCAGTCCCGTGGTCAAGAATACGCGTTGACCATGCCGGATCATTTATGGGTAAGCTTTTTCTCATTGTAATTGACTCCCATTCTAAGTGGCTAGAGGTTAAGTTAGTGTCAAGCACTTCTACTAATGCTACAATAGATGCTCTGAACTCCATATTTTCTACACATGGCCTACCTGTAACACTTGTTACTGGTAATGGAACAGCTTTTACAAGTGAAGAATTTAGCAAGTAATGCCAGAAAAACGGCATCAAGCACATCAAGACAGCACCAACACATCCCTCTACAAACGAGCTGGCGGAGCGAACCGTCCAAACCTTCAAATCATCTATGAAAAAGATGGAGGGGTCTCTACGTGGGAAAGTTCGCATCAACCGATTCTTGTTCAAGTATAGGAACACTCCACAAAGCACTACCCAGCAAACCCCTTAGCAACTACTCATGAACCGCGAGGTGCGGACTCCTCTCTCTGTGATCCAGGGTAACCTTAACACTCGGGTGGAGAGGAAGCAAGCTGCTTAGTGTGAGTCTCACGGCATGCATGCCAGGACTCGGTGCTTCTTGAAGGGAGATAAGGTGTACCCTCATTTCGGGGGCCCTAAGTCAGAATGGAGAATGGGCGCCAGGAATTATCCAGTCTATAACGGGTCCTTTATCTTACAGAATTAACGTTGTTGATGGTGATGTGGTAAGGAGACACGCTGACCACGTAAGGAGCCGCCTCACAAATGTGCCTAGGCCTACAGATGTTATTGAACCTTGCTTCAGAGAAACACGAATTGGACCCCTGCTCAATGACTCTCTACAAACTATTCCTGCAGAAATACCTCCACGCTCGCCGGTACCAAGTGTTTCGGGTCCTGATGTTGAGGTTACTGAACCAGTGAAGTCGCAAATGTCGAGTGCGCCTGTACCTGAGAACAGAGATGCTGCCGCGGATCTCAACACAACTCCAGTACTAAGACGTTCTGGTCGTACCAGGGACGCCCCTCATCGTCTCGGATATTAACCATAGATTAATTATCGTTTTGTCACTTTGTTAAAAAAAAAATAAATAAAATAAAAAAAAAAAAAAAAAAAAAAAAAAAAATATATATATATATATATATATATATATATATATATATATATATATATATATATATATATATATATATATATATATATATATATATATATATATATATATATATATATATATATATATATAATAATAAGTTTCATTTATTTTGCAATTACTGAATTTATAAATAGCTATTTATAAATGCTACTACTCGGCTTAAGGAAGGAGGAATAATATGTTGTACATGTAATGACTTATTAAATTTCGTTAGTACGAAGCATTCTTTGTACCTGCTCGATTATAATATCGTTCGTTCGAATCTGTAATGGTGGCTGGTGAACAGCCTGGCGGCAGACCGAGAGAGGCTGTCGGCCAGGCAACAGTAAACCTGGCAACTGCTACACCGTCTCTTTGTATATTTATTTTTATTGTATGGAATAAAGAAGATTTAATAACCCGTATGCGGTCACTTTGTGTCATTATCCTGTAAGTCTCGGAAAGAGCAGTGCCAGGAATGGTAAGCAGAAAATACTGGTAAGTACTGACTTGTTAAGTGAAAACTGAAGGATTATTCATGGTCGTGTGGAGAGGTGTTTCAGCGGTTGAGATGTGCTTGTGTCAAACTGAGGAGTCGAGGAAGTTTGTATACTAGATAAACTGCTCGGCAAATTTTTATTATACCTTTGTATGTTTACTTGAGCATGAATTAGAATTTCATAGATATAATGATCGTCCAGGTGTAATGGTGTGCAGACTTTTGCTGGCTGTTCGTGAAGTTTAATATTTATAGGTTTTGTTTTGGTAGCTTTATGAATTTGCTCTGTGGTGAGTGTATGTGGGTACTTTTGACCTGTAGCGAAGCGAGGTGCTCTATTTTGTACCTTCTGTAGAACACTGATCTGGGTAGTGGATAACGCATGAATAGAGATAGGGGGATATTTTAAAATGGGTATTACTAATACCTTAACTTAACCACGTGGGTTTTAATTTTGGTTGACAGATCTCGCAGAGTATGTGATTCCTTAGTGTAGCATTGGCTTTTTTTCTTTCTTTTTATGGTGTTTTTTTTTTTTTTTTATCCGTAATTGTTGAGTTTGAGACCAAGGGTTTTTCCAGTAGATTTAAATTCTATTTCAGTGCCATTTATATTTAGTGGGCATGTGACTCTGGCACCGAGGTGTAACGGACTGAACTTCTGTATGTTAGTTTTTATTTTCAATTTTTCCTCAGATTCATTAATCTTTATTATTTTTTCTGGCAGTGATGGTATCTATCAGATTTTGATCTTCCTTGATATTCAGTAACTTGTGTTATGTCGTCTGCATAAGTTACATATATACCTTTGTAGGGTTTCCTGATGTCGTTAGTATATATATATATATATATATATATATATATATATATATATATATATATATATATATATATATATATATATATATATATATATATATATATATATATATATATATATATATATATATATATATATATATATGGTGAAGAGGGTTGGCGAAAGAACGCTGCCCTGAGGCACTCCACATTCTAAGTTGATGTTTGGATCTGTGTAATTATTTATTCTGACGCGGGCTTTCCTATCATTCAGGAAATCACAGAGAAGTCGTTCATTGTTGATGGAAGTTGAAAACATAGTATTTTGTATTTCAAACCGTTATGCCTCACTTTGTCGAATACTTTGGATATATCACGCAAGATTATTTGGCACTGCCCCTTGTCGGCTTTGTATTGAGCTATTTGTTCGGTGACTAATGCTAAGGCCATGTGAGTGCCTTTCCCCATCCTAAACCCAAACTGATTTTCGCTATAGAGATTATTTGTTTTTAGGTGTTTTCTTAATCTGTTGTTGATAATTCTTTCAAAAATTTTGCCAGCGACTTCCAGTAGTGAAACTACTTTATAGTTTATAGTTTTTTTTTTCTTTTATCTTACTTACTATTATCCTCTATCCTCATTCTATCACTCCTCATACATCAGAGAGAGAGAGAGAGAGAGAGAGAGAGAGAGAGAGAGAGAGAGAGAGAGAGAGAGAGAGAGAGAGAGAGAGAGAGAGATTATTTCCCTTATTTCCCGTTATTCGTGAATTTTCTTCCTTTCATTTCTATTACTTTCCTCTTTTCCGCCTACTTATTTTCTTTTTTCATAGTCTCATTTATTCGAATTCCATATCATTGCCGTTTTTTTTTTTTTTACCCCGTGTCTTCCTTCTTGCCCATTCGTAACATTTACTTCTCATTCTTGCTGATTTAGTTTGTTGATGATTTTTCTTCCTTTATTTCTATTTTTTCTTCTTGTTCTCTCATTTTTGGTCATTTTCTTCTTTCTTGTGTTCTTTGTTCTCTTTATTGCTGATCTTTTTTCTCATTCCTGTTTTTCCTAATACTTGTTCCAACAATTTTCCTCTCTTTCTCACCAATTTCTTATTTCGCCCTCATTCTTGTCTGGTAATACAAGACGAAAAAGTAAAAAAAGAAAAGAAAAGATGTATGCACATTTTAATGCTATTTTTTTCTTTTCTTTTTTTCTAATTTCTTTTAATTTTGAAGTGCCTTGTGGGATTGTAATGGTGGTGATTATGATATTGGTGGTGGTGGTGTGTTGTGTTGTGGTGTTTTTTTATGGTAGTAATGGTGGTGATTATTGGGATTTTAATGTTTGGAACAGGAATGTTGTATTGCTGAGTTGTGTGTGGAATGCGTGTGTTGTGTTACTGAGCAGTGATTGGCTGCGTGTGTGATGTTGCTAAGCTGTGATTGGTGTACGTGTGGAGGAGCCTGGAGGCTAACTCCAAGCTCTTTATGGCTGGGAATGGGGGGTGGGGGAACAGCCGGAGGACGTAGGGGAGAGAGAGGCACGTCACTTCAACCAAGATATTACTGGGGTGAACCTCCTACCGTTCTCTTCTGGAGTAATAGCAACAATGAAGGGCCAAAAGACGATGATTACTCTTCGCGTCCAGGTGACGATCCCCTACGGAAGCAAGCGGCCACAGCGCGTCCGTGTGGTCGCCAAGGACCGCGGCGCGCTGTTCTTCCCCTACCGCCGCGAGCTGGCCTGCTTCCCGCTGTACAAGGCGGGGTGGAGGTGTGTGCCTGGCGACAACAACGACTGGTTGTGGCAGAACGAGCAGGCCGTGGCGGTGCCCGTGGACATGGCCAGGCTGCTCCGGTACAAGAACCTCGCGCTGCAGCTGTACTGCCTGCGCGGGAGTGATGTCAAGCACAAAGGCATCTTCAACTTCCGCCGGGTGATGGAGCAGCAGCAGCAGCAGGACGAGCTGTTCCTGGCCATGTGCTACTCGACGGGCTGGTGGTGGCGCGTCCTCGCCTTCACCTGTCTCCGCCGGGGCAAGGGCGAAGCGGTGGCAGTGCAAGGCGGCGGCGAGCAGCGGCGCCATGGAGCCGGAAAGGGCAACGCGGCGCCTGGAGGGAACCTCACCCTGCCTCAGACCCTGCCACTGGACAGTGTGCCACCCTTCGGCCGGGAGCATGCGGCCAGGCGGCCGTCCCACGCTACAGACGGCCCTGCCGCGGCTCAACACGCGGCCATGCGGCCGTCTGAAGCTGGTGACGGCCCCGCCGCAGCTCAGCACGCGGTCTTGCGGCCGTCCAACGCTACAGACGGCCCTGCCGCAGCTCACCACGCGGCCATGCGGCCGTCTGAAGCTGGTGACGGCCCAGCCGAGGTTCAGCACGCAGAATGCGGCACCGGCACTGTACAGCAGCTCCGGAACCTCCCAGCGCCTCGACCTGTTCGCTTCCCCAGCTCGGGTGTGGTGTTCCCTGAGCTGCTGCTGGAGTATGATCTGTGGGTGGCGGAGGAGAAGGCGAAGAAAGAGACCAAGAAGAAGGACGAGGAGCCTCGTCCTCAGTCCGACGTAGGGATTGCCGGATGGCACATGCGCAGCGCGCTGCGATCACTCTGGATGGCCAGCAGGGCAGTGCATGCAGTCTGGAGGGCGGTGCGTGCCCTCAGCAAAACGAGCGGCGCAGCGCGTACCCTCTGGACGGCGGGCAGTGCCGTGCGTGGCCTCTGGACGGCGGGAAGCACGGTAGATGCTCTCCTGACTGCTGGCGGCGCGGTGCACTACCTCTGGACTGGGGGCGGTGTGGCAGGTGCCTCCTGGAGGGTGGGTGGCACGATAAGCGCGCTGTGGACTTGCCGCCGCGCAGTGCGCGCCCTATGGACGGCGCGTCGCACAGTGCGTGCAATATGGATGGCGCGCGGCGTCGTGTGTGGTCCATGGACAGTGGCCGGCGCGGCTCGTGCCTTGTGGACGGCTGGCCGTGCGTGGCGAGCCTTCTGGACGGCGCGCAGAGCATTGCATGCCCTCTGGATGGCGGAAGGCGCGGCACGCGCCGCCTGGACTGCTGGCGGGGCGATCAGCCTGTTGGTGGTGGCGGGCTGTTTGGTAGCCGGCCATGACACGCACACCGTGGACTGGCTGCTCTGGGGCCTGGCTGCCGCTATCTTGCTGCGGGACGCCTGCGTCCAGGCCTGCGCGTGGCAGAAGCGTCGCCGAGACGTAGCAAGAAAAGGCGGCAACGAACGTCCTGTAGGCAGCGACTCGCCCACTGGCTGAGCTGCTCACTCTGCCGCCACTGCGTGGAACGCCCACGGCAACAGAGGTTGAGGAGCTGTCCCTTCACCATTAAAAAAAAAAAAAAAAAAAAAAAAAAAAAAATCACGGAAATGGAGTTTGAAGAAAAACAGAAATGCGGATAATTTTTGGTTCATGTGTTTTATTTGTTGGGGAAATTAATCTAATTTTTGTAAATAAAGTAAAAACTAAAAACAGCGATACATTTCTAAAGAAAATAATCATATTTATCAATTCATTAAAAATTATAAAATATTTGTATTTGCTTTGATTATGTCAGAGAGAGAGAGAGAGAGAGAGAGAGAGAGAGAGAGAGAGAGAGAGAGAGAGAGAGAGAGAGAGAGAGAGAGAGAGAGAGAGAGAGAGAGATCCTTTTTTTTTTTGTTGAAGAAGAGATGGGGGAAGAGAAATAAGAGTTTGTACACAGAGAAGGCAGAGTACGAAATAGGAAAGACAGGAGGAGTTAAAACTTGGCGGGCTGTCCACCTTGCTGTTCTTGTGTAAGATTTATAGTGAGTTTTTTGCTGGCTGGAGATCAAGGTAGGAGTCGACGGTTAGGTCTCTTTGCTAAACCTAGACAGTGGCTTTTATCTTTATTTTGTATTTATTTGTGTTGTATATGCAATGACTTATTAAGTTTCGTTAGTACGAATCATTCTTTGTACCTGCTCGATTATAGTATCGTTCGTTCGAATCTATAATGGTGGCTGGTGATCAGCCTGGCGGCAGACAAATAGAGGCTGTCGGCCAGGCAACAGTAAACCTGGCAACTGCTACACCGTCTCTTTGTATATTTATTTTTTTTTGTATGGAATAAAGAAGATTTAATAAACCGTATGCGGTCACTTTGTTTCATTATCCTGTAAGTCTCGGAAAGAGCAGTGCCAGGAATGGTAAGCAGAAAATACTGGTAAGTACTGACTTGTTAAGTGTAAACTGAAGGATTATTCATGGTCGTGTGGAGAGGTGTTTCAGCGGTTGAGATGTGCTTGTGTCAAACTGAGGAGTCGAGGAAGTTTGTATACTAGATAAACTGCTCGGCAAATTTTTATTATACCTTTGTATGTTTACTTGAGCATGAATTAGAATTTCATAGGTATAATGATCGTCCAGGTGTAATGGTGTGCAGACTTTTGCTGGCTGTTCGTGAAGTTTAATATTTATAGGTTTTGTTTTGGTAGCTTTATGAATTTGCTCTGTGGTGAGTGTATGTGGGTACTTTTGACCTGTAGCGAAGCGAAGTGCTCTATTTTGTACCTTCTGTAGAACACTGATCTGGGTAGTGGATAACGCATGAATAGAGACAGGGGGATATTTTAAAATGGGTATTACTAATACCTTAACTTAACCACGTGGGTTTTAATTTTGGTTGACAGATCTCGCAGAGTATGTGATTCCTTAGTGTAGCATTGGCTTTTTTTCTTTCTTTTTATGGTGTTTTTTTTTTTTTATCCGTAATTGTTGAGTTTGAGACCAAGGGTTTTTCCAGTAGATTTAAATTCTATTTCAGTGCCATTTATATTTAGTGGGCATGTGACTCTGGCACCGAGGTGTAACGGACTGAACTTCTGTATGTTAGTTTTTATTTTCAATTTTTCCTCAGATTCATTAATCTTTATTATTTCTCTGTCAGTGATGGTATCTATCAGATTTTGATCTTCCTTGATATTCAGTAACTTGTGTTATGTCGTCTGCATAAGTTACATATATACCTTTGTAGGGTTTCCTGATGTCGTTGGTATATATATATATATATATATATATATATATATATATATATATATATATATATATATATATATATATATATATATATATATATATATATATATATATATATATATATATATATATATATATATATATATATATATATATATATATATATATATATATATATATATGGTGAAGAGGGTTGGCGAAAGAACGCTGCCCTGAGGCACTCCACATTCTAAGTTGATGTTTGGATCTGTGTAATTATTTATTCTGACGCGGGCTTTCCTATCATTCAGGAAATCACAGAGAAGTCGTTCATTGTTGATGGAAGTTGAAAACATAGTATTTTGTATTTCAAACCGTTATGCCTCACTTTGTCGAATGCTTTGGAAATATCACGCAAGATTATTTGGCACTGCCCCTTGTCGGCTTTGTATTGAGCTATTTGTTCGGTGACTAATGCTAAGGCCATGTGAGTGCCTTTCCCCATCCTAAACCCAAACTGATTTTCGCTATAGAGATTATTTGTTTCTAAGTGTTTTCTTAATCTGTTGTTGATAATTCTTTCAAAAATTTTACCAGCGACTTCCAGTAGTGAAACTGCTGTATAGTTTTCGACTTGGTGCGGAGATTCATCAGCTTTAGGAATTAATTTAATAACTGAAGTTTTCCAGTGGTCTAAAAACACAGAATGGCCAAAAATATCTCCAAAAATACACTCCTTAGAGGAATTCAAGACAACACATTACTGAGCAGTGAATGGTTGCATGAGTGATGTTGCTGAGCTGTGATTGGCTTACGTGTGGAGGAGCCTGGAGGTTAACTCCAAGCTCTTTATGGCTGGGAGTGGGGGAGGGGAACAGCCGGAGGACGTAGGGGGAGAGGCACGTCACTTCAACCAAGATATTACTGGGGTGAACCTCCTACCGTTCTCTTCTGGAGTAACAGCAACAATGAAGGGCCAAAAGACGATGATTACTCTTCGCGTCCAGGTGACGATCCCCTACGGAAGCAAGCGGCCACAGCGCGTCCGTGTGGTCGCCAAGGACCGCGGCGCGCTGTTCTTCCCCTACCGCCGCGAGCTGGCCTGCTTCCCGCTGTACAAGGCGGGGTGGAGGTGCGTGCCTGGCGACAACAACGACTGGTTGTGGCAGAACGAGCAGGCCGTGGCGGTGCCCGTGGACATGGCCAGGCTGCTCCGGTACAGGAACCTCGCGCTGCAGCTGTACTGCCTGCGCGGGAGTGATGTCAAGCACAAAGGCATCTTCAACTTCCGCCGGGTGATGGAGCAGCAGCAGCAGCAGGACGAGCTGTTCCTGGCCATGCGCTACTCGACGGGCTGGTGGTGGCGCGTCCTCGCCTTCACCTGTCTCCGCCGGGGCAAGGGCGAAGCGGTGGCAGTGCGAGGCGGCGGCGAGCAGCGACGCCATGGAGCCGGAAAGGGCAACGCGGGGCCTGCAGGGAACCTCACCCTGCCTCAGACCCTGCCACTGGACAGTGTGCCACCCTTCGGCCGGGAGCATGCGGCCAGGCGGCCATCCCACGCTACAGACGGCCCTGCCGCGGCTCAACACGCGGCCATGCGGCCGTCTGAAGCTGGTGACGGCCCCGCCGCAGCTCAGCACGCGGCCTTGCGGCCGTCCAACGCTGCAGACAGCCCTGCCGCGGGTCAACACGCGGCCATGCGGCTGTCTGAAGCTGGTGACGGCCCTGCCGCAGCTCAGCACGCGGCCATGCGGCCGCCCAACGCAACAGACGGCCCTGCCGCAGCTCACCACGCGGCCATGCGGCCGTCTGAAGCTGGTGACGGCCCAGCCGAGGCTCAGCACGCAGAATGCGGCACCGACACTGTACAGCAGCTCCGGGACCTTCCAGCGCGTCGACCTGTGCGCTTCCCCGACTCGGGCCTGGTGTTCCCTGAGCTGCTGCGGGAGTACGACCTCTGGGTGGCGGAGGAGAAGGCGAAACAAGAGACCAAGAAGAAGGACGAGGCGCCTCGTCCTCAGCGCGACGTAGGGATTGCCGGATGGCACATACGCAGCGCGCTGCGGTCACTCTGGATTGCCAGCAGGGGCAGTGCATGCAGTCTGGAGGGCGGTGCGTGCCCTCAGTAAAACGAGCGGCGCAGCGCGTACCCTCTGGACGGCGGGCAGTGCCGTGCGTGGCCTCTGGACGGCGGGAAGCACGGTAGATGCTCTCCTGACGGCTGGCGGCGCGGTGCACGCCCTGTGGACTTGGGGCGGTGTGGCAGGTGCCTCCTGGAGGGTGGGTGGCACGATGAGCGCGCTGTGGACTTGCCGCCGCGCAGTGCGCGCCCTATGGACGGCACGTCGCACAGTGCGTGCAATCTGGACGGCGCGCGGCGTCGTGGTGTGGTCCATGGACAGTGGCCGGCGCGGCTCGTGCCTTGTGGACGGCTGGCCGCGCGTGGCGAGCCTTCTGGACGGCGCGCAGAGCATTGCATGCCCTGTGGATGGCGGAAGGCGCGGCACGCGCCGCCTTTACTGCTGGCGGCGCAGTCAGCCTGGTGGTTGTGGCTTGCTGTTTGGTAGCCGGCCATGACACGCACACCGTGGACTGGCTGCTCTGGGGCCTGGCTGCCGCTATCTTGCTGCGGGACGCCTGCGTCCAGGCCTGCGCGTGGCAAAAGCGTCGCCAAGACGCAGCAAGAAAAGGCGGCAACGAGCGTTGTGCTGGCAGTGACTCGCCCACTGGCTGACCTGCTCACCCTGTGCGGAACGCCAACGGTAACAGAGGTTGAGGAGCTGCCCTTTCACAAAAAAAAAAAAAAAAAAAAAAAAAAAGCAGAACAGAAATCACGGAAATAAAATTTTAAGAAAAATAGAAATGAGGATGATTTTTGGTTCATGTGTTTTACTTGTTGGTGATATTGTTCTAATTTTGTGAATAGAAAAAGAAACGCGTCTCTTAAAAAAAAATAATTAATCACATTTATCAATTCATTTAAAATTACAAAAGAATATTTCTGTTGGATTTCAAATCGTAAGAGAGAGAGAGAGAGAGAGAGAGAGAGAGAGAGAGAGAGAGAGAGAGAGAGAGAGAGAGAGAGAGAGAGATAGAGAGGTTTGGGGGAATCTTAAACACAAAGACACGCATCACATCGTCAACATTGCCGCAGCAAACACCGCGACTGTCCGGCATCATTTTTTGGGGAGATGAGGAGAAGAGGGAGACCACGACCTCTC
>NC_087159.1:27390000-27392500 GCF_035594125.1 Scylla paramamosain | reverse complement strand
AGAGAGAGAGAGAGAGAGCACCTGCCTACAATCGAAAAGAGAGAAAAGAGAGAAGTTGGAATACGAAAAAGAAAAAATGGAGACAAGGAGAAGGATGATGAAATGGAGAAAAGAAGGAAACAAGAGAAGAGGAAGAGAAATAAGATGAGAAGAAGACAAAAATCCTCCCAAAAATTCACCATCTAACCCTCCTCCTCCTCCTCCTCCTCCTCCTCCTCCTCCTCCTCCTCCTCTTCTTCCTTCGCCTTCTGCAGTATTCGCCTTTAACTTGACCTTGGGGCGTCTCTCTCCCTCACCTCGGCGTCTTCACAAACACCCTCTTGATTAGAACACCTTCCTCTTGACGCCCCATTGCACACTCAAGAGGAAGAGGGGAAGAGGAGAAGGGATGAAAAATCTTAACTTTCCTCTCCCATATTCTCTTCCCCCTTTCCTCCTCCCTAAAGAAATAAGAATCAATCTTCCTAACCTAACCTAACCTAGTCTAATTTAATCTAACGTAACGTAACGTAACCTCCCTTTTCCATATTTCCTTCTATAGCTCTTCCCTCCTCCCTAAAGAAAAATGTTACGTTGTCTAACCTAACCTAACCTAATCTAACCTAATCTAACCTAACTTAACCTAATCTAACCTAACCTAACTTAACCTAATCTAACCTAACCTAACTTAACCTAATCTAACTTAACCTAACCTAACTTAACCTAACCTAACAACCTAAGCTAACCTAACTTAACTTAACCTAACCTAACCTAACTTAAGCTAACCTAACTTAACTTAACCTAACTTAACCTAATCTAACCTAACCTAACCTAACCTACCTTTTCTAACCTAACCTAACTTAACCTAACCTAACCTAACTTAACCTAACCTAAACTAACCTAACTTAACTTAACCTAAACTAACCTAACTTAACTTTACCTAACCTAACCTAACTTAACCTAACCTAAGCTACCTTACCTGACTAATATTTCCCCTACTCCCTCTTCCCTCCTTCCTAAAGAAAAATGTTACCTTTTCTAATTCCAACCTAACGTAAGCTAACCTAACCTAACAACCTACCTCTCATTTTTTTCTCTCCCTCTTCTCTCCTTTCCCTTTAAAAAAATACAACTCTTCCTAATGTAACCTAACTTAAGCTTAACCTAACCTAACGTCACTTAACCTAACCTAACGTAACTTAACCTAACCTACCTACCTTTCCTCTAATCTCTTCCCTCTCCCGATAAAAGATAAAAAAAATATATTGTTGCTCTCCATGCCGTGTTGAACATTTAGGGTAGGGGAAAAAATAACAGGGAAAAGTTTATTGTTTCCTGTTGATTAATAATTTGGTTTTATGTTTTTTTTTTGTTTTTTTTTAAGTTTTCATTTTTTTTTTTAAAGTTAAATGACTGAGTGATATTGTTTTGTGGTGAGTAATGTGTTTCTAATGAGTGATAATGTTCCGGTTTCTCTCTCTCTCTCTCTCTCTCTCTCTCTCTCTCTCTCTCTCTCTCTCTCTCTCTCTCTCTCTCTCTCTCTCTCTCTCTCTCTCTCTCTCTGTTTTCTGGAAGTCACATATATTATATATTTTTTTTTCCTCGAAGCATCCGTTATTTTTTTCTTTATCTTTTTTTTCTTTTCCTCGCTTTTCTATAATTATCCATTTTTTCTCTCTCTTCTTCGCTTTTCTAGAATAATTATCTTTCAAAGTATCTATTTTTCTTTCTTTTATGTCACTTTCTAAATCGGTTTTCTGGAACTAATATTTTTCGAAGTGTTTTTTTTTCTCTCTTTTCCTTGCTTTTCTATAAGTCATATTCTTTTAAGTTTCCTTTCTCTCTCTCTCTCTCTCTCTCTCTCTCTCTCTCTCTCTCTCTCTCTCTCTCTCTCTCTCTCTCTCTCTCTCTCTCTCTCTCTCTCTCTTCCTCGCTTTTCTATTAGTCTAATCTTTTCTGTTTAGTTTTTTCTCTTCATTTTTTTCTCTTTCTTCCCAGCTTTCCTAGAATATATATATATATTTTTTTCGAAGTTTCCATTTTTTGCCCATTTAATTATTCCAGAGCATCAAGTAAACAACAAATACTGGAAGAGGAGGAGGAGGAGAAGGAAGATAGACACCTGCGCACATCTCCATCCCACGTCTCCCTCGCAAAGGTCAGCGGAAATCAACTGAGAAAAAAATAACCAGACTATAATGTAGAAAATAAAAAAAAAAACACGATCTCCAAGGTAGGAATAAACAAAATGAGCGGGAAGGGAGGTACTGTGATTGATGTTGGTTCTGGTGGGACAACTACTACTACTACTACTATTACTACTACTGCTACTGCTGCTGCTGCTCCTTCTAATACTGCTAATACTTGTTTACTCTTCTGAATGAATGAGTTTGGTAAGTTGGATGTTCCTCTTTTAGTTTATGACTGACTGACTGACTAACTGATTGACTGAGTGACCGACTGACTGACTGAATGAATAGTTTACAGAATTATTGACTGAATGAATGACTAAATGAATGGA
>NC_087159.1:27382500-27385000 GCF_035594125.1 Scylla paramamosain | reverse complement strand
GGCAGGCGCCACATGAAAAGACTTAACATTAGAAAAATGGCAATGGTAAAAAGAAGTAAGACATTTGTACATTAGTGACTTGAAAAACACGGAATGAAAAATGATGAGAAACTGGTATGTTCATTAAAGCCTTCTTCTATTTCCCCTGGGAGTAACACACACACACACACACACACACACACACACACACACACACACACACACACACACACACGATTCGCACACAGACAGAGGGAGAGAAGATGACACGAGAGAAAGACGACAACAACAACAACAACAACAACAACAACAACAGACGACGACCAACAAAACAAAACAAACAAACAAACAAAACAACAAACAACAAACAAACAAAAAAATAACAACCATACACCACACATACACACACACACACACACACACACACACACACACACACACACACACACACACACACACACAAAACAAAACAAAATCCCAAAAAATAAAAAAATAAATAAATCAAAGATCAAAAGCGAGAGAGAGAGAGAGAGAGAGAGAGAGAGAGAGAGAGAGAGAGAGAGAGAGATACCATCGGTTCACCAAAATCGGGTTCTTTAAATTATTGGCTTGCAAGTCTAAGCGGTCACCAGGTTTTCCAATCACCAATAAGCAGCACTCCTGAAGGCTCGCGATACTGAAAGGCCAAAGGAGAGGACGAGGGCGAGGGAGAGAGGGAGGGAGAGAGAGAGGAGGAGGAGGAAAGACGGTGAAGAAAGGAGGGAGTGAGAGAGACTGGGATGATGAAGGAAGGAGGCAGAGACGGAAAGCAACTAGTGAGTGGAAGAAAGATGTTGAGGGAGGGAGGGAGAGGGAGAGACCGCGTGAAGGAGGGAAGGGAGGGAGAGAGGCAAGGGGAATGCTGAGGGAGGAAGGGAGGGAGGCAGTGTAGGTGATAGGAAAGATGGTGCGAGAAGAAGGAAGGAAGAGAGGGACTGAGTGAGAGAGGTAGATGGGGAAGGAGGGAAGGAGAGAATGAGTAAGAGAGGTAAGGGTGATCTTGAAGGAAGGAAGGATGAGGGAAAGACTTGAGTGAGGAGGGAGAGAGTTACTTGTGAGAGAAGGAGGGAGAAGGAGATGGTAAGGAGGAAGTATCAGACACGAAGGAAGAAAAAGTAACACTGGGAAGGAGAGAGAAACACTAGAGAAAATAGATGAATGAAAAATAAGAAACAAGAAAAAAAAACATTGTAACTGACATGAGAAAGTAGGAAGAGGAATAAACAAGAATACATTAATAAAAGCAGAGAAAACGATAGACAACTGACAGGAGGGGAAAAAAAAAAGGATAAATTAAAAAAAGCATAGTAATAATAGATGAATAAAAAAAAACAGTAGGAGGAAAAGAAAAAAAAAAAACAAGGTACATGAATAAAAAGATAAAAAAAACAAGAAAAATAATAACCAACTGAAAAACAAACAGAAGATAAGACAACAAACAAGAGTAAATAAGAGAATACAAACAAACTAAGCAAACAGGGAGGGAAAGAGAGAGAGAGAGGGAGTGAAAGAGAGAGAGAGAGAGAGGGCGAGAAGATCAACAGTACCAAACACTAGAGAACAAACAATAGAGAATAAACACGGGAGGTAAACAGGGAAAGATAAAAAGGAGGTGAGGAAGAAACAGCGCTCAACCAACAGTGAGATGTAAGCAAGCGGTAAAGCACAAAAGGGGGAAAAAAAGGAGGAAAAAAGAAAGACAAAAAAAGAAAGTGGAAAAAAATAGGAAAAAAACTGCTGAGAAAACATGACAGATTGAGGTTTAGATTAACAAGTATTCAAATAGTTTAACACTTGAGTGGGAAAGAAAGAGAGAGAAAAAAAGGAAAAAAAGAACCAAATCAAAAGCAAGGAGTGTTCGTGTGTTCTCTCTCTCTCTCTCTCTCTCTCTCTCTCTCTCTCTCTCTCTCTCTCTCTCTCTCTCTCTCTCTCTCTCTCTCTCTCTCTCTCTCTCTCTCTCTCTCTCTCTCTCTCTCTCGTATGCGTTTCCCGTCAAGACTTTTTAAGAATTCTCGCTAAAGGAGAGAAAGAGAGAGAGAGAGAGAGAGAGAGAGAGAGAGAGAGAGAGAGAGAGAGAGAGAGAGAGAGAGAGAGAGAGAGAGAGAGAGAGAGAGGACAGAAACACAATCATCAACAATACCTCCCCTTTCCTCTCACCACCACCACCGCAACCACCACCACAACCACCACCACCACTACCACCACCACCACCGCCACCTCTTCTCCCTTCAGCGTGGCGGGAAAGAATTAAGTTCCTTGCCATGGCGACACCACGAGGCAGGAACGGAACGATTTAGTGGGAGAATTTGTCCTCCTCTCACATACCATTCCTTCACCATCATCATCACTATCAATACTATCACCACTATCACTATCATCCTCCCACTCTGTTTTTTTTTGTTTTATCTTTCTTCTTTCTCTTACTCCTTGTTTTCTTTTTTCCTTTGTCTTACACGTACTATTACTAACTATGCCATTTATT
>NC_087159.1:27372500-27377500 GCF_035594125.1 Scylla paramamosain | reverse complement strand
ACTTCTGGTTATAGAGAAATAGTGATATGAGGTACATACGCCGTAACATTTGTCGCTGTTCGTCCTCTTTCTCCTCCTCCTCCTCCTCCTCCTCTAAAGTCGTCATTTCGCTTCTTTCTTTTCTTTCTCTCTCCCTCTTTTTTTCTTCCTGGAGTTATTGACAGATCTAGCTGACCTTGAATTTACTTTTTTCTTTTCTTTCTTTTCTCTCATTCTCTTCATCTTTTTTTTTTTTTTTTCCACTTTTGCCCTTTCGTGAGTGCTGCTTATCTTTTTTTCTATTTTATTCTTGTTTCGTGACTATTTCTGCTTCTGTTTGACGTTGGAGGAGGAGCCAGAGGAGGAGGAAGAGGAGGAGGGGGACGAGGAGGAAGAGGAGGAGGAGGAGGAGTGAAACATATGATCATTTTAGATTTCCAAAAATGGCAAAGCATCACGACTCTCCATGATACACACACACACACACACACACACACACACACACACACACACACACACACACACACACGCCTCATGCAGTATTCTCGCGCCGCCTCCAGGTCAGGTCGGCAGGAGGAAGGAGGCGTGGCGGCGTGTGCATCATTCATCCCGTCATTCACTCCTCTCGGTGCTGCATTACGGGCGTGGGTCATCTGGTCATGCAGTCTTCAGCCACTCATTGCTCTTCTTTTTCTTCTTCTTCCTCCTCCTCCTCTTGCAGTCTTACCTCTCATTTCAGTTTCTTTCTCTCCTTTCCTCTCTTCACTCTGTCTTCCTCCCTATTCATGCTTTCTTCACTCCTTCCCTCTTCCTTTCCTTTATTCAGTTAGTCTTCCTCCCTGTCTTGTCATTCTGTCCTTCATTCTCTCCTTTCCTCTCTCTTCCTTTCGTCTTTCTCTCTGCCTTGTCACTCTCTCCTTCACTCCCTTTTCTCTTCCTTAGTTATCACGCTTGTTTTCACCTCTTAGCGTCTTCATTACTTTCCTCATTCTCCCCTTCCTTACTGCTCTGCTATGCGCTCTCTCTCTCTCTCTCTCTCTCTCTCTCTCTCTCTCTCTCTCTCTCTCTCTCTCTCTCTCTCTCTCTCTCTCTCGTGATTATTTCTCTATTTTCCTTACTTTTTTCTTTCCCTTATTATTATTATGTCTTCTTCATGTCTTTCTCTTATCTCATTATCATCCGTCTTTCTTCCCTTCCCCACTAATCTCTCTCTCTCTCTCTCTCTCTCTCTCTCTCTCTCTCTCTCTCTCTCTCTCTCTCTCTCTCTCTCTCTCTCTCTCTCTCTCTCTCTCTACCATCACCACCCATTCCTCTCCTCTCTTATCCCTCCCCTTCTATTACTTCATCCTTTCAATGATAGAGAGAGAGAGAGAGAGAGAGAGAGAGAGAGAGAGAGAGAGAGAGAGAGAGAGAGAGAGAGAGAGAGAGAGAGAGAGAATTTATTGACCACAGAGTTCAGTACTGATATAGAATTACAAAACAAACAAATGGTATGGAACAGAAAATACATAAAAGCGGATAATGAAATGCCTGAAAGAAAACTGTAGGGTACGTTATCATAAAAAACAAACTTTTACACAAATTGAAAACACGCCAATACACAATAACTGAAAACACGGGCTAGCAACATACACACACACACACACACACACACACACACACACACAAGAGAGAGATCACATCAACGAGCGTGCAAAGTCGAAGGCTTGACAATATTCCCCCTCAATATCTGAAGGAAAATTAACAGTAATGTTTGCACCTCGCCACTCAGGACATCGATTGGGCGTGCGTGGCGGGGCGTGCATGGGCGTGAAGGTGCGCCATGCTTCTCACACACGCCCCGCCACGCCTACACAGCCCTCCAGCCCCCCCAAAGCCAGTCCCGGCAGTGGTAGCAGTGAGTTTTATGGAGTTAGCAAAGCAGAACATTATATTCAATCCGATCATAGAGAGTGCGTCCATTACCTGCATGCTCGCCAGCCCACTGATACCTGCCTGCCCTCTCCTGTGTCCGGGGCGACTCACACCTGTTCTATGTAGCAGCTTCGTCTTTACACCTGTCCTATCGCCTTCACGACCTGTTCCATCTTTCATACCTTTTCTCTTGTTTTTGCACCTGTTTCACTGTCTGTTCTATTCCTTTTCACACCTGTTCTGTTCATCTCCCATGCCTGTTCTATCTTCTCCACATCCGTTCTGTCGCTTTCACCGTCTGTTAGATTCGTTTTACACCTGTTTTATTCAATTTACACCTGCCCTATCCTTGTTATACTTGTTCTAACCTGTTCTGTCCTCCTTCATACCTTTCCTACCCTCCTCACACCTGGCATATTCACCACACACCTGCGCTTCCCTCCTAATGCATCCTCACTCCTGCTTTGCTCTTCCTTATACGAGTACCTGCCTTGCTAATCTTGCTAACCTCTCACCTGTCATACTGTATCACACCTGTTGTAACCTTCCTAATGCCGGTTCTTGCCTCTCTCACCTGACACCTTCCTTCCTTCCTTCCTTTCCTCTATTTCCCTCCTACCTGATTCCACCAGATACCTACATTCTCCTATTAATTTTTCCCTCTTCATAACAACACTTGGTACTACCCTCTCTCCTCTCCCCTTTCTCCTCCACCTCCTTCTCATCTTACTTTTTCCCTCCCCTTCTCCTGCCTTCCTATTACAATACCAGTTCCTCCTCGTCCTCTTCTTCTTCTCCTCCTCCTCCTCCTCCTCCTCCTCCTCCTAGTCTTCCTATAGTTTCTCTCATGATTTCCTTCCTATATCTCCTCCTCCTCTTCCTCTTCCTCCTCCCCCTCCTCTTAACTTCCCCACTACAATAAGCTTCCTTCCTACTCCTCCTCCTTCTCCTCCTCTTCCTCCTCCTACGTTTCCCAGTATAATAACTACTGCCCCAACCTCCTCTCTTCTTCCTCCTCCTCCTTTATCCTCTCCCAGCCCTTCCTACCTTCTACCTCCTCCCTTTCAGGACTACTCATCTCCTCTTCTATTCCCGGTCCTCCTTGCCTCTCCTCCTTTCTATTTTCCTCATCCCCGCCTCTCCAACGTTCTCGCTATATTTTCTTCTTCCTCCTCCTCCTCCTCCTTGTCTTCCTCCTCCTCTTTGTCTTTTTCCTCCTCCTGAAACGTGTACGTCTGATGGCTTCTTGTACTTTCAGTTATTTTTCCTATGTTCTTATGTTGTTGTTGTTGTTGTTGTTGTTGTTGTTGTTGTTGTTGTTGTTGTTGTTGTTCTTCTTCTTCTTCTTCTTCTTCCTCCTCCTCCTTCTCCTTCTCGTCCTCTTCTTCCTCCTGTTACGTGAAGGCCTGATGACGATTAGCAGCTTCCTTATGTTCTTCCTTCTCCTCCTCCTCCTCCTCCTTCTTCTTCGTCCTCTTCCTCCTCCTCGTCCTCCTCCTTCTCCTTCTCCTCCTACTCCTTCTCATTCTCCTCCTCCATCTCTTCTTCCTCCTTCACCAGTTCTCGAAGACCTCTATGCTCTGCCGCCAGTGACACACAGAGACAGTGGGATGGCAGACCTGACTCGCCCAGACAGACAGCTTAGCCCACCGCTCTCTCCCCCGCCTCGCCACAAACTTCTCACTTCCCCTCCCGCCGGACAGATCACCTCCCGCGGCGCCCTTTGTGTCTCCCTGACCAGACTGGAGTTTGGTGGTGGTGGTGGTGGTGGTTGTTGTTGTAGATAATTGTTTCTCCTACTTCTACAACTGTTACTGTCACTACTACCACTACTGCTACTACTACTACTACTACTACTACTACTAACTGCTGCTGCTGCTGTTCCTGCTGTTGCTACTACTACTGCTGGTGCTGTTGTTGATCTTAGTATTAATGTTGTAAGGTGTAACTATGAAAACAGCTCTAAATGTCGTCTTTGTTGTTAAATGAAGAGGAGGAAGAAGAAAAGAAGAGGAGAAAGAAGAAAAGAAGAGAAGAAAAAGAAAAAAATATGAAAAAGAAAAAGAAAAAGAACAACAAAAGCAAAAACAACAAGATAATGATGATGAAGAAGTACCACAGCAACAACAACAACAACAACAACAACAACAACAGCAACAACAACAACAATAATAATAATAATAATTATAATGATAATATTAATAATAATAATAATAATAATCCTAACGAGACTCTCAGTGGCGTTACCTTGAAGTGGTTAATCCCTGAACAATCATCTGATATCCTATGACTTAATCTCTCTCTCTCTCTCTCTCTCTCTCTCTCTCTCTCTCTCTCTCTCTCTCTCTCTCTCTCTCTCTCTCTCTCTCTTCCTTTTCGCTCCATTTCATTAATTAGCGTTGGTTGTTCTCTTCTCTTCTTCCTTTCACTATTCTTTCCTTATATTCCTCTTCTTCTTTGTTGCCTCATTTGCTCTCTCTCTCTCTCTCTCTCTCTCTCTCTCTCTCTCTCTCTCTCTCTCTCTCTCTCTCTCTCTCTCTCTCTCTCTCTCTCTCTCTCTCTCTCTCTAATTGCTTTATTCTGTTGTTCCTTCTTATTAGCATATTTATCTCCGTTTTCTCTCCTCTCTTCTCTTTCATCTTCCTCTATTTCCTCCTCCCTTAATTTTTCTGCTACCATATTATTTTCTCTTTCTCCTCCTCTTCCTCTTACTCCTACTTCTTCTGTTGCTTATTTGTATATCTATTTCCTCCTCCGCTTCCTCCTCTTTATTCTGATTTTGTTATTATCATACCTCTCTCTCTCTCTCTCTCTCTCTCTCTCTCTCTCTCTCTCTCTCTCTCTCTCTCTCTCTCTCTCTTGCTCAGTTACTCCATCCTCGCTTTCTCTTCCCCGCTTCCTCTTGTTTCTTATTTCCGTAATCGCCTCTTCCATCTTTATTTTATTCTCTTTCTATGTATTTTATTTTCGTACATGTGTCCTTGTTTTCTCTTCTTCTGTCTCTCTTATTTATCGTGTGTTCTTCTCTAATTTATCTTCGTTATCTGTTTTTAGCATTCTTTATTCCATTTGTACTTCGGTTAATTCTCTTTATTTTCTTGTTTCCT
>NC_087159.1:27365000-27367500 GCF_035594125.1 Scylla paramamosain | reverse complement strand
ACCTACACGTGGCAATCCCTGTAGAAAACATGCCTAAATATTTCCACCTATCACTCTCTTTCACTTATCATCCGCAAATTGTTTCATCAGAAAAATGCTCAATATCTGAGTTCCACAGGTCTCATCTCATGTGGGGAGAAAACCACTGGTCTTGTTTACACGTGGCTTCGCTCGAGGGGGTCCCAATATAGGGCAGACGGTGACAGAGTGGTCAGCACACGGAAATGGTGATGTGTGGCTTCCGAGTTCGAGTCTCAACGGAAGCTGGTCATTTTTCTGGCTCCGTGGAGTGTCCGAAGGTGATCCACGTGCTGCCACCAATATTGTGCTTGATTCTGCCCGTCTTGGGGGATGCGTGAGATTCTGCGTGAGACTTTACTTGTACAAGGCACCATTTTAAGTATTATTTGGGACAGAAACAGAAAGACAGACAGAGAGATGGACAGATAGACAGACAGACAAACAGAGAGAGAGAGAGAGAGAGAGAGAGAGAGAGAGAGAGAGAGAGAGAGAGAGAGAGAGAGAGAGAGAGAGTGTGTGTGTGTGTGTGTGACCCCTAAGCCACTCATATAAGCTCCCTCTAATCTTCTTACTGGAGATGCCTTGTGTAATTCAACTGACCTTGTGTTCCCTCTTTATTTCCTGATGTTCTTATGTTCTAACAAACCAGAAAGCCCACCACACACGCTATGTACATGCACGATAAAACTAAGCCATCATAAACAAATATACTACACATAAGCATGAATTACTCTCAACATAATTAATGTCAGGCACCGTCAAAGATAATACAAGTCACGCAACGTACAATATTAATACAATAATCACAGATGTACATTTTGATAAGTGCATATCTGAAAATCCAGGTTATTCAGATTCGCAGCGCCAATATCACATTAGTTTTTTTTTCTTTTTTCATGACATCCCTGAGATCTCAGACGCAATGTGAAATGTGCGTCTATTCCCAGCGCGTCGTAATGAAGCTAAATGAAATAATAGCAGGAGGCTGGATATTCTGTCTTCAGTCTTGTATTTCCAACGGAGAGAAAAGAAAATATTGCTCCTACTTTTACTACTATTAAGACTACTTCATCCTTTTCTTTCTTTTCTTTCTTTCTTCTTTATCTTCTGCTATTGCTGCCACTAACACTATTACTACTTTTACTACCACTACTACTACTACAACTACTACTACTACTACTATTACTACTACTGCAACTACTACCCTTCCCCTTCCTTCCCTTCCTTTCTTTCTCACTCCTTTTTCTTCTTCTTCTTCTTCTTCTGCTGCTGCTGCTGCTACTACTACTACTACTACTACTACTACTACTACTACTACTACTACTACTACTACTACTACTACTACAACTACCACTGCTACCACTGCTACCACTACTATTACTACTACTGCTACTACTATTAATTAATCCTTTTCTTTCTTCCTTTCTCTGTTCTTTTCTTCTTCTACCACCACTACCGTAACAAAACCAGCATTTAGATCCCACAAATCAAGGCGTCCTTTGAGAAAATTATCTGTGAATCCCATGAAGTGGTGTCAGTGCGGCGCCACCTTTAGCAGAAGTGACCAGCCAAATGCCAACCCAAGGTCCCCGTCAGTAATTGGCTCTCACCACCACGACAGCCGCCCTGCCACGGCCCCCTGGTGACAAGGACGCCCAACACATGTCCACGCACCAAATTATACAGGTCTGGCTTCTCCTATTACCTGCACCGCCTCGCCATGGAATTTAGATCAACCCAACATAGATCTGACTTGCCTAACTTGCTTTGTCTAACATAGCCAAACTTAGCCTTATCTTACCTACGTAACTTGCCTTTCTTTGCCTTGCCTAACCTAACCGAACTTCCCTTGCCTTGCCTTATCTAACCTAACAGAACTTAGCTCAGACTTGCCTATATTATCCTAACCTAACATAACCTTACCTAATTTGCCTTGCCTTGCCTTGCCTTGCCTAACTTAGTCAACCTAACACAACATAACCCAACCCAACCCAACACAATCCAACCCAGTTCAACCAAACATAACATAACCCAACCTAACCTAACCTAACCAACCTTTACCCAATCCAACCCTATCCAACAAACCAGCCTTATCCAACCAACCAAAAGTAACACAAGCAACCCAGCATTACCCAACAACCCAACCCAACCCAATCCAAGCTGTATCAAGGAAGAAATATGACGTCTCGCCCTAACATCTGAGCTTTAAAACAGATTATCTCATGACCAAGTAACTTTTTAGCATGAGGGACTAGAAATAATGTTATCCTTATGCTTTAAAAATACTCATGTAATTATAATGTTGAGAGAGAGAGAGAGAGAGAGAGAGAGAGAGAGAGAGAGAGAGAGAGAGAGAGAGAGAGAGAGAGAGAGAGAGAGAGAGAGAGAGAGAGAGAGAGACTTTAAAGTGCCTTGACTCTCTGTCTTGGGAGGAAACACAGGAGCAGGGGAGGAGCAGGGGAGGAGGGACACAGCTGCA
>NC_087159.1:27350000-27360000 GCF_035594125.1 Scylla paramamosain | reverse complement strand
TTTAATTTTCCTCCTTCTACTCATCTTATTTCATTCTTCTTCTTTTTCCACTTCCACATTTCTCCCTCTTTCTCCTTCCTGCTCCTCCTCCTACTCTTTGCTCCCTGTTATGAGTGAAATTGCTGGAGAGGTGGCAGTGGGTAATAGAATGACTGTTTAATTATTTGGGATGGTGACGGTCAGCCTGGGTGCAAAGATTTCTTTTTTTTTCCTCTTTTTTACAGTGTTCGTGGAAATACCGGGCAACTTGGAGGGGTGTTAACGGGAAAACTCTAACCTGGTATAAAAAATGCATGAACAAAAAGTGAAAACAGGGTGGTGAAACTATTTTGACAGGGCACAAAAATTTCAATCGTCAGGTAAGAAAGGGAAAAAAGACAGTTCTCGCATTTTCATCACTCAAGCTTATTATCATGTCAGAGTTTTCTCAATAGTACGTGACATGGCCAGTGTGTAGAAGAGTGCACAGGAACAACATAGCCCATAGTGTGTATGAGAACGCACAGAAACAGAGGAAAAATTAAGATGTTTTAGGAGGAAAATCGTCAAGTAGGAAGTTGATTTAAATTGAGATTGAGGTACAGTGTCACAAATTTACATACGAGGAGGTCAGTGCAACAAGGGCAGAGCATCCATCCACAGCGGCAGTGCTCTTTCCTCATAAACATCAACCGCAATCCTGATAGTTTTTTAGTTGGCGTGGACAATCTGCCCCCATCACAGCGTCTATAAGATCTGAGGACACATTATTTAAAGACTTGTTAAGGTATAGTCGTTTAAAGTTTCACAAAGTTTCAATGCGTTTTTTTTTTCTTTTTTTTTTTTTTTGGGGGTGGGGGTGCAAATTCTGGAAGTGTCATTTTCTTTCCTTTCTGCACTGAGCTCCTCTTACCATATTAGTAGTACATTATATACACTCGCATGACTCCCGCCTTACACGTTTCAGATGTGGGAATTTTGTCATTATTTACAGCCTTTATTTAGCACCAATATAACAATTATTTAACCCTTTCACTGCTACGTATTCTTTTCCCATGATCCCCTGCAACTCTTCAGACGCTTATCTTATTTAATTTTTTTTTTTTTTTTTTGTACTAAAACACCTTAATTAGTTATGTTGCCAAAATTCATCTTTTATTTTCTCTCTATTCATCTGTCCATGCAAACTTCATTTTTCATACTGCTTTCAGTGTCACCAAAAGACGACCACGGCAGTGAAGGGCTTAAGACCAGGCAGCTGCTACCTGTGTTGAATTTAAGAAACCTAATACTTTTATTCACATATTTTCAATGTTAAAACAAGAGAAAAACGTGAAATATCTAGTTTTCTTGTGATAAATCGTCCAAGGCGCAAGGGTACATGAATTTCTCAGAATCTCCCGGAAGTGTGACATGACTTTAGAAATGTTGCGAGTCACTGCCTGAAGAAATGACTGGGAATGTTCGCTTGGGAGTGGTCAACAGATGGAATGTTTGTTGCACAGTGAAAAGGAATATTCATCTGTTTTATTCTGGAATGGATTAATAGAACGAGCGTTTAGTTATAGGGTGAAAAATAATGTTTAACTCTTTTATTTTGAGAGGGATTAACGGAATAATAAGCGTTTAGTTCTGTGATAAACGATATATTTATTTTGTTATCGGAGCAATATATATAAATGAAATGTTTAATGGTATATTGATAAAAAAAAAAGATAAATGTTTAGGTTTGTTGTGTGAGGGATTGAGAAACCGAATATTTACTTGTATACTAATGAACAGCTTACCTATAAAGAAGAAAAATCTTATCTTGCCAAACAACGAAAGGCAATCCAGTGAACGTGGTAATAAAACAAGTAATATATTGAAGTATCCCATCATTTCAAAAACTGTTATTCATGTCAAGATCAGACGATTAAGTGGCTGGCCGTCAGATCTTTCTTCCAACACACTCACCTCCAAAGATAAGACTGCATTAACTTTCCTTCTTTCCTTAATTCATTCACTCACTCACTCTTTCCTTCCTTCCTTCTTTCCTTCTCGATTCTTTTCTGTTTTTTTTTTTCTTTTTTTCTTCGACTTCATCTTTTGTAGGCGCACAATTCCCGCCAAGTGAAAAGAAAACGAGACTCTGAGAATTTTACGAGTGGGAAAAGAAAACGAAACGACGGGGACGCTTCAATGGTACTGCTCCCTCTCCCTCTCCCTCTCCCTCTCTCTCTCTCTCTCTCTCTCTCTCTCTCTCTCTCTCTCTCTCACCTTTCCCTCATTACTCTAAACCCTCCTTTCGGCGGAAGAGACGAGTCCCCTTCGGCAAGAGAAATACTGTGGCAATCTTGCACCACCCCTCCTCCTCCTCCTCCTCCTCCTCCTCCTCCTCCTCCTCTAGCGATAAAGCTCCAGCCAGTTTTGTTCCATTTTCGTCTGACGGATGTGCCTGGATTCTTGCTGGAGGAGGAGGAGGAGGAGGAGGAGGAGGGTACAATAGTGTTGTGGGGACTTAGACGGAAAGAAAGGGTTGTTCTTGGTTAAAGGAGGAGGAGGAGAAGGTGAGGAGGAGGAGGAGGAGGAGGAGGAGGAGGAGGAGGAGGAGGAGGAGGAGGAGGAAGAGGAAGAGGAAGAGGAAGAGGAAGAAGAAGAGGAGGAGGAAGAGGAGGAGGAAGTGGTAGTCGTGGTGGAAGAACAAGAACAAGGACAAGAAGAAGAAGAAGAAGAAGAAGAAGAAGAAGAAGAAGAAGAAGAAGAAGAAGAAGAAGAAGAAGAAGAAGAAGAAGAAGAAGAAAAGAAAAAAAAAGAAAGACAACAACAACAAACAACAACAACACTGCACACAAACAAAACACACAAACATTTACACACACACACCACTCTAGTACCAACCTAACTCACCCCCCCACCCCCAACACCCACCCCCACCACCAAGCGCACCCCTCCACCCCTTCCCCCTCCACCCCTTTCCCCTCCACCCGCGCCCTCGGTGAAACATGGGCTTGGTGCGTGACGTGGAGAGAAGGAGAGAGGAAAATATAAAAATAACATAAAGAAAACAAAGAAAACATAAAGAAATCGTCAGTAGTTTCTTTCTCTCTCTCTCTCTCTCTCTCTCTCTCTCTCTCTCTCTCTCTCTCTCTCTCTCTCTCTCTCTCTCTCTAATTACCCTCGTTTTTCTTATCTGTTGCTTTGTTCAACGTAATTATTATTTTTCTTGGATGGATGGATGTACGCAGAAACGGAGGCAAGGTGGGGAGGGGGGAGGTAATGAGGGGAGAGTGAGAGATGGAGAAGGAGAGAGGGAGGAGGATGTGGAGGAGAGGGTAATTAGGAGAAGTGAAAAGTGTGTGTGTGTGTGTGTGTGTGTGTGTGTGTGTGTGTGTGTGTGTGTGTGTGTGTGTGTGTGTGTGTGTGTGTGTGTGTGTGTGTGTGCGAGCGAGTGGGTAGGTGGATGTACATTTTGATCTCTCTCTCTCTCTCTCTCTCTCTCTCTCTCTCTCTCTCTCTCTCTCTCTCTCTCTCTCTCTCTCTCTCTCTCTCTCTCTCTGTCCATCTATCTATTTCTACACAATCAATCTTTATAGTCCGGTTGCTGAACACGATTTTGAGGTGAACTTTGTAAAAATTCCCCAAAGCAAGTTGTGTAGAATCAGGTTGTATAGGATTTGAATGATTCCCAGCTGGCATCATTGAGTGTTTTGTGAAATTCAAGATGGCGTCCAAGATGGCCACTACGGAACGTAATTCTTAAATTGGTTCCCAAATGTTTATTTCTTCACAGAATTTTACATGTTATGTCAAATGTGGGGGTTCTGAGGTCAAGGAATCCACTGATGACCATAAAATTAATAAACTGCATATTATCATTTTATTTAATTATATTTACATTTTATTTTATTTTTTTCATAATTCGCAGGGGTGGCTTATGGCGATTTGAAGCGATCAACACAATCGAGGCATAATTTTGTAACGCATGTACTTGATTACCTTACTCATGCAATTTTTGTTACAGTATTGATATCATCTATCAACAAATAACAATGCAGTCTATTGTAATTATAATCCTGAAGCTTCGTGACGTGTAATCTTCCTTGTCTCTTTGTTCTTTGGATGGTGGTGGTGGTGGTGGTGGTGGTGGTGGTGGTGGTGGTGGTGGTGGTGAATATTAAGTTTTCTTTTCTTTCTCTCTTTTCAGGATTAATAAGTGTTGACCAGAACAGATCAAAATGACCGAGTGTTGCTTTAAACTTCTGGCCGGATGTAGTAAGCAGCTAACAAGACTTTGTCCAGTGCAGAGGTAGAGGGAATTCAGTCTGTGATTAACACCAGCAAACTAAGTGGTGACGTTTTGCCAACAGGCTTACAAACGTGTATCAGAGACAGTAAGGGCTATACTGTACCATGTCACAGATCCTGTTTGTCATACACTTCAAAACTCAAAATTAACAGCTTCTTGCAGTAGCGCCACCCAAGCTTAAGTGAGACCCCGCCTCAGAAAAGAACATAACGATCTCACAGTGATACCGAATTCAGTTTTCAGACTCACTGTACATTCCTTGGTCACACATGCCTAAAAGAACGGAACTCGAAAGATCCTGGAAGATGGAGGCCTGTAAGTCGATGCCGAGCCGTAGATTCAGGACCAGGTGACAATACACTCAGAGACACAATTCTTCAGGTGTGTTATGAACGCAGTGACCAGTGGGCCAAAAATGATGAACTTCACGTTCTTGGTGCAGTAAGTGATTAACACGCAGCGGATGTGGAGACTCATTCATGAGCCCCAAATCAACAAAATGCCCAGGAACCTCAGAGACTAAACCTCAGGAGGATGCAGTATTTGAAAAGCTCATAAAAGTCATGGAGTCTGACATGGACAGCTGTGGTCAACTCAAATCTACAACCAATACACGAATAAAAAAGGCACAAAACTCAAAGGACAAGCTCTTGTTGAGGCAATACCAAAGCACTTAGGTGAACAGTTGTTATTTCTGTCCTGTACAAGTCTAGCAACCCTCCTGGTATTCAGGACACGTGCCTCTCAATTGGTACAACTTTACCTGAAATTAAGTCTGTTGCAAAGCAGATTTGCATGGAATCAAAATCCACTGACTTGGAAGGAGATTACTCTTAGGAAACTTGTCATCACTTTGTCAGATCCTGTAACACATGAAATTCAGAAAGGAAAGCTGTTGCATTCATTGCCAGCCGTTACGGAAGTAAGGCCATGGGCACAATGTCGGATGTTCGGTTCAGTGTGAAGTAACATAAAACTGCAAGAGGAAAATCTCAGAGATTTAGATTAGAAGTAACATATAACCGCAAGAGGAAAATCTCAGAGATTTAGATTAGCTTCACTTTAGTCAGCTCTAATGCATTTCGAATGATGTCAGGAGAGCACAGCACCAGGCTTGTCTGTGGAAGGCATCACTGCAAACGTCTATTCCCGATCTGGACTCAGAATATGGATGGAAGGCAGACCATGAAAACCACATCCTCCTTCCGGTTACATTTCCACCTGGCACTCTGGCTGCCGCTCGACGATGCTCTTGTCACAAGGCAGATATTTCTTGTTGTCCATTTTGCCAAAGCAATGCCACTTCTAGTCTTTATTGCTTAAACTCGTTGAACAAAACATTTCAGGATGCTGTTGACGAAGCAAGTGACACCGACATGGAATCGAATGAAGAAACTTATGAAATATAATACATGTAAATTTCCGTGTAGTTTCCATGTGGTCTTGTCAACTGATTTTTACTTTAGTCCCACGAAGGATGTTGTTTCCATTGGTGCTGGTTTACTTGTTTGTCCGTCCGTCTGCCTGTTAACATGACGTCTCATCTTTCACAAGCTGATTTTCATGGAATTCAGTGTGTAGGCAGACCTTGGTGTAAGGAACAGGTAATTTAATATTGGAGCAGATCTTGCTCTGGATGTGTAACCATTATTGTTTTTGCTGAATAACTTCAAAGGAATTGTTATGGCATATATTTGTTTAGAACCCAAAGGTTACATTTTCAAGATTAAAGAGTATTATTACAAGGGTGTATGTAGTTAATAATAGCAATTTGTGAAAACAGCACAGCCTTGGATGTCTGATCTCTGTTTGTTGAAGCATGAAATTATTTGAACATGAGTATAATTAAACAAAGTTAAGATATACATTTGGTCACAAATGAAATCATTGACCTCAAAAACCCCATATTTAACATATTACATGAAAATTCGGTAAAGAAATAAATATTTGGAAACCAATTTAAGAAATAGTCTCTATTTCTTAAATACATCTTGGACGCCATCTTGAATTTCTCAAAACGCTCAATGATGCCACCTGGGCATCAGTAAGGTCTTGATTTTACACAATTTGGTCTACCAAAATCAGTCATAACCTGCTTGGGAGGTAATTTTGCAAGGCTCACTGCCGGGCTGCTGGACTATTAACACACACACACACACACACACACACACACACACACACACACACTCACACATAGACTGACCAATGAAATCACCCAAAACAGTCCGACCAGCCAACAAACACACAAACACAAACAAACAGACAAACATACAAACAAACACGCCCCACCACCACTCGTAAACACATCAGTTTGTATACAGAGAATAAATCTGCTGAAAAATAACCATAAAAATGAATAAGAGTGACGCGAAGTGTATACATAAACACATTCCTTCACTCTTTCACTCACTCCGCGGTGCAGGTGGTATGATGAAGAAGAAAAAGAATATCAACAAAACAAGAACGGAAGGAAAAAGGAGAAATAAAAGAGGTAGAACAAGAACAAGAAAGAAAAAAAAACAAAGAAATAAACAGAGGAAGAGAAAAAAAGACGGAAAGAACAGTAGCAAAAAGATGATAGGCAAACAACGGACAACAACAACAACAACAACAACAACAACAACAACAACAACAACAACAACAACAACAACAATAACGTCAACAACAACAAGATCAGCAAGGACAACAACAAAATCAGCAAGGACAATCACAACAACAACAACAATGATACGATGACGGAAACGAGAATGATAACACTGACAACGATTACAACATCACAAACAACAACAACAACAACAACAACAAAAAAAACAACAACAACAACAACAACAGAGATTCGAGAACAAATATTAAACTAAGAAAAAGATCACAATTATTATCAACACTTAAAAAAAATAATAATAATAACAACAATAAGAACATTACTACAACTATTATTACTACTACTACTACTACTACTACTACTACTACTACCACAACAACGACAACCACCACCACCACCACCGCCACCAAAGCGAAGCCCGGGTCGATGGCATACGCCGCGGCTTTCTCGTGTGTGTGAATGTTGACAGTATGCGATAAAATGCCGCGCTTTGAAGCCACAATACTGCCACATTTAGCACCTGTGCACCCGTGAAGCCAGCCGCAGTATTAACACACACACACACACACACACACACACACACACACACACACACACAGCTGTCAGTCACCTCTCATGTAAAACTTGTTGATCAATTCAGTAGCAGAAAAATTGTAGTGGTATTGGTAGTAGTAGTAGTAGTAGTAGTAGTAGTAGTAGTAGTAGTAGTAGTAGTAGTAGTAGTAGTAGTAGTAGTAACAGTAGTAGTAGTAGTAGTAGTAACAGTAGTAGTAGTAGTAGTAGTAGTAGTAGTAGTAGTAGTAGTAGTAGTAGTAGTAGTAGTAGTAGTAGTAGTAGTAGTGGCAATGATGATAATGATAATAATAATAATTTTGATGGTAACAACAACAATAACAACAACAACAACAACAACAACAACAACAACAACAACAACAACAATAACAACAACAACAACAACAATGATAATAATAATAATAATAATAATAATAATAATAATAATAATAATAATAATAATAATAATAATAATAATAATAGTAATAATAATAATAATAATAATAATAATAATAATAATAATAATAATCATAATAATAACAATAATGATAATAATAATACGAAGAAGAAGAAAGAAGAAGAAGAAGAAGAAGAAGAAGAAGAAGAAGAAGAAGAAGTTTGTGTTTGAATGCAGCTGCAATGATGGTACAGCAGCAGCAGCAGCAGCAACAACAGCAGTAGCACTAGTATAGCAGCAATAGTACTAGAAGCAGCAGACGGCAGTAGCAGTAAAAATATTTGTAGCAAAATCATTAAAAAACGATATTGTAACAGCACACACACACACACACACACACACACACACACACACACACACACACACACACACACACACACAGAGAGAGAGAGAGAGAGAGAGAGAGAGAGAGAGAGAGAGAGAGAGAGAGAGAGAGAGAGAGAGAGAGAGAGAGTTAAGAGACCAATATTCATACAAAAGGGGAAACTGACACGCCGCTTTTCCCTTTTCCCACACTCTCCTCACTTCCCCTCCCCTCCCCCCTCATCCCTCCCCTCACTCCTCTTCCTCTCCTTTCACCCCTCCCCTCATATCCTTTCCTACCTCCCCTCACCTCCCTCTCCCTCACACCCCTCCCCTCGCATTCACATCCTCTTATCTCCCCTCACTTTTGAAACCCTTCCTTTTTTCTCCTCACTTCTCTCCCTTCCCCTCTTCCTTTCCCCTCACCTTTCCCCTCACCTCTTCCTCTCTCCCCTCACTCGTTCATACGCTCCCGAAGTACAAGTAACCCTCCCTGACGACCCTACGGCGACCTGCAGCCACGACTCCCCCTTGTACGTGGAATAAATGGGATACAGTTGTTGTGAATAAAATAAATGAATGAATAAGTGTTACGATGGTGGTGGTGGTGGTGGTGGTGGTGGTGGTGGTGGTGGTGGAGGTGGAGCATTTTTGTATCAAACTCTACATCGTTTTTCGCTCTTTGTTTATGTTTCTGTGTGTGTGTGTGTGTGTGTGTGTGTGTGTGTGTGTGTGTGTGTGTGTGTGTGTGTGAAACTATACCATTCTCTCTCTCTCTCTCTCTCTCTCTCTCTCTCTCTCTCTCTCTCTCTCTCTCTCTCTCTCTCTCGTTTTTGTTATTGTTTCTTTCTATTGCTCCTCCGGTTTATGTATACAAGGCTGCATCTCTCTCTCTCTCTCTCTCTCTCTCTCTCTCTCTCTCTCTCTCTCTCTCTCTCTCTCTCTCTCTCTCTCTCTCTCTCTCTCTCTCTCTCTCTCTCTCTCTTTCCACACACATGCATAAAATCATACACACGCACATTTGAGAGAGAGAGAGAGAGAGAGAGAGAGAGAGAGAGAGAGAGAGAGAGAGAGAGAGAGAGAGAGAGAGAGAGAGAGAGAGAGAGTGCGGTGAAGCAAACTCACAGCCTTCACTTCCAGCCACTAAGACAAGACGCTCCCCCCTCACCTCTCCCCTTCCTCTCCCCATTCCTCTCCCTCCCTCACCTCTTCCCCTTCCTCTCCCTCTCTCACCTCCTCATCTTTATTACCGGCTTTTCCTTTTCCTCCTCCCCTCCCAACCGTCCCTTCTTCACTCGCACTGAAGGAGAGAGAGAGAGAGAGAGAGAGAGAGAGAGAGAGAGAGAGAGAGAGAGAGAGAGAGAGAGAGAGAGAGAGAGAGAGAGAGATTTGACTTTCAAAGTATAAAAAGAGAGAGAGAGAGAGAGAGAGAGAGAGAGAGAGAGAGAGAGAGAGAGAGAGAGAGAGAGAGAGAGAGAGAGAGAGAGAGAGAGAGAGAGAAAGCTTCGAAAATAAACTAAAACCAAAGCATCCAAGTAACACACACACACACACACACACACACACACACACACACACACACACACACACACACAAGGGATGCAGAAGGAAAAACAAATTAAGACAGAATTCCTTCTTATATATATAAAAAAAAAAGCTACAAGCCTAATAATAATAATAATAATAATAATAGTAATAATAATAATAATAATAATAATAATAATAATAATAATAATAATAATAATAATGATAATAATAATAATAACAAAAACTAAACCAAAAATAATGAAGATGCTTATAGTTTTTAAAAAGGTCTTGT
>NC_087159.1:27337500-27345000 GCF_035594125.1 Scylla paramamosain | reverse complement strand
ACAGAACGCAAGCGAGCGAGCGAGCGAGAGAGAGAGAGAGAGAGAGAGAGAGAGAGAGAGAGAGAGAGAGAGAGAGAGAGAGAGTGTGAGAGGTGAGAAAGTACATTGAGCGTGTAAAGGTGAGAGGAAGGGAGATGTTGCGTGACTGACTGAGAATATGAGTGAGTGAATAACAACAACAACAATAATAATAATAATAATAATAATAATAATAATAATAATAATAATAATAACAATAATAAATACGAGACAATAAACACAAAATATATCAAAGTTGTTGTGTGCAAATGTGTGTGTGTGTGTGTGTGTGTGTGTGTGTGTGTGTGTGTGTGTGTGTGTGTGTGTGTGTGTGTGTGTGTGTGTGTGTGTGTGTGTGTGTGTGTGTGTAAGTAAATTTCAAAAGCTTTTATGAAACTCGCTAAAAGAGAAACGTATGTAGCCATATTGTACACACACACACACACACACACACACACACACACACACACACACACACACACACACACACACACACACCGTATAACACCATAATCCCCTTTCCGAAACTCTCTCTCTCTCTCTCTCTCTCTCTCTCTCTCTCTCTCTCTCTCTCTCTCTCTCTCTCTCTCTCTCTCTCTCTCTCTCTCTCTTTGGGACGTAAATTCAGAATGGCAAGGAAGGAAAATAGCAATAAATAATAGGAAGAGAGAGAGAGAGAGAGAGAGAGAGAGAGAGAGAGAGAGAGAGAGAGAGAGAGAGAGAGAGAGAGAGAGAGGCAATCTAACCACATTCAGGTAAACCAGAAATAGAATCTTTTAGAAACTTTAACCAATGCTATTCAATCTCTCTCTCTCTCTCTCTCTCTCTCTCTCTCTCTCTCTCTCTCTCTCTCTCTCTCTCTCTCTCTCTCTCTCTCTCGGGACTTTAGACATTCCACTGGCTTTGCTTGCGAATAATAATAGAGGAGGGAGGGAGGGAGGGAGGGAGGGAGGGAGGGAGGGAGGGAGGGAGGGAGAGAGAAAGGAAGGAAGGAAGGAAGGAAGGAAGGAAAGAGGAGGAGGAGGAGGAGGAGGAGGAGGAGGAGGAGGAGGAGGAGGAGGAGGAGGAGGAGGAGGAGGAAGAAGAAGATGAAGAAGAAGAAGAAGAAGAAGAAGAAGAAGAAGAAGAAGAAGAAGAAGAAGAAGAAGAAGAAGAAGATGAAGAAGAAGAAAGATGATGATGAACAAGAACAAAAACAAAAACAAGGATAAGAAGAATAAAAATAGGAAGAAGAACAAGAAGAGCAAGAACAAAAAACAGGAAGAAGAAGAAGAAGAAGAAGAAGAAGAAGAAGAAGAAGAAGAAGAAGAAGAAGAAGAAGAAGAAGAGGAAGAAGAAGAAGGTCAACAACTAAGCCTGATAGGTTAAACAGAAACAGGAAGAAGAAGAAGAAAAGGAAGAGGAAGAGGAGGTGGTACGGAAGAGAAGAGGACGAAGAGGAAGAGGAGGAGAAGGAAGAGAAGAGATAGGAAGAATATGGAAACAAGCACCAGTAGCAATAGGAGGGAGGGGAGGAGGAGGAGGAGGAGGAGGAGGAGGAGGAGGAGGAGGAGGAGGAGGAGGAGGAGGAGGAGGAGGAGGAGGAGGAGGAGGAGGTTCATTTATTGCATTTATTACAAGCTCGTTCATTGTAGTTAGTGTTATTAGCTCGTTAAGGTAACTCCTCCTCCTCCTCCTCCTCCTCCTCCTCCTCTCCCGTTGCTAGCACCTGTTCTCCTTCTCCTCCTCCTCCTCCCCATTCTCCTCTTCCCTTTCTGATTTCTTCTGTTCATTACCAGTAACATAGTCCTCCTCATTTTCCTCTTATTTTCTTCTTCCTCCTCCTCTCCCTTCTCCTTCTTGTCCTCTATTTGTTTCCTCTTCCTTCTTCTCGTTCTCGTCTTCCTCTTTCTATCTTTTATCTTCCTTTCATTGTGACCTTTTTATTTCTTTTGTTTTTATCTATTACTCTGCGTCTCCCTCCTCTTCTTCTCCTTCGTCTTTTCTTTTTCTCCTCCTCCTCCTCTTTCTTATCTTCTATTTCTTGTTTCTTCTCCTCTTTCTCTCCACCATCCCAGATTTTCTTTTCTAACTTCTTCCATGTGAGAGAGAGAGAGAGAGAGAGAGAGAGAGAGAGAGAGAGAGAGAGAGAGAGAGAGAGAGAGAGAGAGAGAGAGAATTGCCATCTTATCAGTGGTGGGTTGAGAAAATTTAGGAAGGAAAGAATTGAGTCAGTCTCTCTCTCTCTCTCTCTCTCTCTCTCTCTCTCTCTCTCTCTCTCTCTCTCTCTCTCTCTCTCTCTCTCTCTCTCTCTCTTACATTTCTTATCATTTTCTAATCTCTTTTCTTCTTTAATTACCAGATATACCTCTCTCTCTCTCTCTCTCTCTCTCTCTCTCTCTCTCTCTCTCTCTCTCTCTCTCTCTCTCTCTCTCTCTCTCTCTCTTTCAGGCTATGCAAAGCTAACTGGGAGAGAGAGAGAGAGAGAGAGAGAGAGAGAGAGAGAGAGAGAGAGAGAGAGAGAGAGAGAGAGAGAGAGAGAGAGAGAGAGAGAGAGAGTTTCTGCTGGGGAATCTCACAACTGGGATCGCCTAAGCCTCCCCTTCTCTCCCCTTCCCTGATCCCCTCCCCCTCACCCTGCCCGCCCCCCTCTCCCTACCTTCCTAACCCAGTCTGGTGAAGTTTGAAGTTAGTCAGGATGCAACAACAGCGCTACTAACTTATATACAGAGGGTGTGTATGTGTGTGTGTGTGTGTGTGTTAATTAATTCGCCTTTCCTCCCTCCTTCACCTCCTCCTCCTCCTCCTCCTCTTCCTCCTGTTTCTGTTTCTCTTCTTGTTTCTCTTCCTGTTCTTCCTTTTGTTCGTGTTTGTGGTTACGATTGAGTGAATGTGTTGCTTTTGTTGTTGTTGTTGTTGTTGTTGTTGTGTTGTGGTGGTGTAAAGGAGGTGGTATTGAATAAGAGGAAGAGGAGGAGGAGGTGGAAGAGGAAGTATTGTTCTTGTTATTGCTGTGTTGCTGTTGTTTTTTGTTTTGTTGTTGGTAGTGGTAGTGGTGAAGACGAAAAGAAGAAGGAAGAGGAAGAGGAAAATTAAGAACAGGAGGAGGGGAGATAAACAGATAAAGGAGATGGGTGAAGAAATGCATAAGAACAGATACCGGATTTGCACTACAACTACTTCTACTACTACTACTACTACTGCTACTGTACTGCTTCTACTACTTCTAACTACGTGTGTACTGCTTATACTGGTTAACTTTGGGAGGGGAAACAGGAAACAACAAAACAAGGGTAGAGCTGGTAATGGTGGTGATGGTGGTGGTGGTGGTGGTGGTGGTAATGGTGGTGGTGTTCTTGGCTTTGTAATGGTTGTTGTTACTGTGTTGTTGTTAGTAATTACTGTTGTCGACACTGTAACTGCTTCTCCTTCTCCTACTTCTCCTCTTCCTCCTACTCCCACTACTACTACTACTACTAATACTAATACTGCTACTACTACTACTACTACTACTACTACTATCTAGCAACTTAAATCTGACGAAGCAAAAAACCACTGACATTTAGAACAAGTTACAAATAGCAACACTGACTAGATAAACACTACATCAGTCCTTTAAAAGACCTACTCCACTCCTACCTATCTTTTTTTTTTTCATTAGCTAGAGTAACATTCTTGTCTTTCCACCTTTCTCCTCATTCTCCGTGCCTATTCCTCCCTCTGTGCTGCAAGCCGTCCCTTCCCTGACCTTTGCTGTCCTTTTGCCTCTAACTCAGAATCTGCAGAGCTGGTACAGTCACACAGGCAGCCTCGTTAGGTATAGCAAGGCAGCTCCTGTCTGTTTGTATTCCTTTGTATTACCACCACCACCGCCACTACCACCACCACCATCACCACCACTCAAGTAACAAACAGGTGAGAGAAATCCTTACCTTCACCTGTGTTCTTTCCCTGTCCCGCCACCACCACCACCACCACCACCACCACCACCGCCACCACCGCCACCGCCACCACCACACATCACCAGAATTGCAATGGCCTTCATTAGTTTTACACCGAAACGGCCTCCTTCGGGATATACTACACCGCCACCACCACCACCACCACCACCACCACAACCTCCTCCTCCTCCTCCTCCTCCTACTTCTCTGTTCGCTCTCCTTCCTCCCCCTCCGCCTCCTCTTTCTCTTCCTATTAGCCTCCTTCTCCAGCCTACTCACTCCTCTACCAGCCTACTGATCCCCTCCTCCTTCTCTTCCTCCTCCTATTCCTTCCCTTTCTCTTTCCATTAAACTCCTCCTCCAAACTGCTCCCTCTTTCAACAACCTAATGATCCCCTCCTTTTCTTCCTCCTCCATCTCCTCCTCCTCCTCCTCCTCCTCCTCCTCCTCCTCCTCCTCCTTCGCTTCCTAGTACCTTCTACCAAACATCTGGTTCTCTCCTCCTCTGCTACCTCTTACCTACTTCTTCCTCCACCTTCCTCCTTCCTACTACCTACTATTTCCCTCCTCCTCCTTCTCCTCCTCCTTCTCCCATCTTCCAGTCACGAGGTGGGGTGAACCACTGACTGCTCACGCAAGCCAGCATCTCTACAAGTGCATACTTAAAAGCTCCCTCCACCAGCACGTCATGCATCCGACGAGAGGTAACATCCTAGATATTGTTTTAACTGAGGAAGAGTCAATAAAAGACGTAAAAATTGGACCAGAACTGAGTTCCAGCGATCATCGTAGCTTACTTTTCACCATAAATTTCGACAAAGTTAAAGTAAATGAAAGTAAAGAAAAAAGGCCAGACTATCGGCGTGCTAACTTTGAGAGACTTTGCATGCAGCTTGCATCCATAGACGAACTGCTGGGAACACCAGACATTAACAACGCATGGGAAGTGTTTGCTAACAAGTTAAATGAAACCGCGAATTTGTGTGTACCGCAACGAAACAGACGGAAATAAAAAACACCAAACCGAAATGGTGGAATAATGAAATCAGATGCTGTCTTCTGGCTAAGAAAAATGCGTACCACAAACACAAATTAACACAAAATAATAATGATAAACTAGAGCACGACAGATTGCGTAGAAAAATAAAAAGCTGATCAAATGCAGCAAAAGATCTGTTGAAGCTCAGATCGCGAACTCATGTAAAACGAACCCAAAAGAATTTTACAGCTATGTAAAAACAAAAAGGGTTTTAACATCAACGATTGGTCCACTAATAACGGAAAATGAAAAAAAAATAGAAAACGAAACAGACATGGCGAACACCCTGAACGAGTTCTTTTCAACAGTCTTCACGACTGAGGATATTCAGCGCAGCCTGCCGACCCCCGCGCCTCAGTCACGAGGCGCGGGACTGCCAGACTTCACCATCACAGAAAATGAAATCCTTTTAGTCACGAAGAGCATGAACGTAAACAAAGCACCCGGGCCAGACAAGATATCACCCAGGCTTCTTAAGGAAGCAAGAAATGAGCTCGTGAAACCGCTTACGATTTTATTTACTAGCGGGTAAAGTCCCCCCAAAAGGAAACTACCAAATGTCACGCCAGTCTTTAAAAAAGGAAATAAATCTCTCCCAGCCAATTACAGACAGATCAGTCCAACATCAGTAGTGTGCAAACTGATGGAAACAATAATCAGAGATTATTTCTTCTAAATATTTAGAAGAAAATAAAACCATAAAAGATTCGCAACACGGTTTCAGAACCAAACGTTCCTGCTTAACGAACTTACTAGACTTCTTTTATGAAGTCTTGATTTGTGGAAAGCTTTCGACGCTGTTCCCCATAAGAGACTCATCAGTAAAGTAAAAGCTCACGGGATTGCCGGAAACACCCTGAAATGGCTGAGAGACTGGCTCTGACAGAAAAATAGCGTGATGTAATTCATGGAAAAGAGTCAGATTTGCATAAAGTAAATAGCGGCGTTCCTCAAGGCTCTGTATTAGGACCAGTACTTTTTATTAATATACATTAATGATATTGATGAAAGGATAAATTGCAAAATAAGTAAATTTGCAGACGACACCAAAATAACAAGTAGAGTAACGTCAGTGTCACAATGGCAGGAACTGTAGTGTGACCTTAATAAACTAACAACCTAGGCAGAAAAATGGCAGATGAGATTCACTATAGAAAAGTGTAAAGTTCTACATATCGGAAGCAACAATGTTCAGGCGAGATATGTAATGAATAACATGCCACTGTCAGGCGCTGATAAAGAAAACGATCTTGGTGTTGTTGTGTCAAACGACGTAAAGCCGAGTCAACACTGCACGGAAACAGTAAAGACGGCAAAAAAATTAGTAGGGTTCATTGGAAGAACCTTTAAATATAAATAAGAAAAGGTTATACTTGCCTTATATAACTCACTGGTGCGCCCTCATCTAGAATGCTGTGTACAGTTCTGGTCACCATATTACAAAAAAGACATTGAAAACTAGAAAAGATACAGCGCAGAGTCACAAAGATTGCGTAATAAGCCGTATGAGGAACGACTGGAAGAACTAAACCTATTTAGCTTTACAAAGCACAAGATAAGAGGAGACCTAATTGAAGTGTTCAAAATTTTTAAAGGATATAGTAACATTGATGCACATAAATATTTTACCATTGATCATTCTAACCTAACAAGACATAATAGATTCAAGATTGTACCCAAACGTTTTAAATCCCACGAGGCCAAACATTTTTTCTTTAATCGCACAGTAAATATATGGAATAAACTTGCTGCAGAAATCGTAAACAGAAATTCTATTGAATCATTCAAAATAAAATAGACAAATATTTAAAAGCAAATCCCCAACAAGCTCTCTTCTTGTCCGAATAACTATTAAATTCACTAATAAACTCTTTTATTTTACAGACACCAATTTTATTATAAATTGTGTTCATTTTCAGATAGGCGTATAGAGTTCACTGTAGGGTGAATAGTAAAACTTCCTTTCATCCTTTTCTATGAAAATTTCAAGTCAGTTTTTCCATGCTGCATGGTACTTTTCCCAACTATTTCCATGCCAGCGCAAGCTGGAGGGAGTGGTGGGTGGGGAGGAGCCTTCTGCTGTGCTGTCCTGTCTCTCTTCCCTGTAGCTAGTTTGAAGTAGTTACCAAACAAGGACCAAAAGGTCTGTTGTTGTTTGGCTTTCCTTTGTATTCCTCCTTCTTCTCCAATCTCCAACAGCAAGCTGCCACTACCCTCCTCCTTCTACCCTCCTTCTTCTGTTCCAACCAACCCCTCCTCCTCCTCCTCTTCCTCTTCCTCCCCCTCCCCCTCCTCCTCCTCCTCCTCTACCTCCTCCTCTTCCTCCTCCTCCTCCTCCTCCCGGGCCTCCTGCAGGTCAGATAACATTTCTCTCACCGCTGCTCCATTACACAGAGATGAATAGCGCAGAACGTGTCGCCTTGATATGATTTACGCCAAAAAACGTCCATTAACTGCTTCTTCCCTTATCGTTATCCTCGTCATCTGCCTTTCTTTCTCTAATCCTCCTCTTCCTCTTCCTCC
>NC_087159.1:27307500-27327500 GCF_035594125.1 Scylla paramamosain | reverse complement strand
GAAGTCCTCAACTCCGTCAAACAATTTTTTTGGACCTGGCGTTAAAAAAAAAAGTTTCAGAAGTTCTAAAAGAGAGAGAGAGAGAGAGAGAGAGAGAGAGAGAGAGAGAGAGAGAGAGAGAGAGAGAGAGAGAGAGAGAGAGAGAGAGAGAATGAGGATAATAAAAAGATTCCTCCAGTTTATTAGTAATGGGAGGCAATGAGCATTTCTCTCTCTCTCTCTCTCTCTCTCTCTCTCTCTCTCTCTCTCTCTCTCTCTCTCTCTCTCTCTCTCTCTCTCTGAAAATTAATAAATAAATAATCGGAACAAATTAAATTAAAATAAATACAAATAACAGGACGAGTGAACAAAAAAATATAAGATAAAAAATTTAACAAACAAATGAATGAATGAATAAACAAAGAAAAATAAAAAAACAACCCTGAATAAACAAATGCACAAATCCATAAATAAATAAAAAAAAGAAAAAAATAACACGGTATGCGTACTAACTATACAGAAATAAATAATAAAATGAAATAAAGGAAATATAAAGAAAAACTTATTTATTCTCCTTCCTTCATTCCTACCTCCAAAAAAAAAAAAAAAGGAAGAGGAGATAAGAACAGAAAATAAAACTGTGATACGCTAAAAGAGGAAGAAGAAGAAGATGATGATGATGAAGGAAAAAAGAAGAAGAAGAAGACGAAGAAAAAGAAGAAGAAGAAGAAGAAGAAGAAGAAGAAGAAGAAGAAGAAGAAGAAGAAGAAGAAGAAGAAGAAGAAGAAGAAGAAGAAGAAGAAGAAGAAAGAAAAGAAGAAGAAAGAAGGAAAAGAGTAAGAAGAAAGAAGAAGGAAAAGAAGAAGAAAGAAGAAGGAAAAGAAGAAGAAGAAGAAGAAGAAGAAGAAGAAGAAGAAGAAGAAGAAGAAGAAGAAGAAGAAGAAGAAGAAGAAGAAGAAGAAGAAGAAGAAGAAGAAGAAGAAGAAGAAGAAGAAGAAGAAGAAGAAGAAGAAGAAGAAGAAGAAGAAGGAAAAGAGTAAGAAGAAAGAAGAAGAAGAAGAAGAAGAAGAAGAAGAAGAAGAAGAAGAAGAAGAAGAAGAAGAAGAAGAAGAAGAAGAAGAAGAAGAAGAAGAAGAAGAAAGAAGAAAAGAAGAAGAAAAAAGGAAAACTAAACGAATCACTAAACTGAAACGTAAACCATTTCCTTCCTTCCCTTAATTAATCACCAACATCAACACCAACACACATTTTAGTAGCCCACAATAATCACACGCCTATAAATAACAAATAAAAATAAAATACATACAAAAAATACCTATAACAACACATTGAGGCTGTCCCCACTTTTTTCTTCACTAATATACTTTCCTACACTCTCATCAATCATTAGGGGAGAGGAAAGAGAAGGGGAAAGAGAAGAAGGGAGTAGAAATAAATAGGAAGAAGGGAAAAGAAAGTTGGGTGAAGGAGAAATGAAAAGGGAGGAAGGAGAAGGAGGGGTGGATAAGAGAGGATGGATGGATGGATAGAGAGGAGGATGTGACGGGGAAAAGGAAAGAGGAAGGGAAAGGGAAAGGAAATAAGGAAAGAAGGGGAAAGGAAGGGGAAAGAAGAAGGGAAAGGAAACGGGGGGAAGGGAAGGAGAAGGGGGAGGGAGAAGGGGAAGGGAGGAGGAAAGGGAATGAGAAGAGGAATAGAAAGTAGGGAAAGGAAAAGGGATGGAAGGAGGAAGGAGGAGGAGGACGGAAAGATGGGAAAGAGAAGAAAGAAGGAGAAAGGGAAGGGAAAGAGATAGAAAATGGGAAAAGAAGAGGAAAGAAAAGAGGGAAATAGAAGAGAGAAAGTAAAGGAAAGGAAAGGAAAAGGAAAAGATGGAGGAAACAGAAAGAAGGGAAACAGGAAGGGAAGGGAAACAGGGAAAGAAAGAGAAGGGAAGAGGAAGAAGGTGTCTGAGAGAGACGACCCACACTGCATCCTGATTACACCCCTTCCTTCCTCCCCTCTCTAGTGTGTCCTTTGTTGGGGAGGGTAGAAGTAGGGGAGGTGGGACAAGTGCGTAGGTGGCAATGGGAAACGCAAGACAGGTGGGTAGATGGGAATGGGGGGGATGGCGAAGGGAAGACAGGTAGACAAGTAGGTAGGCGGGAATGGGAGGATCAGATAGGTGGATGAATTGAAGGAAGAGTTACGTTAATAGAAGGCGGAGATAAAGGAAGAAAAAGTCGGCTGGAATAAGGAATGGAAGATAATGAGGATGAGAAATGTAGCAGCAGGAATGGAGAGGAAATTTAAGAAAGCAAGTAATGGTGAATGGAAAGAGAGATAAAGGGGGATAAAGCGGTTGGAATAAGGAATGCATGAGTAATAGTGTAGAAACAGGAATGGAGGGGAAACATGATACAACAAAAGTGACTGAGAATGAGCCAGGAGATAAGAGGGTAAGAGAAAGCCAGTTAAGAAAGGAGGGGAGGGAACAGACGTCCAAGAACCATCCATTTTTGTGAGGAGATAATCAGCTGATCAGACAACTCAAGCCAGTATTTTCCAAGGCCACAGAAACGATGCGCCGGGTTCTCACGAGTGTTTCTCTACTTAATAATATAGAAATCTTGTTAATTTGCCACCAGAACCCTCAAAAAAATACTCTTAAAAAACTTTGTAACTTTAATTAGAGCCTTTTTTTTAATGTAGTGGAGATGCAGTGTTTCAGGATTTTTTTTTTTACTGTAGTGGGGAAAATTATATATGCAGTGATGGAGAAAGAAGGTTACAGAAAGGTTAGGTTAGGTTAGGTTAGGTTAGTTTAGGTTAGGTTAGGTTAGGTTAGGTTAGGTTAGATTAGGTTATGTTATGTTAGGTTAGGTTAGGATAGGTTATGTTAGGTTAGGTTAGGTTAGGTTTAGGTTAGGTTGTTAGGTTAGGTTAGGTTAGGTTAGATTAGGTTAGGTTAGGTTAGGTTAGGTTAAGTTAGGTTGGGTTACGTAAAGGTATGAAACAGTTTAGTTAATGTTCACTTCAAGGAGGCACTGGTTAATAATGATAATGCTTAAGATGATAATAATGATGTAGATGTGTACTAAAGATTCAGTACGTGATGACTGATAGTGTTAATGAGAAGAAGGAAGAGAAGAAGAAGAAGAAGCTAGAAGAAGAAAGAGAAGAAGACGAAGAAGAAGAAGAAGATGAGAGAAGATGAAGAAGTAGAACAACAACAACCACAACAACAACAACAACAACAACAACAACACCAACAACAACAACCACAACACAACAACCACAACAACAACAACAACAACAACAACAACAACATCAATAATAATTATAATAATAATAATAAATACGAACATATTTAACTATCAACAATGGTCATACATTTGCCGCAGCGAAAGAGCAGAGCAAGACATCCACATTAATGAGAGAGAGAGAGAGAGAGAGAGAGAGAGAGAGTGAGAGAGAGAGAGAGAGGAGAGAGAGAGAGAGAGAGGAGAGAGGAGAGAGAGAGAGAGAATATTAGCAGTTAAAGCAAAACAGACCAGCTAAAGTGAAATAAGTAACTGTGGGAAGTGAACCATATGTGCTCTCTCTCTCTCTCTCTCTCTCTCTCTCTCTCTCTCTCTCTCTCTTCTCTCTCTCTCTCTCTCTCTCTCTCTCTCTCTCAGATATAACTTCTAATAAAACATCAAACACAAAATACGGAGGAGCTTTACCTAAATTATGCAAACGGAAGAACACACACACCACACACACACACCACACACACACACACACACACACACACACACACACACAACACACACTCACACACAAACGCACACACACACGACACACACCACACACACACACACACACACACACACACACACACACACACACGAACATCCTATTCGAGCTAATGTAAGGATGGGAAGGATCTGCAGGCGACGGTGAAGGGACGCAGGAGGAGGAGGAGGAGGAGGAGGAGGAGGAGGAGGGCTCGTTGCAAAGCCTCCTGACTTTGTTCTGTGGGAAGAAAGAAGATGAAGGGAAAAAAATTTATCTTGCTCCTCCTCCTCCTCCTCCTCCTCCTCCTTCTCCTCCTACTCTCTTCTCAAGAGTTCTCCTTCCTCCTCAACACTCCTCCTTGAGACTTTTCCTCCTCCTCCTCCTTCCTCCTCCTCCTCCTCCTCGTCCTCGTCCTTCTTTTCCTACTCCTCCTCCTCCTCCTTTCTATATTTATCTTCTATTTCGTAAGACAGTAATTTAAAACAAAGGTTGTTCTATTGTTTACTATAATGACAATGATGATGACGATGGCGACAGTAATGAAGTTAATGATACTGGTGGTGGTGGTGGTAGTGGTGGTGGTGGTGGTGGTGGTAGTGATGGTGATAATAATAATAATGAATTCTAAAATGTAATTCGCTCCACAAACCATTATAAACAATTTGCAGAGAGGAATAATGCACGTTAATTACTGGGGCCGTAACATGACACCGTACAGCATCATTATCACAGCAGCTTGACAAATGTTGAGTTTTTTTTTTGGTCCTATATTTTATTCCGCCAATCAAGAATTTTTTTATTATTATCATTTTTGTTGTAGTTGTTGTTGTTGTTGTTGTTGTTGTTGTTGTTGTTGTTGTTGTTGTTGTTGTTGTTGTTGATCTAGTTTTATGTTATTTTCATTCAGACACTCATGAATGAATTTATTTGATCTTAATTTTTTACTTAAGTCGTCTAGTGTGTTTTATGTCACTGATCTTTGTATGGAGACGAAGAGTTAATGCATTTCATTTATTCATTTTCACTTTATTTATTTATCTATTCACTTGATTATATTTTCTTTCTCTTTTTCCTTTATTTATCCTTGGGGGGAAGGGAGACGCGGGGTGGAGGAGGCAAAAAACAGAGGACAGACTGCTTAATTACAAAAACACAACTCACTCCGGTTAAATGCAATAGGTAACTCACGCCCTTCTCCTCCACTGTGTTTACCGGCAACCTTTACTCGTGCAGGTAGTGACTGGAAATAGGCAAACATCTTTTACACAAGGATTGCCACGTGTAGGCCTGATGACTCCTTGCAGTTTCCCATATATTTCTTATGTTCTTAATTAAGGGGACAGACAGACTACAGTGTAAACCAATAGGAACCCCAGTTTACGTTCATGGAAATACTAGTGTTCATGTGGATTGTTATGAAGCGAGAGGCAGAGAATTATTAGCATCTGGAGCTTCACTTATGCTCCTGTGTTCTTTATTAAGGGACAGACAGACCACAGTGAAAGCTATTAAGAACCACAGTTTATCTTCATACAAATAGATTATAAGGTACACGCTCTTTATTCAGTAATTTTCTCATTTTTATTTTTTTCTTAATTGTATACTTATTAATTTTGCTGCTACATCTATTTTCGTATCTTCTACTTTCTTTCTCTCTCTCTCTCTCTCTCTCTCTCTCTCTCTCTCTCTCTCTCTCTCTCTCTCCTCTCTCTCTCTCTCGTCTCTCTCTAGCTAGTATTATTACAAGTTTTCATGTCACTATAGCGACAGAGAGGAAATTAATATCAGTCTGCAGCTTCTCTTATCTTCCTATGGTCTTCACTGATGGACAGACAAACAGACACCAAAAGGAACCCCACTCTATCTTCACACTAATGAGGTACAAGGTATATCATTACTAGTGAATAGCGACGGACAAAGAATGAATATAATCTTGAAGCTTCCCTTATTTTCTGATGTTCTTAATAGAGGAATAGAGAAACCACAGTGTAAATGAACAAGAACCTCGATACTCCACACAAATAAGGTAAAATTTAAAGTATATCATTACTAGTATTCACATGGCTGATACTGTATTAGCAAGAGGGAGAGCATTAACATCTTGAAGCTTCCCTTATCTTTCTATTTTTATTTATTTTTTTTTTTTTTAATACAGCGATAGAGAAACCACGGTATAAATGAACGGCGAGCCCCCAAGTCTATCGTCATATATAAACAGGGCATGACAATAGTAGTATTCATATGTTATTGCACGGGAGGAATTAATATCATAGTACTTTTTTACTATGCAGCGTTCACATGGTAATTATTCCAATGAAAGGTGTAGAGTTCACGTTATATTGTTGTGAACGCAAAGCTTGTTACGGAATATTCAGACGCAGGTATGCATAACAGTCGCGTAAACACAGCATTTTCCGGTGCACGTTCTGGAATTGTAGCGCGCACTGTACTAAGCGGCAGAATTCCTGTTTGTATTTGCTGCAATGCTTAATTTGTTCCGAGCGTCAAGTGCAGATGTGTGGAATTGTCTGTGCAGCTACAAAGGTTTTTCCAATGGGCGCGTTTAATCTAATATTTACGAAGCGATGGGGATTAAAATTTCGTAGGGGTTTTATTCCCAAGTTTCTTCTTTCGCCTGATTGTTTAGTTGTGTAGTAGATATTTCTAGTCCGTTATAAATATAAATGCCAGGTTTCTTCTCCCGTCTGGTTTCGATTTAAAGTGACAGGGAATGTTCGAAAGGTATATAAGAGATATGTACTGTGGCAATGGAGTGTTCGTAGCTTTCCATCTTCGTTACCGTCCAATATTTTTTTTAGCCAGGTTCTTGAAGGATAAATTACACCCTGTACATTAAAGATCATTACTACAACGAATTTCTCTTTAGTATCCTACCACCATTCCATAAGGAGTTTGCTCATTCTTATGCTAATTTCCACAAAGTACAGAACGTCAAAATATAACTTGCATATTAAAATTCATTGTACAAGTTAACCATATAAACACACGCACGATTCACCTCCAACCATCTAATCACTCATTATGCAATACTTCATTTTTTTTTTTCATTTTTTTACAATTTCCACAACATTCAGAAACGCTAAGAAAAAACAAACATACACATCGGAACCTCATTATCATAACCATTTTTTTTCCAATCACACACACACACACACACACACACACACACACACACACACACACACACACACACTCCCTATACATAAACCACCAACCAACTTCTAAGCAACACAATTTTTTTCATATCCTCCTCCTCCTCTTCTTTTCCCTATCATTATTATTATTTTCCTCTCTCAATTTGCAGACAAGGCGAAATGCGCAGTGCCGGGCAATTCACGCCCCGCTCCCTCCCAACAGCGCGACCTTTCGATGGCAATTAAGTTTATTCAGCGCCCGCCTCGATAATTGACGCTTGGAGGAGGGCGCCAGAAAACATGTCACGACCAGCCGCTGATTGAGTCACTCCCTTGTGGACGCGCCGTTATGAATGAGAGGCTGAGAGAGAGAGAGAGAGAGAGAGAGAGAGAGAGAGAGAGAGAGAGAGAGAGAGAGAGAGAGAGAGAGAGAGAGAGAGAGAGAGAGAGAGAGAGAGAGAGAGATTGACATAACAGCAACAATAAAAAAATGCTAAAAGGACAAACTGAAATAGATAATAAGGTAAAACGAGAGAGAGAGAGAGAGAGAGAGGAGAGAGAGGAGAGAGGAGAGAGAGAGGAGAGAGAGAGAGAGAGAGGAGAGGAGAGAGGAGAGAGAGAGAGAATGCATCCTCTCCCTCAGCCATTCAGTCAATAACACGGATTCACTACAACTTAAATGATAAAACCAGTCAAAACGCAAGCTGTATCTGTGTAGAATAAACTTAACAGATTCCAGTCCTATTCCAGCACCACTTGTATCACGGTATTAATCTGAGAGGAATCAGAGAGAGAACAGTAAACATCAAACACATTCTTTTCTAGTCTTATTTCAGGCAACCGTTTCTCGACATTTTTTCTTTCTTTCTTTTTTTTCCGATAGATTCTAGTTTTCTATCACCATCACTGGAACAGCTTAATACAACATAATTATCGACTCTTGGATGAACTGCTGGACAGAAGATGTACAGTGAGGCCATATTCAGTAGCATTCAACAGTCATGTCTTTCTCATTTACCTAACAGGGCATTAGTTGAAATGACTCGTGTTTCCAAGGATGTTCTTCCACGCTTCCAGTGATGGTTTAAGCACAATTCTGTATCAGCGATAGGGAAAAACACACTATTTTGATACCTTAGGACAATTTCTTGCGTTTTATAGATTCCAATCCTCTAGCAACACCACAATGAGTTTATGGTTTAACACAACCAAAATTATAAATTCTTAAACTCTATATTTTACAGAAAGTTGATAAAGAGTATTCAAAAACATTTCACCGTCATATCTCTTGCATCTAACAGGCTTTACTGGAAGTTACTTGGCCTTTCAATTATGTTTCCACGCTCCCAGTGATAGTTTAAACACGACTTTACATCAGCGATACAGAACACCAACGAGAACACGAATATTCATGTACGCGGTCTTAAAACTGAGTGTGATGATGAAGCTAAGTGTTTAAGAATACGAGACACAATAGACAGAGAAGTGATAGTTTCATAAATATCCTGTGATGTTCTAACGCCACGGCAGGTTTTGAATATACTTCCCGAGCTGACGCACAGGAAACAGTACTGCTACAACATATATCACGAGAATAGACGCTCGCCAACTTGATATTGCTGAAATGTTTGAAAGGCTTTTGTGACAGATAAATGAATACTTGCGTTGGCTTCTCTTCAGGTTTAATAAAATGGTTTAGTGTCATATGACGACAGCAAAATGTGTGACTGAGTCTTTTTATATATTCCAGTGTTTTTAGTTCTATTTGTGCTCAATTAAATCACTTTCATGAAGCAATAAAAACAGAAATATAAGAACATAAGGGAAGCTGCAGCAAGCCATCACCACTACGCGTGGCAAAAAAGAAACAAAACTACTTGTATTTTCAGTGAACATCCCCTTCCGTATATTGACCTAATCTTCTTTTATAACTCGTTAATGACTTACAACCTGGGCCCGTATTCCTAATTGCCTTCCCCTCTTATTACGAATATTTAAAAAAAAACACAGAGATAAATGGTCTTGCTGCCACGTAAGATTTTCTCAGTAATGATGCGGTGGCCTTACAAAACGATCACCCAGAAAATATGCACTGATTACGAAGAACCGGGAGACGTGGCGTGTTTTGGGAATCCTGAAGGAGCGACGAAGAAACAGAACTGGACAAGATGGAATGGACTGGGCTGAGGCGGGATGAAAAGTGACGGGGAGGGAGGGAACAAGATGAGACAGAACGAAAATGCCACCGAGGTCCACTAGAGTGAGAGACAGACGAGGACACGTTTCAAAATACGGTTCCTGATTAACGAGTCAGCTGTTAAGAGACTAAGACACTGCAGCACACCACTCACCTACACACAACACAGGACAGTCACTACTAACGTCTTATCCTCCAGAAATTTGACCTAACTTCTGGAAATCACCTGCTAATGATGACACAAGCAATTTTATTTTCAGCAACCCAAGGCAGTTTTACTCACCAAGATTTGAGTTACAAGTTCTAAAAGCCTCGACTCGATGATTCCTTTTGCTGTGAGTGTTGGCTTTCAAAATCGGTAACTAAATTCATACCAGAAGCAATAGGAACCAAAGAGTTGACACGTTCCTGCTCCGTAACTCTCACCATCACCAGACAGCCAGAACTAAACACCTTCTCTTCTTTAAATGTATTGGCGTTACTTTCCCTACATTATAATCTATGCTGCCTCGCTCCGTGACTGACAGGGGGAGTGTATTAGTGCCTATCAAACTCCCCCACCAATAATGCACGGTCGCCTGTTATTAATGACCTGTGTAAGTCATTCATCACCTCGGAATTATTATTATACGTTATCAATAATTCTGAGCGGAACTGAATAACCTTGCAAAACCCCAATCTTCCGCGCCTGACTGAGGGAGGATGGCAAAAAAAAAAAAAAAAAAAAGAGAGAGAGATGGTACGGGTTTCATTTATCTCGTAAAAAGTAAAAATAATAGTACTTGCAACGAGGTGAAAAAGAGAGAGAGAGAGAGAGAGAGAGAGAGAGAGAGAGAGAGAGAGAGAGAGAGAGAGAGAGAGAGAGAGAGAGAGAGAGAGAGAGAAAGAATGGGATAAAAATGCTAAACGAAAAGTGAATGAAAGCAATTAAGCATTTTCAGACTTTCATAAAATGTCTTGTCCTTTCTCTCTCTCTCTCTCTCTCTCTCTCTCTCTCTCTCTCTCTCTCTCTCTCTCTCTCTTCTCGTTCCAGTACAAAAAGAACGAGAAAAGAGAGAGAGAGAGAGAGAGAGAGAAAGAGAGAGAGAGAGAGAGAGAGAGAGAGAGAGAGAGAGAGAGAGAGAGAGAGAGAGAGAAGGCGAATCAATCATTTTAATCCCTCTCCTCTCATGACTCTGTTCTCCCGCCACACGCAACATGACCTGATGACGGGCGCCCTTCACAGCTCGTGGCGGAGTGACACTCATTACTTCACTTCATTAATCCTGGTACAATCTTTACAGGGACAGAATAAAACTACAATCACTTAAGGATTTTTGAACTTTCTACTCAGTCATTGCCTTTTTTCCGCTGTTAGAGGGATCTTTCTGAATTATGTTCTTAATTTGCTCCAGATCTGTTTATTTGTATCAGTTTTAGTATGATTTTACAGCTTAGAAGTGTAACAACAAAGCTACAGTAACTTAAAGGCGCTTGATATTCCTACTCAGTCTCTCCTCTTTATTTTATCATTAGTGTCTTTTAAATTATATTGATATTGTACCAGATACGTTCATTTTCTTCAATCCTACAATCATTTAAAAACGTATCAATTCTCTACTCAATTCTTTTTTTTTTTTGTTGCTGTTAGTAATGTCTTTCAAAATTACACTAAACTTGCACTAGACCAGTTTATTTTGATTGGTACAAATTTACGAGAGAGAGAGAGAGCGATTTAGAATTACAACCACTTAAAGACATTTGAACTTCCACCTCAATCACTTCCCCCATCAGTCTTTCAAAATCACACTAAACTTGCACTATACTCGTTAATATTCATTGCTCCTAGTGTAATTTCATGAACCAAAAATAAAAACCATAACACTAAAACCATTTAAAAAAAAACATTCGAACTTAAAAGCCAATCAGCATCTTTCAAAATTATAATAAACTTGCACCAGACAAGTTTACCAGGCAAGAGAAACCATAGCAATCAGTGTTAACATGCGGGGCAGTCACAGGCACACCCATACACAACACAGCACGGTTGAACGCAGACAGCAGCACTCCAATAGCATCAGACAGCGGCAGTGATAACACCAGCACATCGCCACGCACTGTCTCCATTCGCGCAGCGCTCAAGTGGCGTGAAGCAAATTTATCCCTCTGCCACTGCACACAAGTCACCTGAGGCCGCGGGAGGAGCACATCACGGACAGGCATAACGAGAGGGAGAGGAGCATCTTACGAGAAACACGTGGCTTCTACTACTACTACACTCTCCCCACAAGTACCTATGCAGAGATTCTTCTGTATATGCTCAGTCCACCGCTTCGCTATTACTACGCTACCACAGTTGCTTCACTACTACTACTACTACTACTACTCCGCTGAAAGGATACAAGGGATGAGGGATATTCCTTATGAAACGAGACTGAAGTTACTAAATTCACATTCCTTAGAGAGACGTAGGTTAAGAGGGGACCTGATGGAAGTCTTTAAGTGGTACAGAGGTTATAACAAGTGGGACGAAGCAAAATTCTCAGGATCACTAATCAGGACAGAACAAGTTATAACGGGTTCAAGCTTGAAAAAATTTGGGTTCAATAGAAAGAAATAGGTTCTCAAAATAGAGTGGATGATGAAAGGAATGGACTCAGTAATCAGGTTGTTAGTACTGACAGACTCAGTAATCAGGTTGTTAGTACTGACAGACTCAGTAATCAGGTTGTTAGTACTGAGTCATTAGGGAGCTATAAAAGAAGATTACACATATTCATGGATGGGGACGATGGGTGGAAATAGTAGATAAGTTTCATACAGGGACTGCCATGTGTAGGCCTGATGACTTCTTGCAGCTTCCATTATTTTCTTACGTTCTGTTCTAGTGTCCCCACAATAACCTATACAGACTCTTCTTCTGTATATACTCCCTCCACCATTTAGCTATGTACGAGTATGAACTCCTTGCTGCTTCATTCACACATCATTCCTCAATCATAAATCACCCTGCGACACTTTCTTTCTCTTCTTCTACCATTTCTAAATATCATACAGGTTAGTCAGTGAAAAAGCTGTCTGTCTTTTTAATCCTCTTCCCTTTGTGGGTTTTCGTAAAGGTCGTGCGGTGCTATTCAATCCGTGTTGTGACTTGCTGCACATCGCTGTAAAAGGGTTTAAGTAGTTTGTCATTTTCCAAGGCCACGGAGACGATTAGGCTGGCTCTCAAGGGTGTTTCTCCTGTTATTTATGTAGAAATTTTGTTAAAATTTCACTGGAAACAAAAAAAAAAAAAAACACCATTAAAAATCAGCGCAACTTCAACTAGAGCCTTTGGAATGTAGTGGAGGTGCGGCCAGAAGCGTTTCAGAATATGGACATACTCGTACAGTCGCGCCCATGCAAGCCTCAGCCTCACAGGTCAAGGCGAGGGGAAAAATCAATAGGAAAATAAAAGAACGGTGTCAGCGAGATTTCAAGGCCGTGCGTCGCTCGTTGAAAGACAAATACTAGGGAAAGATTGAAAACGGGAGTGGGAAAGAGAGGATAGATAGATACATACACGTGCGCACACACACACACACACACACAAATAATAGAATGGAAAGATCAAGATTCCAAGGCCGAGCGTCACTCAAAGAAAGACAAATACAATGAGAAAGATTGAAATGGGTGTGGGGAAGGTACACGAGAAAGAGAGAACACACACACACACACACACACACTTATATTCTTATCTACGTTTTCTTATCTACTTATCTACATTAAGAAAAAGTGATGAGGAAATGAAGGAGGTGAAAAAAGTTACCATTGTGTCCAGCTGTCCCACTTTCTTTTTTCGTTTTTCTTTTTTTTTTCCTCCTTCTCTCTCTCTCTCCCCAAAATTTATCAACGCCCACAAAAACCCCTGACGTTCACGCCATTACAAACTTTTGACTGCTCGTAAAACCGCCTTAAAAGTAGTAGGAAATTCACACGCAGGCAATTTCCCCGCTGGATCCAAACTCTGTGCTGCTGCCCCCTCCCCACAACCCTAAGAAGACGTATTTGGGAATGCACTCTCTCTCTCTCTCTCTCTCTCTCTCTCTCTCTCTCTCTCTCTCTCTCTTGGCAATGCTAACAATAATGATAAAAACAACATTAGTTTGTGCAGTGGCTAGCGAGCTGATTACGAATCCGCGGCTCCCAGTTCGAACCAGGGCTTAGGTGGGTGTTCGTCCTTCCTTCGGGTTGGTCAATAAATTGGTGCACACACTCAAAAAGTACAGTTGCAGTGTGGTATGACGAGCCACACATTGAACAGCCTGTTAGTCTCGGTAGGGTTGGTAAGCGTGTTCAACTTAGATTTCGCCAGTGTTTCATGAAGCGTTACTGCAGCAGCTCAAATCCTATTGCTTCATTTACGAGTGCCGCTCACTTGATTCATGCAGGTGCAGGGGTACCACACACACACACACACGTGCAGGGATGCTAACGTGAGCAGTCTGTTATCACTGGATCCGTCACTAGTGTCTGTTTGAATCCTGCTGAATGTGTAACGATACTTTGAGTGTGTGTGTGTGTACCTGGGAAAACCCGGGGAAGGTAAACTGTGGAAAGCCGGATGTCCCAGTGGTTCTGTGTCCCGGGCCGAGGAGTATCAGCAGCCACAGGTTCAGAGGGACACCATGGACGGTGCCTACTAAGGGATGACTTTGGTTGAGGCATTAGGGATCCGTTACCAGGCATGGGTGCCCTTCCTAACCTCGCACCTTGGCCAGGATTCCAACTCTGACACTTGAGGACAACCACACACATTATCACTCTACCACGGCAAGTTCCCAATAGTAGTAGTAGTAGTAGTAGTAGTAGTAGTAGTAGTGGCAACAATACACTAATAATGATGATGATGATGATGATAATAATAATAATAATATCGTATCACAAAATTAATACATCAGCAACTACTTTTTTTCTTTTTATTTAACATAGACATGTGAGGCAGAGTTTTCCAATTTTATATGACACTGGAATGTTGCTGTGAGCAGTGATGAACACACACACACACACACACACACACACACACACAGCTGGCACCCGCGGCCTCGCTCAGCTGACGAGCAAATTTGAACAGGAGCCTGGCAGCAATGAGTTAATGAAGGACCGCCTCCCTGCCACCCCTGTCCCCAAGCCACCCCCACCCTCTACCACCGCCCCCTGCCACCCCTGCCCCCACTGCCACTCCCCAGCGCTCCCCCGATTGACCCCTGGCGCGTGAAGAGGTCAGGGAAGGTCACACTACTGCCACACATCCACGGGAACCGATAAAGGCCGTTTTAAACTCGTAATTTGAATACCAGCGCTTTGGCTCACTTCACCAGACTCAACCTGCTTTTTTCCTTTTATTTTTTTTATGTACTTTTTGATATTAGCAGTGGTCGAAACACAAAGGACAAAAACCTGATTAAAAAAAGAAAAAGTCAATAGGGATAAACAAAGAGTATCCAGCCACAAATGAATTACAATTACGTAATGTACAGGAGAATAAAAATATATAATAAACGTAAGGCTGAAATGCTCCACACGAGTCTAATTACGTACTGTATTCTTGAATTGTAAGTACGGATTTAGCTGCATGGATAGTTAAGGTTTACCAGCGCCTCTCTCTCTCTCTCTCTCTCTCTCTCTCTCTCTCTCTCTCTCTCTGCAGCACACGTGAATCAGTGAATGGTCTAATTAAACTCCATTGATTTCTAAACCCGTACCTAGTGGAGGAGAGAAAGAGGAAAAAAAAGGGGGAAAAAAAAGCATTCGTGTGAAGCCCCTAAAGATCTATTACAGTTTGAAATTCACTTGTGTAACAGAATGGCAGAGAGAGAGAGAGAGAGAGAGAGAGAGAGAGTCATGTAGAGGCCCCTATACATCCATTGCAGTTTGAAATTCACTCGCGTAACTGGCGGGAAAAGACACACCATGGTGACTCTACCTTGTGTTGCCCAGCTCCTGCCTTCCCCTCCGGACTTCCTCTGCTTACGGAGACACGCCCACAACCCACAGGACGCGAGGGTAACGCAGGAGAGTAAAGAAATGTATAATCCACGCCGAATATCACTACCACACCACCACTACACAGGGAAACTGAAAGATTACTGATGTGTATGATATTTTTTCCCATTCTGACTGGCAAGTGGCAGCAGCGCGTGACGTAACAGTGGCTAGTTTAGTAGTTACAATGTTTAGCGGTTGAAAGTGAGTACCCGTGAAGTTGGCTAGTGTGTGTGTGTGTGCGTGTGTGTGTATCAGTGGTGGAATTGTGTTTGTATTACAGCGCGCTGCGGGAACGAGTGATAAAGGCAACAAGACCACTAAGAGCAGTGAAATAGCGAGTTAATATCACCAGCGAGAGAAAACGTAAGAGATAACACGTGAATTCTTTTAATACTGGTGTGTTGGAGTGTGTGCACGCCCGCCATTTCTCTCCCGGACTTGCCTGCAAAACCTGAAATATATGAATACACAAGTTGGAGGAGCGCAGCAATCTCACGGACACCATGGTCCCCCACGGACTGTTTTACACGTACGTTTAGCACAGAATTAGACGAGTGTGGAGGGAAATGGGTAGCGAGTCCTTATTCTATTACTGTTTCTATTAAATTTAAACGTTGCGGGAAGGGAGGAAGAGTAGGACTAGGAGGAGGAGGAGGAGGAAACAGCAGTGGCGGTTCTCATGTGTTTGGTGTGTTGCAGTTACGTTCCCTACCTCTTGCATTCCCTGCCTGTTCCTGCTTGCTTGCTTCCCTGCTGCTGCTGCCTCTGCTCAGCAATCATCAGGGACAATGGGTGGCTGAAGCAGTTAATTGTTGTGACGCATGTGACGCTCTGGTCTCACCATTACAGAAAGTGACGGACGGTAATCCAATCATTTTCATCAGCAGCAGCGGCGTGGATGGAGGCAAGGAGGGAGGACAGGAAGGTGAGGCGCGTAAGAGAGGTTTTAGTTAACATACTACACGCTTCTGGTGTTTTGTTACTTCCACTGGAACTGTGCTCGTAGCCAGAGGTTCAACTAATTTAAATCTGACAGAGAGTAAACGTAGATTTTATTTTAGAACCCCTTGGGAAAGGCTCAAATATCCTGCTCTTAGTTACTCTTCCGTCTGGCAGCGCGGCGCCCCTCAGGCGATAGCGCGGCGGAAGGAAAGAAACGTGAAAATTCTCGTCATTTCACATTTTAAAGCGATACCCTAGCAGCAACACAAACACAAGGGGCGGTGGGGTGAGATGTTGCTTATACTTAACGAAACAATAGACTACACAGGCTATAATGAGCAGCCCTGTAGCGGCGTGCTGTACCCTTTGATAAATGAGTGCCGGGGCGTAATTTATGGCAACACCAGGTGCGTGGAGGCTCCAGCTGATGACCTCTAATGATGGATAACTTAGGCGCCTCCAGCTTACTGATGGAGGGGCAGAGGGAGGCTAAGTGGGAGGGGGATAATATTAGCACCACGTCCCTTATTAGTATGAGAATGGATAACGCTTGGGTAGTGAGAGGAGAGAAGAGAGAGAAAGGAAGGAATGGAGCGCGAGTTGGCAGTGGTGATATCTCAGCTGGGTGGACGTGAGCAGTTTTGGTATTCCTGCCTGGCTCGTGAATGATTTGCTGCAGTTTGTTCGTTCTTTTATTGATGGCTTTCGTTTGTCTGCTTGGAGATGTGTATGGCATGTATTCGTTTTTTTTTTTTTTTTATTATTATTTTTTACTTTTTTTTTTTCTTTTCGTTTAAGTGACTCATTTTGTCTTTTTCGTCATCCTCATATCAAAGACATTCTTACGCTGGATTACCTCTCTTGCTGTTCCTGTTTCTTTATCTGCTTCCACTATTGCCTTCATGTTGCACTGGAATGGTCACTGGTTCCCGCCAGTGTCAAAACAGACACGTGCATGTAGGCGGAGATAGACATAACTGATTTTATGATTTATTTGCTGTCCGAAATCTCAAAATACATTACTATGCGTTGGAATACATGACTGATATGTGACGGGCATTCCGCGCGCAGTGCTAAATGCAATTTGCATATGCGGGAGCTGTTCTCCAAAATGCATAGGGATGTATGTACTCAATGAATTTGTTAATTGTATTGCTATCAAAGTGTCAAGAATGAAATTTAATTTGTTGTGACGAATGGAGGAGGAGAGGGTGTGATGTGGATGTAACGCGTGTCCTGGCAGCGCGGCACCCCTGGGGACGCCGCCGCCGACACCACCATTAACTACTACTACTACTACTACTACTACTATATTGATACCATCAACACATACTACCACTACCACCAACACCACCATCATCACCAAATTACCACCACCACCACTACCACCACCACCACCAACAACAACAACAACAACAACAACAGTAGCAAGCACAACCACAACCACTACTACTACCACCAACAGCAACCACTACTATAACCACCAGAACCAACACTCCTCGCTAAGCTACAGAATTATAAAACATGAAAATTAGAAGGAAATACTGATAAAAAAAAAAAAAAGTTCCGTCAATCAATAAAGTGCGGTTTTTACCTTTCAAAATTTTGTTTTATTGTGAAATGTTGTTGAACATGTTCCCCTAAACACTATGAACTCTAAACAATATTTGACATATGCAGTACATCTCCCCCGTATATAAGGAACACCTGTCTACTGTCAGATAGAAATTTTGTGATTGAAAATTTTCCGATTGAAAAATGTCTCTCTGAACTACAGAATTTTAAAACATGAAAAGTAAAATAAAATAATATAAAAATATTGATTTAAAAAGTCCAGATCAATCAATCAATATATATATATATATATATATATATATATATATATATATATATATATATATATATATATATATATATATATATATATATATATATATATATATATATATATATATATTTTACTCTTTAAATTTTCTTTATAAATCAAATAGTTTAAAGTTAAACATTACCTTCTACACACCGTTCCTATGAACTCAAAAAATAGTTTACATACGCAGAATATCTCTCCTTTAAGTAAGGAATTTATATGTATATTATTAGATCAAAGTTTTGAGGGTAAAAAAAAAATTTTAAGCTCCGGAGCTGAAAAAAGAAAAAAATATATATAATTAAAAAGATTATCGCTTAGCAACAGAATTTTAAAACAAGAGAAGTAGAAGGAAAATATTGTTATGAAAAGGTTATACCAATCAATAAATTGTATTTTTTTTATATTTTGCATAAATTTAATTTGTAAGTGATTTTGGTTAAATATTGTTGTCTACGCACCGTTTCTATGAACTCAAAAGAATATTTTACGTACGCAGAATGTCTCCCCTTTAAGTGAGGAACGTACCTCAATTATCAGTTCAAAACTTTGAGTCTGAAAATTTTTGAATTTTTTTTAAGGTCCAGACCCGTGAAAATGCAAAAAAGAATTTCACTTCAAAATTACAGAATTGTAAAACATGAAAAAATGACGAGAAATATTGATATAGGTAGTTTATATCAATGTATATTTTAATTTGTGTTTAAATGTGAAATATAATAAAAGTTAAATAATTTTATCTATACCCTCTATCGTCGTTTTGGTTAGGGAGCTTCCGAAGATTGTGGAGCTGACCCATGAACTGATGGCGATGGTACTTGTCCTGTTAATACTACTCTGACGTATTACAGCCACCTCCACCACCACCACTACCACCATCACCACCACCACCACCACGACCACCACCACCACCACCACCATTACTACTACTACTACTACAAAACATTCATCACCACAACTACTACCACTCCTCCTCCTCCTCCTCCTCCTTCCACCACCACCACCACTACCACCACCACCTCTAAAAACACGAGGCAAACTCAGCACACGCGTCTCTCCTTCCACTTTAAATTACCTCCGCTACGTAATTTAAACTAGGCGCAGATTTCCTCCTCGGCGACTCGTCCGGAGGGAGAGAGAGAGAGAGAGAGAGAGAGAGAGAGAGAGAGAGAGAGAGAGAGAGAAGGAAAACAGGAGCAAGTTTATAATTCTTTCTTACCAAGCTAATATCACCCCCCCACCCCTCTCACTGCTTCACTCCTCTCCCTCTCTCACTTCTTTCCTTCCCTTCCTGCTTCTTTCCCTCGTTCCTTCCTTCTCTTTCCTCCCTAAATTATGATGGAAGTTGGCAATCAGCTGACCGTGTTTAATTAATCTTCTTTTAAACTCCTGCTGGATATTGCTTCTGGCTTGTCGACCTGAGCTGTGTGTGTGTGTGTGTGTGTGTGTGTGTGTGTGTGTGTGTGTGGTGGTAGATACTGTCTTCGTAGTAGTTGTTGTTGTTATTGTTGTTGTTGTTGTTGTAATTATTGTTTAGCCCTGGTGGTAGTGATGGTAGTAGTGGTAGTAGTAACAATAGTAGTAGAAATAGTAGTAGTAGTGGTGGTGGTGATAGTTGTTGTTATTGTAATTATTGTTATATTTATTTATTTCGTTGTAAATAGTGTAACCAACGATTTCCTCCTACTCCTCCTCCTCCTCCTCCTCCTCCTCCTCCTCCTCCTCCTCCTCCTCCTCCTCCTTCCTGAGCTCGTTTATTCTTTTCTTTATTATAAAAAGAAGCGTGAGCCGTGTGTAATGATCCATCATCCTGGAAGAGAGAGAGAGAGAGAGAGAGAGAGAGAGAGAGAGAGAGAGAGAGAGAGAGAGAGAGAGAGAGATACAAAATAGACAAGTTAACAGATAATCATATACGTAGACCATACTAGCAGACCAAATAGATAGAGAGACAGACACATCGGCTGAGAAAAACACACACACACAAAGAGACGGAAACAAAGACGGACAAACAGACAGACAGACAGATAAATAGAGATGCAACCAACCACACACAGACAAACAAGCCGAGAAGCAAGTAAACATACTACTCACA
>NC_087159.1:27297500-27300000 GCF_035594125.1 Scylla paramamosain | reverse complement strand
GAGAGAGAGAGAGAGAGAGAGAGAGAGAGAGATGGGAGTTTCTTAGAATGACAGAAGTGAAGATATTTTGTAGAGAAATGGGGAAGGGAGAGAAAGAGGGAGATAAGGGAGGTTAAGTGTAATGAATGAATAGTGTGTTAACCTGTGTTTCCTGGAGTGGAGGAAACAAGACTAGAGGACTGCCGTATATTAAACAAAACTGGTGACCACGCAGCCAGCCAGACCCAGGCGTCAGGTCAGGGATAGGACGTCAGATCAGCGCGTGGGAGACACGGGTGGAGCGAACCAGAGAGGGTATAGGATGCTTGGAAAAGGAAAGGGAGGAAGGAGAAGGGGAAGGAAGGGTACTCTGAAGGGGAAAGAGAGGGAATAGAGTGTTAGTTGAAGGAAGGGGAATACTTTAAATGGGAGGAGAAGGAGCAGAGGAGGCCTTTTAATGAGAGAAGGAGAAACGGAAGGAAGGGGAAGGGAAGGGAGGAGGTTCCATACGGTGAGGGAAAAGCGAGACACGGAAAGGGAAGCGGAAAAGAGAGAGAGAGAAGGTATTTAAGGGGAGAGAAGGGAGGATATGTTGAAGGGAAAGTGGAGGATGGGGGAAAGAGGGGAGTCTTAGGATGGAGGAAGGCAGGCCGCTTTGAAAAGAGAAGGGAAGAAGTAAGGGGAAGTGTTTTTTTCAGGGAAGGGAGGAATGGAGGGTGATAGAATAGGAAGAAGAGTAGAATTAACACTTAGTTCATGAGAGAGAGAGAGAGAGAGAGAGAGAGAGAGAGAGAGAGAGAGAGAGAGAGAGAGAGAGAGAGAGAGAGAGAGAGAGAGAGAGAGAGAGAATAGAAGAGCTTGACAAGGGAGGAAGGAAGGAAGGAAGCAAGAATATGTGGAGAACAAGGAAGGAGAGAAGACGGGGAAAGAGGAACAAAGAGAATAACAGAGGGAAAGAAGAAAGAAGGGAAGAGGAGGAGAAACTGAAGAGTAATGAAAGGAACGGGTAAGGAAAACAGGAAGTAAAGGAGAATGAGAAGAGGGGGAATAATAGGTGACAAAGGAAATGAGGACGGAAAGGAGGAATGGAGAGGAAAGAAAGGAAAAAGGTAAAATAAAGATAAATGAAAGTACTTAAAGAATATAAAAAAAAAGGAGATGAAGGAGAAAATGGGGAAAAAAAGAAAGAAAAGGAGGGAAAGCAAACATAGAGGGGGTAAAACAATAGATAAATAAATAAATAAATAGAAAAATAAAGAAAATATAGAAAATAATGAGGAACCAAGAAAAAAAGAGAATGAAAGGAAAAATAAAAGAAAAAGAAAGAATGAAGAAACAGAATGAAGGAAAAACTAAAAAAGAAGTGAAAGAAAGAATAAAAGAAAACAAAGAATGAAGGAATAGAATAAAGAAAAAAATAAGAGAAAAGGGAAACACGGAAGAAAGGAAACAAAAACACAGCAAGAAAAGAAAGGAAAAGGAAGGAAAGAAGGAAGGAAAGAAGAGAAGGGAAAAAAATACAATACAGCAACAGAAGACGGAACAAGACAATAAACGAATAAAAAAAAGAGAAAGAAGAAAGGAAATAGAAAGGAAAGAGAAGAAAGGAGGAAGGAAAGGAAGGAAGGAAGGAAGGAAGGAAGCATGGCTCGTATATATCTGTTTGTTTGTTTGTCTGTCTGTGTGTTTGTTTAATTTATCATCAGACATCCATCAAAGGCCATTCATGCCATGCGCACACACACACACACACACACACACACACACACACACACACACACACACACACACACACACACACACATCATAGCCATCATAGCTCTTGTTATGTGTGTGTGTGTGTGTGTGTGTGTGTGTGTGTGTGTGTGTGTGTGTGTGTGTGTGTGTTTCCCCTTTCAATATTGTCTCCCTTTCCCATTTTTTTCATTTTTCCCTCTTTTTTTAAATTTTTTCCCTTTTTCACACACCATGGTAATCAATACGAGCGATTCAAGGACGAGTTTGTTTGTTTGTTTGTTTTGTTTACTTGCCTGTTTGTTTTTGCTTTCCGTTCGTTTGATCACGTGTGTGTGTGTGTGTGTGTGTGTGTGTGTGTGTGTGTGTGTGTGTGTGTGTGTGTGTGTGTGTGTGTGTGTGAAATTTTCAGTCATACATTCCGTCTCTCTCTCTCTCTCTCTCTCTCTCTCTCTCTCTCTCTCTCTCTCTCTCTCTCTCTCTCTCTCTCTCTCTCTCTCTCTCTCTCTCTCTCATTCCTGGCATTCGGTCCTATATTTCTTCATTTACATGGAGAGATAGATAGATAGATAGATAGAGAGAGAGAGAGAGAGAGAGAGAGAGAGAGAGAGAGAGAGAGAGAGAGAGAGAGAGAGAGAGAGAGAGAGAGAGAGAGAGAGAGAGAGAGAGAGAGAGAGAGAAAGGAAATCATGTTTGGCATTTTAATTAATTTATTTATTTATCTATTTATTTATTTACTCATTTCTTCTTCTTCCTTCACTTGTATGTTTTGTTTATGCATTCCTTC
>NC_087159.1:27282500-27295000 GCF_035594125.1 Scylla paramamosain | reverse complement strand
AGAGAATGTAATTAGCCTACTAAGTACTCTCTCTTCTCTCTCTCTCTCTCTCTCTCTCTCTCTCTCTCTCTCTCTCTCTCTCTCTCTCTCTAGTGCGCGTTTCCTTCTATCTCTTTGTCTGTCTGTCTCTCTGTCTGTCTGTTTATGTCTTTCTCTGTCTTTGTGTGTGTGTGTGTGTGTGTATGTGTGTGTGTGTGTGTGTCTGTCTGTCTGTCCTGTCTGTGTGAGTGTGTCTGTTATGCAAATGCCCGCCCCTTCCTCTAATGGTTATTGTGTTTCGTGCTTATGTCGCCTAATTACGCCACAATGCTGCAGTTGTAATTATCCGTGCACGTCGATTATGTACACACACACACACACACACGTTTATTATTTTCCAATTTGACAGAGAGAGAGAGAGAGAGAGAGAGAGAGAGAGAGAGAGAGAGAGAGAGAGAGAGAGAAATGGAAACAATAAAAACAAGACAGACAGACACACACACACACACACACACACACACACACACACACACACACACACACACACACACACACACACACACACACACACACACACACACACACACGCATACAAACAAAAATACCCCCAAAAAGCTGATGCAGTAAAGTAATATTGCAAGACAACGTAACGGACTTATATTGAAAAACAGACCTTATTGAATCGTTCCCCTTAAAATTAGAAAGAATATTACTCTTAAAAATATAAAATGAAAGGAAAAAGTAAAAAAAAAAAAAGAAAAGAAAAAGAAATAATAATGTAGCACGTGCCGTCAGAGAGAGAGAGAGAGAGAGAGAGAGAGAGAGAGAGAGAGAGAGAGAGAGAGAGAGAGAGAGAGAGAGAGAGAGAGATAACTGGCTTACATATTACATGCCTCGTGTTCTCTTTCCCTCTAAACTATATTGGTATTTCGAAACGTAGAAATGTAAGAGAGAGAGGGAGAATAGATCAGACTGAGAGAGAGAGAGAGAGAGAGAGAGAGAGAGAGAGAGATGAGAGAGAGAGAGAGACGAGAGAGAGAGAGAGAGAGGATAACTAAACAAGTGGAATGAAGGAAATGAATATGAAGGAAAGAAGAGGAAGAGAAGGAGGAGATAGGGAATATATGAAAAAAAAGGAAGGAAGAGGATAGAGGAGGGAGAGGAAAGTGTTTCAATGCCAATATAGAGATTACTTGATGAAGAATTAAGTTTGGAGTAGAGAGAGAGAGAGAGAGAGAGAGAGAGAGAGAGAGAGAGAGAGAGAGCACCCGTACTTTGTCTCTCGTTTTCTCTTTAGATGAAGAAAATTGTTGTCCAAAAGAGTTACAGGGAGAGGTGTCTGTACCCATCTCTCTCTCTCTCTCTCTCTCTCTCTCTCTCTCCTCTCTCTCTCTCTCCTCTCTCTCTCTCTCTCTCTCTCTCTCTCTCTCTCTTTTGTGCCTTTGTCCAGTTGATGCCACAAGCTTTTAACTTAATTTATTGCTTTCACGTGATCTGATTACGAAAAATTACTCACACACACACACACACACACACACACACACACACACACACACACACACACACACACACACACACACACACACACACACACACACACACACACACACACACACACACACCGATAAAACTTTTCCTCCAACGCACATGTTTGCTTCTAAAATGATAAGTAAATGGATAAAGTAAATTATGTGAAGATAAGCCATTTTAGATTAGGTTAGGTAAGGTTAGGTTAGGTTAATTTAAGTTAGGTTAGGTTAGGTTCGGCTAGGTTAGGTTAGGTTAGGTAATGTTAGGTAAGGTTAGGTTAGGTTAGTTTAAGTTAGGTATGGTTATGTTTGGCTAGGTTACGTTAGGTTAGGTTAGGTTAGGTTAGTTTAAGTTAGCTTAGGCTAGGTTTGGCTAGATTAGGTTAGGTAAGGTTAGGTTAAGTTAGGTTAGTTTAGTTTAAGTTAGGTTAGGTTAGGTTTGGCTATGTTTGTCTAGGTTATGTTAGGTTAGGTTAGGTTAGTTTAAGTTAAGTTAGGTTAGGTTTGGCTAGGTTAGTTTGGTTTGGTTTGGTTAAGTCAGTTTATTAGATTGTGTTTAGTTAGTTAGGTTAGGTTAGTTTGTATTAGGTTAGGTTAGGTTTGGGTTGGTCAGTTTAATTTAGTTTAGTTTATTTTTGGTTTGGTTTGATTTGGTTACCTTAAGTTAGTTTTTCAAGTTGTGTCAGGTTAGGTTAGGTTAAGTTTAGTTTAGTCTGTGTTAGGGTAGGACAAATTACAGTTAGATTAGGACAGATTAGAATAAGTTAAGTAAGATACTAATGCTTATATGAACCTAAACCTAACTTACCTACTCCTTATTTTAATGTGATTCAATTAGATTAGATTAAGTCAAGTTAAGCTGCATATAGATACGTAGACATACATAATACATACATACACACAGAGAAAAATAATCTGAATGTGATACAAAATAAGTAAATAAATAAAATCAAAGGGGGAAGGCATAAAGAATCACAGTTGAAGTGACGCGATGTACAGCAGATAACTGAGTGAGGGGAAATGAATGAGTGACTGAGGGAGTGACTGAGAGAGTGAGGGAGAGAGTGAGGGAGAGTGAGGGCAACCAAATGGCATCAATTCAAACCATTTCATTGGTGTTTGTATTGCGACGTTGACCAGCACGGCTCTCCTCCCTCACTTCCCCTCACCCTCTCTCTCTCTCTCTCCCTTCCCTAACCTCTCCCTCCCCTCTTCTTCCCTCACCCTCCCCTCACCCTTCCTCTCTCTCCCCTTCTCCCTTGCTCTGGCTGACCTTCCCCTTTCTTTCCCTAACTTTCCCCTCACTTTCCCCTCGCCCTCCCGTCACTCCTCCCTTCAGCCTTCCCCCTTTGCCCTAACTGAATGAAGGGAAACGACAAGGCCAGAATGAAGACTCTCCCCTTTACTTTTCCCTCATGTTTCCTCTTACCCTTCCCTCACCCTTCTCCCCTCACAATCCCTTCACCCTATTCCACTGTCTTATTTCCCACCATGCTAATCCACCCATTCTCTCTCTGTACCATCACCTCTCATTCCTATCATTAAACCTTCTTCCTCTCCTCTCCCTCCCCCTCACTGTCTCCATAGCCCTTGGTGAATGAGGGAGGCTGGTTGATGGAGTTTGTCCTGTTGAGTGTGGGGCGCCTGCTGCTAACTCCTTGTCCTCTTCTCCTTCAGTTCTTTCTCTTTCTCTCTCTCTCTCTCTCTCTCTCTCTCTCTCTCTCTCTCTCTCTCTCTCTCTCTCTCTCTCTCTCTAGTCGTATTACTTATTCTGCCTCATTTGTTTTAATTTTAAGCTTACTAAGTGTTTATTGGATTACATTTTTGTGATTTTATTTATTATTGTTATTTGTAGTATTTTTTAGCTTTTACCATATTAGTTTTATTAATTCTTTTTTTTACGTCTTATTCGTGGTAGAGTAAAATTTTTCTGGCGTTTTATTGTAATGTTTTATATTTCAGCTTTTGATTAGAAATGCTTGGGTTAGTTTTTTTTTTACACTCTTGTTATTTTATGCCATTTCGACGTGACCATGGACTGACACTCTACTCAATTTGTGAAAACCGCTACCTGGTGGAAATCAAGTGAAGTGAACTGAAATGAACCTCTTCTCTCTCTCTCTCTCTCTCTCTCTCTCTCTCTCTCTCTCTCTCTCTCTCTCTCTCTCTCTCTCTCTCTCTCTCTCTCTCTCTCTCTCAAGAAAACGAGAGCTGAGGCAACGCAAGGCAGTACGTAGTTGTGAATAAGAATTTCCTGTCTCTTTCCCGTCGGCGTTTTTTTCGTATCTCGAGTACTTTCACTTAGCTCACACACACACACACACACACACACACACACACACACACACACACACACACACACACACACACACACACACACACACACACACACACACACACACACACATGGGAAATTAGAAAAAAAAAAAAAAACATACACGAACTATATTTTCTTGTTAAGGGTTTTGGAAGCGTTCAGGAGTGTTATTTGTGTGTGTGTGTGTGCGTGTGTGTGTGTGGGGGGGGTGGGGGCGGATGTAGGAGCGTGGGGTATGGTATAGGTATGGTACAAATATTTTTATTCATCTACTTTCTTTTTCTTCTTATTATTTTTGACAGGGTTGTGTGTCTGGGTACGCGTGATGGTACTTGTGCGTAGATGGTACTCGTAAGAAACGACAGCCAGAATAAAGAGAATAAGTAATGAAATAAGACAGCAGTGAGTAAGTAGATTATCGGAAAGTCTAAACTAGAGGAGGGGAGGAAGGAAGGAAAGAAGAAAATGGAAAGTGGTATGTATGTAAGTAAATCATTAGGTGTGTTGTGATTATCATTAGTTTAGGTTAGATTAGGTTAAGTTAGGTTAGGTTAGGTTAAGTTGGGCTGGATTTGGTTAAGCTGGGTTAGGTTAGGTTAGGTTAGGTTAGGTTAGGTTAGGTTACGTTGGGTTAATCTGGGTTGGGTTATGGTAAATTAGATTAGGTTTTCTACGTGTCGTTTTCCTTTATTTTTTCCTTCTTCTTCTTCTTCTTCTTCTTCTTCTTCTTCTTCTTCTTCTTCTTCTTCTTCTTCTTCTTCTTCTTCTTCTTCTTCTTCTTCTCTTCTTCTTCTTCTTCTTCTTTCTCCATGTCCTCCTCCTCCTCCTCCTCCTGTTCTTCTATATGCGTGACAGCCTCCAGGTGTTGATCAAAGTCTCATGGGTATAGACAATTTTTCGTTCTCTTCCCAGGTGAGCGGCAGGAAGTGAGTGAGTGGAGAGAGTGGCGAGCCTTCCTTCCTTCCTTGTGGTGCTTCACGTCACGGGTGAGGACTGGGCTTCTCTTAGTATTAGTGTTAGTATTAATATTTTTTATTATTGTTATTATTACTCTCACCTAAAGCCGCGGTAGGAATTGCAGTGATTGTGGCGGAATCATTTTTTTTTTATTTACTCTTTTTTTTTTTAATATGTTGCCTCCAGTCACTATTCAACTGAGGCGACTCTGTTCAACTTTTCTTTATATATTTTATGTTGCCTCCTAGCTGCTGTGCTATCGAGGCGACTGTTCAAACGCATGATAAACAGAAGTAAGCATCAGATGTCGTGAGTGGCTGAACCATGCTTAGCTAAACCAGAGGGCTTATGATAACAAACACTCGTGGAAGACAAAGAAAACGTGAGGAGCCGTGAATGTTTGAAATCAGCTGTCAGTAAAGGAGTTAGAGACCGTGACAGCGCTGAGAAAACCTATTACGGACCTTACTGCTGCGGTGAAGGACAAAGGAAGCGCCAAAGAGAATTAATCTGATTAGTCTGAGAGTAACTTAGAGCATAAAGCGAGGCACCGGAAGTAGTAATGCTTTCCCAACGAGGCTTTTGAATTTTGAACTTTTGCCGTCAGGAACTTCCACTGCAGCTTAAAATGAAGAGGTAAAGAAAAAAAAAAAACGAAAGAAAAAGAAAAGGAAACAAAATCCCTTCCTGAATGTAGAAGACTTTGCGTTTATTTATTGGGGGAAAAAGAAATAGCGTTTTCAACTTCTTTTTTTTTTTCGTGTTTCTCTTTCTCTCTCGCTTCCGCCAACTTGAGGTGAATCTAAATCACTTATTGGAAAAAGGACAGAAGTTTTTTGTTTTACATTGTGTCCTGAAAGGCAACACTTTCTTTGCCTGTGGCGCGGCGAGGCAAAGCAGACGCCCGCCCTCTGCAACACTTGAGAGGCGAGTGTTAATTCTTTCACGACCGTTTCTTCTTCTCTTCTTTAAGATAGATAAGGAGAAAGGATTAAGATAGATAAGGAGAAAGGATTAAGATAGATAAGGAGAAAGGATTAAGATAGATAAGGAGAAAGGATTAAGATAGATAAGGAGAAAGGATTAAGATAGATAAGGAGAAAGGATTAAGATAGATAAGGAGAAAGGATTAAGATAGATAAGGAGAAAAGATTAAGATAAATAAGGAGAAAAGATTAAGATAGATAAGGAGAAAGGATTAAGATAGATAAGGAGAAAGGATTAAACTGTGAACTATTTCCTTTTTTTTTTTTTTTTGGTCTTCGTAAACAAACTGTATTTTTTTTTCAGTCTTCGTAAAACTGATATATTTTATTCCTAACGTTAATTCTTTCACAACCGTTTCTTCTTCTTTTAAAGTTAGATAAGGAAAGAAAATGCACTTTCCTTTTTCCGTATCTTCATAAATAAACTGTATTTTCAGTACCTTCGTAAACCTGATATATTTTTTTTTTCACGCTTGTTTCTTCTTGCCTTCTTAACGATAGATAAGAAAAGAAGGTAAAATTAAACTGTAGACTCTTTTCTTTCTGTATCTTTGTATTTTTCTTTTTTTCAATCTTCGTAAACCTGATATTTTTTTATTGCAAAACATTACTTCTTTCACGACCGTTTCTTCTTCTGGGAGCTGAATAATAAAGAAAATGGAGTTCAACCGTAAACTAATTTCTTTTCTTCAGTATCCTCGTAAAACTTTTCAATTTTATTCATAACTATTAATTCTTAAATTTGGATAACAAAAGAATATTAAATTAAACTCTGAACCTTTTATTTATTTATTTACATATTTATTTATTTATTTATTTGCTTTGTATCTCCGTAAAACTGGTACAAGTGATACATTTTATTCATGACTGTTAATTCTTTCACGACTGAAACTAAATAAGAGAAGAAAATGGAATGAAATTGTGGACCATTTTCTCTTTTCAGCACCTTCGTAAAACTTGTACATTTTTATTCATAACCGTTTAATTCTTTCACCGTCTACTTCTTGTTCTCCTAAATCTAAGTAAAAAAAAAAGAAGAAAAGAAAAGAAAAAAATCAGAAGCTAAAGTGTGCCCTTTTTTTTCTTTGTTCTTAGTCATTAAGTTTCTCACGCTTATTAATTCTGCTCACCCGAAGTAAAAAAAAAAAAAGAGAGAAAGAAAAGAATAAAAAAAAAAGAAAAATCTGAAACTAAACTGTGAACATATTTCTTTTTCTTTTTCTTTTTTTTCTTTTTTTTCTTTTCCCAGTGTGTTCGTAAAGAGGATACATTTTGCATCTAACCGTGTTGCCTGAAATTGCGTAGTGTAATTTGTAAGTCTTTGCACTGCCATTGGGTTTCCTCAGCCTCGGCAGAGTGACAGACACACGATCCGGGTCACCTCCACCTGCCCTGATTCCTCCTCATTCATTTTAAGTGTCGGGGAAAGAAAGGAAAAAAATAAAGTAAGTAAAGAAAGATAATAGAAATAATAAAGAGAATGTTAAATGAATGAACAGCATCGACAGAATAAAACGAAACAAAATTCAATTAAAGGTAACATCAATGAAGCAACCGTTAAATAAATAAATAAATAAATAAACAAACAAATAAATCAACACAGAACAGAACAAATCAAAATCAAATACGAGTAACAATGAAAAATTTGAAAAGTTCCACTCATCGAACCACTCCCTCCCTCCCCTACTACACAACACTCCCCCCCCAGGAAAAAAAAAAAAAAAAGAAAGCAAAAACAAAGAAACCAAAATAGGCATCCGATCTTCCATGGGGCGACTGATTGAAAAGCGACAGAGAAGAGTTAAAAGCGAAAAATAACAGGCACGGCAAATGGAAGAACCAAACATTTCTGTGGGTATTACTATCAGTGAGTGCATTCCGCCGCCCGTTCACCCAGCGAGGGACAAATGGATGAGGCGGCGGCGCGTGTCATAAATCGTCGTTATTATCAGAACAAACACTCCGCGCGTGGCTTTATAAACACACAGCGGGCGGGCGAGGGTAGCCAGACGGAACACGCTCCTGTAAACCACGCCACGCCTGTACTCGTCACGTCCCGGCCATTCATAACACCGTCCTGGGACTCGCTGTGTGCTTATGTTTGTGACTTAAAACCTAACTTAACCTAATCACACCATTCATTACTACTCATACCTCGTTTCTGATTCTGTACCGCCTCATGCTTGTGACCTCAAAAGCTAACCTAACAACATAACCTAACCTAACCAGACCTAACCTAACCTAACCTAACCTAACCTAACCTAACCATTCAAAACTGCTCTCGAAACCCACGCCTGATTCTGTACCGCCATCTTCCTGTAGATTAATTAAGGTGATAGTTCAATAAAGATTCCGCATCACAGTTTAACAAGTCCTTTGCGTCACAGTACAGCAAGTCTTCTACGTCACAGTTCGGCAAATTTCTGCGGCACACTTGAGTAAGCTTCTGCGTCACGAAGAAAAAGGAAAAAATGCATGTGAATCTGACTTGTCTCCTTTCGTGGCTTTTGAAGAATCGCCTTTATGAGCGAAAAAATAGTTTAAGAATCCGAGTTTGTAATCTCCTCGTAGACTGACAATTTTTCCCGCAATCAACTACAACATTCTATTTATTTATTTATGTGCTACAGTCTCTGGAATATTTATGTAGCTCAGAAAAGACAAAATGTATTCCCTTGTTCTCTTTCTGAGGGCTACTGAAAGAGAGAGAGAGAGAGAGAGAGAGAGAGAGAGAGAGAGAGAGAGAGAGAGAGAGAGAGAGAGAGAGAGAGAGAGAGAGAGAAATATCAGTGGTTAAAGCAAAACAGACAAGGTAAAGTGAAATATGTAACTGTGTGAACTGAACCATATGTCTCATTCTCTCTCTCTCTCTCTCTCTCTCTCTCTCTCTCTCTCTCTCTCTCTCTCTCTCCTCTCTCTCTCATCTCTCTCTCTCTCTCTCTCTCTCTCTACATCCATGCAAACTATTTTCTCTTTATGTTTTTATTTATCCATTTACCTTACTTGTTTATTTATTACTAATCTATCTGTTTATTCATTTACTCATTTTGTACCTTCAATATCAACAAAGACCGATCATAGCAATGTAGGCAAGGCAGGGCAAGACATAACCTGAGGATGGACACGGACTGACTGAAGTGCATCCAAGGAAGTGAAATGAGGCCAGGGAAGCGCCAGAGACACAAGGGAAAGAAAGAAAGAAGGCAATACTTACGAATCTCCTTTTTTTTTTTTTCTTACCTTCTACCTTCCACCTCCTCGTCTCTCAGTACAGACTCAGGCAGGACGAGGGAGAAGGAGAGGTGGAGGACAGAAAGAAATACACGTTTAGAAACATTTTTGCTTTCCACTTCTCCCAACCTTACCTAGCCCAGAGAGAGAGAGAGAGAGAGAGAGAGAGAGAGAGAGAGAGAGAGAGAGAGAGAGAGAGAGAGAGAGAGACTTCCAGGAATCTTTTACTTTTGGTCTCCCACACTCGCGCTTCTCAATACCAAGTGAGGCAAAACGGAGGGAATAAAAATGCACCGCTGGAATTTTTTCTTTTACCGGATTTTTTTTTTCTTTTTTTTTTCATCCTCCACCTTCCATTCCAAGGACAAGGTGAAGATGAAGGTGAGGAAAATTTGAACCACTCCTGAACCTTCCACCTTCCCTCCCTCCCTCTCTCCCTCCATTCCTTCCATCCTCGCGTCCCACAATACTGATAAAGGAGGAAAAAAAATATCGCGATAGAGGGAGAAAAAATGCGCTCTTGAAAATCTTTTCCTTCCAGTTTTTCATCTCTGCGTTTCTAAATAGGCGCCTAGATTTCCTTTTTCGTGGTAAGAAATAGCCGGTTCAGGAACAGGGTATAAAGGGTTCAAGAGTGAGAAATAAAGGATTCAAGCTTGATGAAAATAGACCTAAAAAACAGGATAGGAAGAAATTGGTTCACAAATATAGTAGACAAAAGGAATAAACACGGTAATCAGATTGTTAGGAAGTTTAAAAAGGTCTAAATTCCCTTCTCAGAGCAAAGAAACCGGTTCAACGACAAAAATGTAAAGGATTCAAGCTTGAGGAAGAGAAAGAAATGAACTACCTCCTAGACAGAGTGGTAGACGAACGGAACACACTCAGTAATCAGGTTGTTTGTGCTGAATCAATATAGAAATTAAAGACTACACAAATTTATGTATGGCAGATGAAAATACGCACATTTTACACAAGACAAGACAAGATAGACAAGATGGCTTCCTGTGGCTACCCTTATTTCTCACTTTCTCACCTGTATTAATGAATTCAGGTAACCTCATTCCCCTTCCAAGCCTTACGAGCCTTACAGAGAGTGCCTGGAAGCGGCCAGTAAGACAACAACAAGTCCAGGTGAGATTGGAGGTGAAGGGGAGGAACTGAAGACTGGAAACTGGAAACCTCTCATTGGATACTAATCACTGATGGAGAATTGGAAACTGGCTTCCCTTGATTTGCTTGAGAGGGGTATGGAGGTGGAGGGTGGATGGGTGGGGGGACTCTCCGTGTGTGCTTGGGGGGTGGAAGGGTGCTAGTGTGTGTGTGTGTGTGTGTGTGTGTGTGTGTGTGTGTGTTTTATAGTTTCAATGTTTTAGTTTGTTTGTGTTTCATGTTTTTATTTTATGTGTTTGTGTGTTGCCAGCTCGTGTGTTTTAATTAGTGTCTAGTCATGTTTTTATTTATTTATCTATTTATTTATCGGTTTATCTATTTTACATATTTATCTATTTATTTATTTTTTTTATTTTATTATTTTTTTTTTATTTAAAGGTGAATTTTGTGATTTACGAATTGTTGTTTTTGTGTCATGCTTTTTTTTTTTTTCTTTAGTTTCCGCTTTTAAGTAAGTATTTTTATGTGGGTGTGTTTTATGATGCATCGTGTTTGTGTTGTAGTTTTGCGTCATTACTTGTACGTATCTATGGCCAATAAACTACCTATCTGTGTATCTGTATGTCTGTGTATGTGTGTTTGTGTGGCATCTCACTTGTGTATATTAGGTTTTCAAGTATCATTTTGTATTTTGTATTATTTTCTTCTATTTTTGCATGATGCCTTTTTTTTTCAATAATAGGAGAAGGAGGAGGAGAAGGGAGTGCATACGAGGAAAATGTAGGATGATGATGGAGTAGGCAGGAAGAAGAGGAGAAGGAAGAGGAGTGGGTATGAGATAGGTATGGAAGAAGTGATACCGAAAGAGAAAGAGAAGAAGGGAATGAGTGGAAATGGGAGAGGAAAAGAGAAATGAAGGAGAAGTACAGGTTTAGGAAGAGGAGGAGGAGGAGGAGGAAGAAGAGAAAAGGAATGAACATGAGAAAGATTTGAAGGAAGTGATACTGGAAAAAAAAAGATGAAAGAGGAAGAGAAAGAAATGAGAAAGTAGAAGAAGTACATGACGAAGAAGGAAGAGAACAAGAAAGGAAACAGAAAAGGAGAAATAAGAATTCATGTAAAGTACCAGAATAGAGAAAAAATAACAAAACGAAGAGACGTAAAAAAAAAAAAGAAGAAAGAGCAGAAACAGAAAAGGAGGAAGAGAGGTAGAGAAAAATTACTTAAGATATCAAAAGAGAGAGAAGAAAAGAAGGCGACGAAGAGATGAAAACAAATCAAGTAGAGAAGAAGCAACACACGAGGAGAAACGACTTAAAACATCAGAGGGAAGAGAAGAAAAGAAGGAAACGAAGAGACTCAAATACAGAAGCAAAGGAAGAAGAAGAAGAAGCGGCACAAGAGGAGAATTGACTTAAAAATATCAAAGAAGAGAGAAAAGAAGGAAAGGAAGAGATGAAAATAAACAAGTAGAGGAAGAAGAAAAAGAAGAAAAGAAGAAGAAGAAGAAGCAACACAAGGGGAGAAATGACGTCAGATATCAGGTGTTTACAGTTTATTTGAATATTCATGTGACTCTGTTTGCATTAGGCGGCGGGCGTGCAGGTGTGTGTGTTTGTATTAATTGGTCTACCTGTGTGGGTGTTAATTCCCGTACGTGTGATTGTATGGGGGTGCTAATTGGCCGTGGGAAGCGAGCGTGAGTGGGGGATGGGCCGGTAAATTACTTATGAATGAGGTGTCTAGATAAGGTTTCATTACTGATTAGTTGGTTAGTCAGTTTAAGTTATCTGTGTTTGTGTTTCTTTCGGTGAATTAAATATGAATGAGGTGTTTGGATTACGTTGGTTAGGTTAGGTTAGGTTAGTTTAGGGTTGGATGGTGTTGTGTGTTAGTTAGATTACGTTAGGTTAGGTTAGAGTTAGGTTAGGTTAGGTTAGTTAGGTTAGGTTAGTTAGATTACGTTAGGTTAGGTTAGGTTATTGTGGTGTGTTAGTTTATTCATCTCTCTCTCTCTCTCTCTCTCTCTCTCTCTCTCTCTCTCTCTCTCTCTCTCTCTCTCTCTCTCTCTCTCTCTCTCTCTCTCTCTCTCGATAATGTATTTCTGATTGGGTTGTTTAGATAACGTTAGGCTGGGTTAGGTTAGGTTGGGTTGGCTTAGATTAGGTTGGGTTATGTTAAGTTAAGGTAAGTTAGGTTGGGTTATGTTAAGTTAGGTTAGGTTAGTTATCCTTGTCTGTCTGCATGTATGTACTCGTATTTGTCTCTCATTCACACACACACACACACACACACACACACACACACACACACACAGAGAGAGAGAGAGAGAGAGAGAGAGAGAGAGAGAGAGAGAGAGAGAGAGTGCTAACTATTACTGCCCCAGGG
>NC_087159.1:27272500-27277500 GCF_035594125.1 Scylla paramamosain | reverse complement strand
AGGAGATGAAAAATAAGATGACAAACGCAGAAAAGTTAACTATCTCTCTCTCTCTCTCTCTCTCTCTCTCTCTCTCTCTCTCTCTCTCTCTCTCTCTCTCTCTCTCTCTCTCTCTCTCTCTCTCTCTCTCTCTCTACTTCCCTTCATTTCCTCTGTTTCTCATTCTGTTTTCCTTCTCATTCTCCTACTTACGAAACTCTTTCTCTCTTTCTTCGCTTCTTGCTCTTCTCTTCTTCCTTCCTTCCACCTCCCTCTCTTTGTCTTATTCCCCTTCATTTCACGCGCACATTTTTCCTTTCTTCCTCCTCCTCTTCCTCTTTCTTCCCTTCTCTTTCCTTCCTTTCTTCTGTTTTCTCTCTTTTCTTCTTCCTTCTTTCATCTTCTTAACTTCTTCCCTCCTTCCTTCCTTCCTTCCTTCCTTCCTTCTGATATCCCTTCATGCCATCCATCTCTCTCTCTCTCTCTCTCTCTCTCTCTCTCTCTCTCTCTCTCTCTCTCTCTCTCTCTCTCTCTCTCTCTCTCTCTCTCTCTCTCTCTCTCTCTCTCTCTCTCTCTCTCTGATCCTCAACTTTATCAGACCCTGTCGTTACTAACAAGCCTGACACTGTGCTTTCCTGTGATGTTGTGCCTCAAGAAGCTGCTTATCACGACCTTACAAGTATTACGGTGGACATCAGTAAGTCTAAGAGATCGCCTGTCATCCCAGCATTTCGACACCTCGGCGATTATACCAGAGAGAACTTCTGTGTTAGACTTTTTTTTCAGAAGGCGCATAATTTTGATATGATTTTAAATACTGACGACGTAAATATACAAGTCGATATTTTTAATGCAAATTTTATAAACGGTTTAGATGAATGTGCCACGTTTGTTACTCAAGAGATTAAAAAGACCATTTGCACTATGAATGAACAACTCAATTCGGGAAGCTATGAACGTTAGAGACGCTGCTCGAGTAAAACGAAAATGTGATCGACATAACGCTGATCTGCAGGAACAGTGTAAACAGAAAAAGAAACACGTTACAACCCTAATTGCTGAGGGCCAAAGCTGAATATTATCATGATGAATCTCTTAACAACAAAGGCAGCATTTCAAAAGCATGGAAAACCAATAAAGGAATAGTCCCTAATTGTAAAAATATTTCCAGTAATTCTAATTTTGATAACGTAGTCGACAAAGCCAATGAATTTAATCCCTATTTTGGAAATGTTGGTAAGAATACTTATACTAAAACCCAAGAAATCATCCAGGGTGAAAATGTTCCACATCCTGTTTGTGAGAATGAGGCTTGTGGGGCATCTGGTGACGGCAACACCCTGAAGCCTCGACCTGTGGAGACTCACACAGTTGTCCTTACGATAAAAGATCTAAATGAAACCTGTTCTGTTGGCAGTGATGGCATTCCTGTGTAATTTATAAAGGACACACCTTGTATTATAGCCTTTTATATTACTTGCATAGTTAATGCCTTTTTAGTTACAGGCGTCTTTTCCACTGCCTGGAAACATGCACTTGTAATTGCCATTTTTTAAAGTGGAGACATTAGTGACCCAAGCAACTTTCGTCCTGTTTCACAATTGCTCATTGTCTCTAAATCATTAGAAAAAGTAGTCACTAATCAGCTAATCAAATTTCTAGAACTTAATCAGTTGCTATTTAACACTCATCACGGATTTCGGCCAAAACTATCAGCAGAAACTGCTCTCATTATCATCACTGATAAACTGTATGACAGCATGGACCAAAAGAAAGTAACAATTTTGACTGTGTGTAACCTCCCGAAAGCCTTTGACAGCTTTTGCCATGAAATTCTTTTAAATGCACTAAACTCAATATGGATAACTTCTGGTTTAATAGTTATATGCATGGCAGAACACAATCTGTTCACCTGAGTGACACACTGTCTAATAAACAAAATGTAGACTATATGGTTCCACAAGGCGCAGTACTTGGCCCCATCCTATTCTCCATTTACGTTAATGACCAAGCTGGCAAATGTATGCTCTCTAATTCAACATATTGACGATACCCGATTTCTGCAGGCTGACACTGGCAACAATCTCGAGGATCTAATTTCTAAAGCTGAAGACACACTACTCAATATAAAGCAGTGTTTTCTTGGAAGTGGTATTATGTCATATCCAAAGAAAACACAATGTATCTTCATTGGCAACACACAACCTTTATCACGTTTTCCCCCAAACACATTTATCAGCTGTGATGACAACCGTGTGTACCTAAGCACGCGTGTAAAGACGGCGTATAATTTAATAGATACATGCTTTCCAAGAAAATTATCGGAACACTGATGGATATTAGTTGAATGAGTGATAATTTTGATAAACCAACTAGGATATTAACTGTACAGTCTCTGGTACTGAGCTGAATAAATCACTGCATTGGTATGAGGGGCTCCACTAACAAAACTTTGCTTCAAAACTTTGCTTAGGAAATAGGATCATGTTACTTCCATAATTAAAGATCTGCAGTGGATGACAGAAAAAGACAAATATACCTTTGGAAGATGCTTAATTGTGTATAAAGCTGTGTCTGGGTTATATCGTGAATGGTACATGAAGTTTCCTACTGTCAGGAAAAAAACAAGCAGCACAACAAGGCAGCTCAATTACCTGGATGTACCAAAAGCCAGCACTGACTCAGGGGTGAGGGCCACTGCTGTGTCTGGCCCCTAACTCTGGAATGATTTGCCTTCTTTTGTCAAGAATTCGAGGAGCCTACAAAATTTTAAATCTAGATTAAGATCATCATTCTTTTAGCAAACTTACTTTCTTTTAGGATTAAAAAAAAAAATCAAATAAAATGTTAAGACTCTCCTAGACTTATAAATATATATATATATATATATATATATATATATATATATATATATATATATATATATATATATATATATATATATATATATATATATATATATATATATATTATTTTTTTTTCCTTTTGTTTTGTCTGAGCGATTTTCACTAGTGTTACAACATTTATGATTATGTGTAATCTATACGAATAACCATACCTATCTTATGTAATAAAGAATTTATTATTATTATTATGATTATTATTATTATTATTGACATTATTATTATTATTATTATTATTATTATTATTATTATTATTATTATTATTATCATTATTATTATTATTATTATTATTACTCTCTCTCTCTCTCTCTCTCTCTCTCTCTCTCTCTCTCTCTCTCTCTCTCTCTCTCTCTCTCTCTCTCTCTCTCTCTCTCATTTTCGTCCTCTTTCACCTATTTTCCCTCTCTCAGTTCTTCCTCCTCCTCCTCTTCTTCCTCCTCCTCCTCTTCTTCCTCCTCCGGTACTCCGGTACACAATATTCCTTCTGGCAAGAAATTACAAGAACAAATGACTGAAATAAGTAACACTTTTGATGCTGTCACCTGCAGAAATTTTAACTTACCTGTCAACTCATAGGAAATCCGCTTAACTCTCACCCATGTCACGGCTTATACAATAACTTGTTAGAAAGTTCTCTGAAGCAACACGTTCAAGGACCCACGAAAGGCACCAATGTATTAGACTTTGTTCTTTCAACAAGCGATGACATTGTTAGTGACGAAAATAGTTTACGTGTACAAAGAAGACTCAGGACAATTGTTGCTGCGACAGACTGGAGCGCTGAGCTGTGTGGAAGCAGCTTTGACGAATCATGGGCCAAATTTAACTACATTTTAGAAAATAGTGTGACATCATGTATTCCAATGCACAAAAGACGTTCACGTAAGAACAACAAACCCAAATGGTGGAATAACCACACTGAGTCACGACTGTTACAGGAAAATCGTGCCTACCGTAAATATTTGTCGACTCAAAACGAAGGCGATAAACTTGAGCATGATAGACTTAGGCGGGAATCAAAGAAGCTCATTAAACAGAGTAAGAAAACTTAAAAATGTGTATTACAAGCGTCACTAAATCTAACCCCAAGGAATTTTACAGTTAGGTGCGGAATAAAAAGGTGATAACATGACACGTCAGCCCGATCTGCCTCGATAACGGTAATCTTGCCACCGAAGAGATTCAGATCGCTGACGCACTAAATGGTTATTTTGTCTCAGTTTTTCCAGAGGAGCCGGCCTCTGCGCTTCGTAACAACTCCTTTAAGTGTCTGTGACTTTCGTTAAGATGAAATAAATTAAAGTAATCAACAAAATGAAACCTAACAAAATCCCCGGACCAGACTGCATTGCACCATGCATCTTGAAAGAAACCTCTTTCAATGCTGTTTACCAAATCAATTAACTCCGGTAAGGTTCCCAACGATTGGCAGTTAGCTAACGTTACCGCCATACATAACAAAGACGACAAATCACTTCCGAGTAACTACAGACCCATCAGCCTCACATCTGTAGTGTATAAATTAATGGAAACTGTAATACGCAATAATTTAATGAACTTTCTAGAAGTAAACGGTTTAATCAATGATTCACAGCACGGTTTTCGAAACAGACGCTCTTGCTTAACAAACCTGCTAGCATTTTTTAACAACGTTTTCAACATGTATGACGAGACGAAGGCACTAGATGTAGTTTACCTGGACTTTCAAAAAGCGTTTGACAAAGTTCCCCTTAGGCGTTTACTAATTAAAGTCACATGATATAGACGGCAAAATTCTCAGATGGCTGGAAAACTGGCTCTCTGAGGGAAAGCAACGCATCGTTATAAATAGTAAATCTTCAAACTGGCGAGAAGTTTTAAGCGGTGTACCACAGGGATCCGTACTCGGTCCTGTTCTTTTCCTCATCTACGTTGACGGTATCGATGAGCGCCTCACCTATAAATTATCTAAGTTCGCTGATGATACTAGAATAATAAATGAAGCAGTTACAACAGATGACAAAAAGGAAATTACAATCCGACCTCGACCGCTTAGACACTTGGTCAGACAGGTGGCAGATGAGATTCAGTGTTGATAAATGTGAAGTGTTGCACATAGACAGTAATAATGATCGTGTA
>NC_087159.1:27235000-27267500 GCF_035594125.1 Scylla paramamosain | reverse complement strand
GAAATTGGTGGAAGAAGGGAATGGTGGGGGAGGAGGAGGAGGAGGAGGAGGAGAAGGTGGAGGAGGAGGAGGAGGAGGAGGAGGAGAAGGAGGAGGAGGAGGAAGTTGTGATGGTGAAGAGGGAGGAGGAGAGAAGATGGTGATGGTGGAGAAGTATGGCAATGAGGTAGAGAAGGAAGAGGAGAAAGGAAGAGAGGATAAGAAGAAGGAGGAGAAGGAGAAAAAGAAAAGAAAGAAAGAAGGAAAGGAAAGAACACTAAGAACAAAAAAGAACATTGAATCTGGAATTTTCTTTTTTATATATAATTATTTAACCTTTCAAAAAATTTACGCGTTTCTCTCAAAAAAGCAAAAAATATTAAAATGTTTTTGTATATTTTTAGAGTGGGGGGATTGGGAGGGGTATTAAAAGGCAAGGAAACACTAACTAATGCTTTTCATATATTTGTTACCTTACTTTACAGAGGTGCCAATCTTGTGACGTTGACCATTCACTGACCTCCATCTCTCTATATCACTGGCCATCCTTACAACAACTCCCACTGTGTTACTATGTCCTCCTCCCGCGTTCTCCAGCAGGAATATCCATTAATCTCATCCTTTACCCCTCGCTTTCCCTCCCTCCTCTCCCCCTAAGCAAGCATTCGCCCTCCCTACCTCTCCGTCTCAATACGTGTCTTAATCTTTCATTTCTACACTTATACTTCAATGCACATAATCTTTTTGACAGTATTCTTGTGCTAAGCTCTTGTAAATATTTCTGCAGCATGAAAGACAATATTAACCTTCCGTTTTCTCTCTCTTCTCTCCTGTGTCTCCGTTCAAAGAATATTCACAGTGCCAGGAAGGTTAGCAAAGGGTTACCATAGTTGTAAAAGGGATACGCTCTTCATTTGTCATATACTTTAAGTCATTACAGGAAATAAAAAGTGAAGGAAACGATAATGCAAATAAAGTCAGAGGAGAAAATGAATGAATGAATGAATAGAAAGACGTTGGAATAAATTTATATGAAAAAAAATGAAAGATGAGTAGAATAGAAAAAAAAATCATAAAGTAGTCAGTAAAAAAAAAAGTGAACGAAAGGAAAGGCGAAAAGAAATGTTGATAGAGAAAATGAATAAATGAATAAAAGAAATTGGAAAAGAAACGAGAGATGGAAAGAATAAAAAAGAATAATAATAGTCAATAAAGAAAAGTGTATGAAACAAAATGCAAATAAACTGAGAGAGAGAGAGAGAGAGAGAGAGAGAGAGAGAGAGAGAGAGAGAGAGAGAGAGAGAGAGAGAGAGATGAATAAATGAATAAAAGAACATGGGAAGAAAATAAAAAACCGAAAGATTGGAAGAAAAGAAAAAAGTAATAAAAAAGAGAAAATATGCGAGACGAGAGAGAGAGAGAGAGAGAGAGAGAGAGAGAGAGAGAGAGAGAGAGAGAGAGAGAAAGAGAGAGTGTTAGTGATGAGTTACCGTCTTAATATGCTGAGCTATAAAGAAGAAATTGCTGCTTGTCTTTCCCTTTTTCCCTCGATTTTTCCCTCTTTTCCTTCTTTTTACCACTACTTTTCTCTTTCTCTTCTATTTTCCTCTTTTTTTCATTATTTTTCCTCCATTTCCCTTTTATTTCCTCTTCCTTTTTTTGTATTTTCCACAGTATTTTCCCTTCTTTTCCTTCTTTTTTTCCACTATTTTCTCTATTTCTCTTGTGTTTTCCATTTTTCTTCATTTCAAAACTTATTTCCTCCTTTCCCCTTTTTTTTGTCTTTTCCGCTGTTTTCCTCAAATTCAGCTCTCTTTTCCTCTCTTTCTCTGTTTTCTCTCTTTTCCTTCTCTCCCTCTATTTCTCATTTTTCCCTCTCTCTTTTCCCTCTTTTTTTCCTATTTTTTCCTGCTTTTTCATCTTTTTTTCCATCTTCTCTTCCTCGGCGGAGTGTAAACAACACATCGAGGAGCTCCTACTTTAACACGAATTCTGCGGGATACAGAGGGTGCATGGCGCTACCAACTGGACCAAGAGGTGCGTGAAGGGCAGGGGTACAGTTGGTGCTCGACTCTGGTGAACGTGTCATTGGACTTAGTCTTATTTTTAAGCTAAAAAATTACCGGCCTAGTCAGCACCCCCCTCGACCGATAAGCCATTTTCTGCGCATGCGCAGTAGCCCTTGACAACGAGTAGCGTCCATAGCAACCAACTACCACACCACCTCTGCCTGCCTATCTGCCACTGATTCTGTTTTACATCTGCAACAATTATCTTTATACCTGCCACCACTCATTGCACTCCTAACCTTATATTGAGCAACAAACATGGCTACAAGCATCTCACTATCCCACTCATCAGGGGAAGAACAACTTGAGCAGAACAAATCTTTGCCTTCCGAAAAGTTTCCAACTAAGGAGTTTCTTGATAAAAACTTCTACAAAGCTGACCTACAAAGGAAATGCAGAGACCTAGGAATTATCAATGTGAGGGTAAATAAGGACCAGCTTATTGAAATGATACTCAGAAATACACCTCCCTCCGATCAAACCTCAGATACATCACCACCAATACCTACACCAGCACCTACACCACCACCGCCACCTCCCCCGCCCGTTGTCTGACGTCACGCCTCCACATGCTGCACCTCACGCGCCACACCGTGACTGCTCTGATGACCAGCAGCAATCATCCATAGAGGGTACACAGCTTCCCTATACTGCTGACAGACGTCACCCTACCAAAGATGACATGCAGTCAGGATCACGTAACGTCATAGAGAGACATTCTGTTGATGCCACGCAAGCAGTACCACGACAAGACGACATGCAACCACCCTCCTCACCCCCCGTGACCAGCTGTAACGCACAAGGAGTCATACTAGAAAACTTAGTAAAGGAGGTTGCAACAATAAAATCTAAGCTACAAACAAAGGACAACGAAATTGAGCTACTGAATACTGAGATGAAGATGGCCTACACAGTAATTGAACTCCTCCAGCAACGAATAACCGAATTGGAACAGCAGAATAAGAATAACAAAATACAGCAAGAGACATCAGCAAATGTTACACGCCCTTCCAGTGAACTTGAGGAGGGAAACAACAATGCTGAACGCCTTACAACATCCAGAGAAGAGGAGAGGTATCTGCTGCTAGGAGACTGCAACCTGCAAGAAGCCTTTCCATCTGACCTAGAGGGATGTTCGATAAGGACCATCAGAAGAGCCAACGTGGATTTGTTGAGATGCTGGGTGTCGGAGAAACTGACCTGGACCCCGACAAGATGCTACATATATGCTGGTCTGTATGACATTAAGAACAATGATGATCCAATGAGTATTTTAGATAAGATTGCTGCACTTGTTACTGAACTTAAGGGAAAAAATGACAAAATGGAGGTATTTGTAAGTCAGCTCGCACCCTCAATATCTTCAGATGAATTTCAAGCCAGAATTGCAGATTTTAATGAACACCTCAACAAATGGGGTGAATCTAATGAAATTTTCATAATCAAAACTAATTTAGCTTTCAGATTTGGTACCGGTGAAGTTGATGATTTATGTTACAATCTGGCTAGAGATTCATCAGGATGTATTTTAAACAGACATGGCGTACTTAGATTGCTTCATACTTTTCGTAGACAATGTCCCTCTTTTAAACTATCTCCTAAATGGGACAGCATCAAAAGGAATACGGTTAGACAGCCTACTGCAAATAATCAAAGAGATAATGACATGCATTCCAGTGCTAACTACATAGATCCTGCAAAGAAATACTCTCATGCACATAATCATGTTTCATCCCACAATCACAGAGTAACACGACGTGTTCACAGAGACACAGGTACCCCACACTACTTCTTAACCCCACCTTCCAACACACAAGTAAATAGAGAGTCATACAGTACAACACGGACATTTAATACTAAAGACATGAGAGTACGGAGAGGCTGCTACAACTGTGGCGAGTTCAACCATCGCCAGGCACAGTGCCGCTTTGACTATAAACTAAGATGTCAGTCTTGTAGACAGCTGGGACATAAGAGTCGCCTGTGCGAATTATACACCACACACTAGGAAACTGGCAATGAAGGTGATGCCGATACTTTTGACCTTATAAAATTAAAGGATTATGTTACTATAGAACATATCAATGCACAAAGCATACTAGGTAACAAGGTAGAGATGGAACTGTTAATGAAGGAAAGAGATCCAGACGTTTTGTGTGTCAGTGAGACATGGCTCCTCCCCGAGACTCCTGATAAGTTCGTTGATTTTGAAAATTATGCTATTTTTAGATGTGACAAAGGACGTGGTGGTGGATCATGCATATTTGTAAAGAATACTTTTACTGTGACTCCTTTCCAGACACATATCGACAAGCCTGTAGGTGTGGAAGATGTATGGTTAACATTACAATGTAGAAAGCTGCCATCTATTGTTATAGGATGTTTATATCGTCATCCGAAGGCACCCACTGATACTTTTGACTACATAGGAGAAGTTTTTAAGCAGTTGCTGTTAACCAAGAAGAATTTTTATGTACTAGGCGATTTTAATGATGACTTTTTATCCTCTAATAGTAATCTTAAGAAAATCTTAGCCAATACCAAACTGTGTCAAGTTATTGATAAAGCTACTAGAACAACTAGTCATTGTGCCACTTTACTTGATATGATTATTACTAACAATCGTGAAACAATTATTTCCTTTGATGTTGAACCTTGTCCAATAGCTGATCACGACTTGATAACCGTCACTGTAAACTTGCGTAAACCCAAACGTGCCCCTGCTGTTACAAAGACTACTCGCTGTATGGCTGACTACTCTCCTGATATTTTTTGTAATATTTTAAGTCAAGAAAGTAATACATTTAGAGAAGTATTTGATACTGATGATGTAGATAAACAAGTGGGCATTTTTACAGACACCTTTCGTTGTTGCTTAAACGCATGTGCTCCATTTAAAACTAGAAAAATCAGAAGACCACACGCACCATGGATGACTGATGACATCAAGTCAGCGATGAGAGAGAGAAATAATACACAAATATTGCTAAAAAAGATCGTACCAATGCCACTTTACTAACTAAATATAAAGATCTCAAAACAAAGGTTAAAAAGGATGATACATGCAGCGAGGACTGAGTTTCATAATAATGAATTTATTGAGAATAATGGAGACACAGCAGCCACATGGCGAAGTAATACACAAATTGGGTTTGAGCAAGTCCATGAACAGTAAGTCTTTACCTATGGCCAGCAAAGTGGATGAACTAAATGAATATTTTGTAAATGTTGGAAAGAAAGCTTTTGAAGAGTCACAACAGGGTATGGGTGAGGACACGAATAATGAATATCTCCAAACTCCAACCATATCGCATAATGTTGAGTTTTTCAGACCGCAGCCCGTGGATGCTGCCACAGTAATCCTTACAATGAAGCAATTAAAGAAAACTAATTCTTGTGGATCAGACGAGATCTCTTTTAGATTTTTAAGAGATGCATTACCTGTCGTGACACCATACCTTACATGTATTATAAACACTTGCATTGTCACAGGTGTTTTCCCCACTGCATGGAAGCATTCTCTCGTTACGCCTCTCTATAAAAGCGGAGCATCTGATGATCCGGGCAATTATCGACCTATTTCATTACTATCAATTCTGTCCAAGATTCTTGAAAAGGTAATAGCCACGCAGTTAACAAACTTCTTGGAGTCAAATAACTTGATTAACTGTACACAACATGGATTTAGACCTAACTTATCAACCATCACGGCTCTAACTAAAGTTACAAATACTATTTACGAAAACATGGACAGTAAGAAGATATCCTTACTTGCTTTGTGTGACTTGTCGAAAGCTTTCGATAGTGTCAGCCACAACATTTTATTGGATAAGATGTACGAAATGGGAATTGACTCATTCTTGTTTAGTCATTATTTAAGCAATAGAACGCAATCAGTTCGTGTTGGAGACAATGTATCCTTAAAGCTGAACGTAAGTTTTGGCGTTCCTCAGGGATCTATTTTAGGCCCTATATTATTTACTATATATGTCAATGACCTCAGCACACAAGTAAAAGACTGCTCCCTAGTGCAATATGCAGACGACACACAAATTATACTTTCAAACTCAGTTGAAAACTTGCCTGATCTCATAAGAAAAACTGAAGAAACTTTAGAAAAAATTAAAAGATACTTTAATAGAAATGGTTTATTACTTAACATGAATAAAACTCAGTGCATGTTCATTGGTAGCAGGAATTTACTTTCTAGAATACCCAATGATACTGTGATACACGCTGGTGACACATGCATCCAACCCTGTGACTCCTTGAAAAATTTGGGTGTATTCTTTGATAAACATACGCTCTTCGACACACACATAACTGAGATGACTAAAAAAGCCTTCGGAGTACTGATGTTCATCAATAGAATAAAGAGCTTTTTAGCAGTAAGGCCAGAAAAATTGTTATTCAAACACTTGTCCTTAGCGTTATTAACTATGGCATGATGATATGGGGCTCTGCCAATAAAACTCAGCAAAAGAGAGTGCAAAAACTGTATAATTTTTCGGCAAAAGTGGCTGTAGGAGGAAGATCAAGGTATGATCATGCTTCTCCAATACTAGATGAATTAAGATGGCTAAATGTTAACAAAAGGATTCAATATGAACAGTGCATATTTATGTATAATATTATCTGTAATAAGTTCCCTAATTGGTTATTCACCATCCCAGCCGTGAGTCAGGTCAGTCAAAGAAGCACGAGCCAACAACACAATTTCCATATACCAAGAACCAACACGAACTACGGCCAAAGATTAATGTCTGTTAAAGGACCACGAGTGTGGAATGCCTTGCCCCCAGATATTAAAATTACGACAAATGCTCAAACATTTAAGACAAGCCTCAAACGTCACATGTTGTACCATGATCTTCCTCTTGGATTTTAATTACAATATAGAATAGATACATAGCTTTTAATTTACTTAGTTTATGTTACTTTTAGAAATTTTAACTGCTTGATAATTCTATCTTATGTGTTATTTTTATATTCTTATTGTTTGATTTTTTGCTGCCAGTTGTATGACTTGCATCTTATTGGAAGAATTAGTAGGTATGATTTTCTTTTATATGTATATACACTCTTTATGGAAGAACAACCATTGTAATAATGGAAAATGACAATAAATTCTTAAATTCTTAAAATTCTCTTTACTCTCTATCTTCCTATCTCCATCTTCTCCCCTTGCTCTTATTCCCTCTCTTTCACGCCTCATTTACTTTTCTTTCATTTTTTCCTCCCTTCATTTCCTTCCTTCCTTCCTCTCTTTATTGGTTAAACAATTTTTTTTCCCTTCCTCCTTCTCTTCCTTTCTTTCCTTGTCTGTCTACTTCATTCCCTTCGTTTCTCTCTCTCTCTCTCTCTCTCTCTCTCTCTCTCTCTCTCTCTCTCTCTCTCTCTCTCTCTCTCTCTCTCTCTCTCTCTCTCTCTCTCTCTCTCTCTCATTCCCAGTCTTTCTTTGTCTCTTTTCCTCATTTTCTTCCTTTCTTTTCTCTATTATCTCTCTCTCTCTCTCTCTCTCTCTCTCTCTCTCTCTCTCTCTCTCTCTCTCTCTCTCTCTCTCTCTCTCTCTCTCTCTACTGTTCGTTTTTCTTTACTTCTTTTCCTCCTCCTCCTCCTCCTCCTTCTTCTCCTCCTTCTCTTTCTCCTTCTCCTTCTTCTCCTTCTCTTCTCTTTCTCCTCTTCCTCTTCCTCATTACTCCTATTTCAGTCTTTCTTCCCAATTACCTTCCTTACCTTAACTTATCTCCGTCCTCCTCTTCCTTATTCGTTACTCTCTCTCTCTCTCTCTCTCTCTCTCTCTCTCTCTCTCTCTCTCTCTCTCTCTCTCTCTCTCTCTCTCTCTCTCTCTCTCTCTCTCTCTCTCTCTCTCTCTCTCTCTCTCATCCATACAGCTCATTGCCTCTTGAAGGTTTTCCTGCTTCTAGAAACTGTCCTCAAGCAAAAGGTTTTTTTTCCTCTTACATTTCCTCTTTTCCTCTTTTTTTCCTCTTTGATTTTTTTTTCTATCGAGTTTTTAATTCATTTTTTGTTCTTTTTTTCGTTATTTTTTTCATTATTTCACCTTGTCTTCTTTTTCCTCCTTCTCGTCCTCTTCTTCCTTTTCTTCCTTTTTTTCCTCTTCGTAGTTTCTGTTCACTTACTCGTATTTATTTTCTCTTTTTTTTTCCTTTTTTTCCTTTAGGCCCTTTACTCACACCCTCTCTCCTTCCCTCTCTTCCTTCCTTCTCTCCTCCTTTCCTTCCTTCCTTCCTTCCTTCCTTCCTTCCTTCCTTCCTTCCTTCCTTCCTTCCTTCCTTCCTTCCTGCCTTCATGCTAACAGATTCTCTTCCAGATAGTTAATTCCTTCTCCTCCTCCTCCTCCTCCTCCTCCTCCTCCTCCTCCTCCTCCTCCTCCTCTTCCTCCTCCTCCTCCTCCTCCACCACCTCCTAATTTGCGGTTCCTCTTGGTTATTCATCTCTTCCTCTTCACTGCATCTTCTTTTATCATTTTTTCATCGCTAATTTCCTTCCTCCGTCTTTCACTTCGCTTGCTATTCATCTTTTGCTTTCTTTAATAATGAGGGAGAGAGAGAGAGAGAGAGAGAGAGAGAGAGAGAGAGAGAGAGAGAGAGAGATGAATAGTGAACAAGTGTGTTTTTTATTCATTGGTTTATTTATGATTCATTTACAAGACTGAAACTTTCTCTCTCTCTCTCTCTCTCTCTCTCTCTCTCTCTCTCTCTCTCTCTCTCTCTCTCTCTCTCTCTCTCTCTCTCTCTCTCTCTCTCTCTCTCTCTCTCTCTCTCTCTGTCTCTCTGTTCCCTTTTATCCACTCTCTTTTATCTCTCTCTCTCAGCATATCTGTTATTCTCTCCGACACTTTCAGATATTTCATCTCTACCTTCCTCCTCCTCCTCCTCCTCCTCCTCCTCCTCCTCCTCCTCCTCCTCCTCCTCCTCCTCCTCCTCCTCTTCCTCCTCCTCCATTTTCCTTCCACACACTTTCTCGAAAAACTTTCCCCTCATATCCTCTTGCACCTAAGCTCGCCTCTCTCTCTCTCTCTCTCTCTCTCTCTCTCTCTCTCTCTCTCTCTCTCTCTCTCTCTCTCTCTTAATAGATTCGTAGAGAGTGATGCGCTCTTGATGAAATGGTTAGGAAATTTTAGAGTCTCAGATCGACTCTCTAGTTCCCTCCAGTCTCTACTTCATCGTAATTTATTCCTCCTCCTTCTTCGCCTCCTATTCGTCTTCCTCCTCCTCCTCCTCCTATTCCTTTTCTTCCTTCTCATCCTCTGCCTGCTTCTTCTCGACTCTTCATTTCGTCTTGTTTTTTTTTCTTTTCTTTTTTTCTCATTTTCTTTCTTCTCTCCTCTCTGTTTTTTTTGTTTTTTTTAGTGTGTTTTCTTGTCTTTTGTGTGCTTTGTTTTCGTTGTTTGTTTTTGTTTGTTTGTCTGTCTGTTTGTTTGTTTGTTTGTTTGTTTGTTTGTTTGTTTTTTGTTGTTGTTCTTGTTGTTCTTCTTTCCATTCTTCCTTCTCTTCTCCTCCAAGCGTCATCTCCTCTTCCTCCTCCTCCTCCTCCTCCTCCTCCTCCTCCTCCTCCTCCTCCTCCTCCTCCTCCTCCTCCTCCTCCTCCTCCTCCTCCATACCCTAAGTTTTCCACCCTCTTTCTTTACTGCCCTCTCTTTGTGTATGAGAGAGAGAGAGAGAGAGAGAGAGAGAGAGAGAGAGAGAGAGAGAGAGAGAGAGAGAGAGAGAGAGAGAGAGAGAGAATGTGTGTGTGTGTGTTCTTATTCCTCCTCCTCCTCCTCCTCCTCCTCCTCCTCCTCCTCCTCCTCCTCCTCCTCCTCCTCCTCCTCCTCCTCATCCTACTCCTCCTCCTCCTCATCCTACTCCTCCTTCTCCTCCTCCTCCTCCTCCTCCTCCTCCTCCTCCTCCTCCTCCTCCTCCTCCTCCTCCTCCTCCTCCTCCTCACCTCTGCAGCTGACATATTTGTGAGGCCCGGGCAGCCTTCCTCTTTGGGGCCTCAGCCATATTAATTGCAGCCAGACACCGCATGAATCTCCTCGTATACTGCTAAGTGGCCTCCTCCTCCTCCTCCTCCTCCTCCTCCTCCTCCTCCTCCTCCTCCTCCTCCTCCTCCTCCTCCTCCTCCTTCTTCTTCTTCTTCTTCTGGTCTCGTTCGTGTTCTTGCTCTTACTGTTTTGGTGGTGGTGGTGATGTAGTAGTGCTGCTCTCTCTCTCTCTCTCTCTCTCTCTCTCTCTCTCTCTCTCTCTCTCTCTCTCTCTCTCTCTCTCTCTCTCTCTCTCTCTCTCTCTCTCTCTCTCTCTCTCTCTCATCATCATGCTTCTAATCTTTTCCTCAATTACTTCCTCGTCGTCTTCGTCCTCCTCCTCTTCCTCCTCCTCCTCCTCCTCCTCATCCTCCTCCTCCTCCTCCTCCTCCTCCTCCTCCTCCTCCTCCTCCTCCTCCTCAATCCAGGTAATTAAAACTAAGGTAATTAACAGGTGCATGCTAACCTGCTATGAAAATTCAATTACTGCACTCCTTTGTTATTTTGTTGTGTAATGTTTTATTTATCTATTAATTTTATTTTATTTATTTATCCATCATTATTTGTATAGATTTTTTTTTATTTGTGTTTTCATCGGTGTGAGTGTGTGTGTGTGTGTGTGTGTGTGTGTGTGTGTGTGTGTGTGTGTGTGTGTGTGTGTGTGTGTGTGTGTGTGTGTGTGTGTGATTTTCTCTCACACAGGTTCGTTCTTTCTTTTTTCTTTCTTTCTTTTTCTTTCTTTCTTTTTTTCTGTTCGATTTTGGCTCGTCTCAAATATTTGCTGGAGAAATACTTTTTTTTTATTCTCCCTCCTCCTTCATCTCCTCCTCCTCCTCCTCCTCCTCCTCCTCCTCCTCCTCCTCCTCCTCCTCCTCCTCCTCGTCATACTCCACTCTCCTTCCTTCACACCCCTTCCTCTTCATATTTCACTTTTTTTTCCATTTTTATTGCTTTTTTTATTTTCCTTATTTTTTTCGAAGTTTCACTTAACTTCTCTTTCTCTTCTTTTTCTCCATTTATTTGATCTTTTCCTATTTCTCGGTTTAATGTTCTTACCATTATTATTTCTTCAATAAGCCTTTCTCCTTTATCGCTTTTTTCGATTTCGCTTTTCTCTTCTCTTTTATTTTTTTCATCATTTTTCACTCCGTCATCTCACCGTCCTTCAATTTTCTTTCTTTCTCTTTTCTTTCTTTCTTTCTTTCTTTCCTCATTCCTGTTTATTTTTTGTTTTTTTGTTTTTTCTTTGTTTCTTTTTTGCCTTACTTCACTTCCTCTTTCTTTTCTTTCTTTCTTTTCCTCTTTTTTGTCTTTCTTTCTTTCTTTTTTTCTTTCTTTCTCCCTTTATTCTTCACAAGTTCTTTCTTTCTCTCTTTATTCTTTACATTTTTTTTTGTCTTTCCTTCCTTCTCTCTTTCTCTTCTAATTTTCTTTGTTCCATCATTTCTTTCTTTTTTCACTTCTTTCTCTCTTTCATTCTTCCTTTCTTTCCTTCCCTCTTTCTTCCCTTAATATTTTTTTTACTTTTTTTAATTTCTCTCTCCTTCCTTCCTTCCTTCCTTCCTTCCTCCTGTCCTATTTCTGGAGTTATATTTCAATTCTTGCTTTCTTTTCGTATTCCGTTCTTTTTTTTCTTTCTTTTTCCTCTCGTCTTTGTCTCGTCTCTCCCTCCATTTTTATTTTTTTCCCTTCTGTTCTGATTTTCTTTCCCATGTTCCACTTTTCAGTGTCGCAGATTTTTTGTTTTCCCTCCTCTTCGATTTTCTTTTCTTTTTTTTTTTGATAGGGGAAGAGGGAGGGGAGGGGAGGGGAAGGGTAGGAGACTTTCTTTTTTTTATTTTAGTATGAGGGGGAATGTGGACACACACACACACACACACACACACACACACACACACTTTCCTTGAAAAATGTTGACTCTACTGCTCAAATGTCCTCTGAAACAAAAATTCTGAACTTTTACTCAATACACAAATATTTTAGATTATCATTAATATGAAAAAAAAAAAAAGGTTGGCGAAGTACAATATTTAAATCTGTACAAAATATTTATCACGCAAGACACAATAATATTAATTCAGTACAATTTTTTTTTTTACTAAGTGATCTACAAAATAGTGTAATAAGCTAATGGTCTGCAGTTATTTAATTTAATACTCTGCCTCTTCATGAGAAAACCCTCCTTAAAAACAGCAGCTCATTTCAACATCAGTGTGAAATTAAGGATTATTTACTTATTAGATAACTTGTTCATGTTTACTCTTCTGTGTAACCTTCAGATTTATATTACCATTTTCATTCTTTCCATTCTTCTTAGGACAATTATGTTACTATTGTTATGTATCTGTGTATTTTTTTTTCCTCTTTTTTGTTTCCCACGGGCAGTGACCCTCTTACTTAAATAAAAAAATAAAAAATGTATGATATAATTATGTACACACTGGTAGGTGCCTCTAGGTGTGTGTTTGTACGTGGTGTTGTGTTCCAATGTCTGGGTGTCTGTATGCCTGACGTTTGATACATGAGGTTGCCTGTATGTATGTATATATAGTGTGTTGATGCGTATATACTCGTATGAATAGTTCCTGTATGTCTCCGTATGTTAGTATGAAAAGTTGATTCACAAATTCATCACGTGCACACTTTATAAAATTTACCTTTAACGCTTTTGTCTCCGGTCTTCCTGGATTTCTTCTCTTCTCGACCGGCGCGTCATGTGCTCAGCAGCTGCCCTCGCCACACTGCGTCCACTCAAGCTGTCTGTCAGGGAGCTGCGGCTTCACACACCGCGCCACAGTTATTCATAGGAATGTGTCCTGTAACAATTTGTACGAATTTTATATGGTAATAAATGTTAATTACTTGCCCACTTACACACACACACACACACATACACAGAGAGAGAGAGAGAGAGAGAGAGAGAGAGAGAGAGAGAGAGAGAGAGAGAGAGAGAGAGAGAGAGAGAGAGAGGAACGCGTAAGTTGTGATGATGAAGAGAAGATAAATGTTATTATTATTATTATTATTATTGTTATTATTATTATTGTTATTATTATTATTATTATTATTATTATTATTATTATTATTATTATTATTATTATTGCTATTATTATTATTATTATTATTGCTATTATTATCATTATTGCTATTATTACTACTACTACTACTACTACTACTACTACTACTACTACTACTACTACTACTACTACTACTACTACTATTACGAGTATATGGTTTCTTGTAAATTTAAACTTCATTACGTATGTATATATATATATATATATATATATATATATATATATATATATATATATATATATATATATATATATATATATATATATATATATATATATATATATATATATATATATATATATATATATAATATTTTTTTTTGGCCAATTTACCTATTTTCTCTCTCTCTCTCTCTCTCTCTCTCTCTCTCTCTCTCTCTCTCTCTCTCTCTCTCTCTCTCTCTCTCTCTCTCTCTCTCTCTCTCTCTCGCCTTTATGACAACAATTTAAGACTTTATCATGGCCTTCCCCTTTTTTTCCCTCTTTCATGAATATTTTTCCCCTCATAAATTAGCAATATCCACTCATTTCCCTCCCCTCATGCACACACACACACACACACACACACACACACACACACACACACACACACACACACACACTTTACACTTCATTGCTTCCACCTTTCTGTTGAATAGTGTGTATGAAAGTGTTCGACTCTTGACCAGCAGGGGCACAGGAAACGCAGGTAACAGTGCAGGTGTTTATTCACAGAAGGTGTGAACAGAAGGCTGGAGGTAGGTGATCTTCCGGCGCCAGGCCGCGCACTTCAACTTAACACTTATGACTGAAGCCTAGCTCGTTCACTCATACACGTATTCAAGCCTCACACAAGTCTCGCTCATTCACTCGTTCGCACAACTAGCTAACAACCACACACCTCCCCCGAGACATAAGGAAGATTCCTTATCTTTGTTATGGCTACCGTAACACATGAAACAAAGTTACAATGATTGAAGTACAGAAAACACGGTACATATACACAAAACAAACACAGCGTACAATGAACACGTACGACTAATCGTAGGTGCTACGGTGCCACCGCACCTGCAGTCGTCTCGGCTCCCTACGCTGTCGGCTGCTTCGACGCTCTGGTTGCTCTCGGCCACGGTGTACCCCGTTACCCTGATGCTCCGGGCTGCCGGGATGGTGGTGTTCCTCGTGACCCTGATGCTGAAGCGCTGCACCGCCATGAGCGGTGTGCTGCTCGACAGGAAGGGGAGCAAGAGGTCTGTGTGGGCGTAGGTGTCTTCTATTACGCCACATCACGCGACCGCTGCCCATCTTGATGAGGTAGTCTCTCCTTCGCCCAACAGCCACGATGACACCCAGGCGATCCCAGAGGCCTGTCGTGTGATCTTGAACGTCGACGTGGCCACCGAGGTGCAGGAGAGGAAGAGTACGGGCGGACGCGTCGTGGCGAAGTTTCGCTTTCTTCCTCAGTCGCTCTGCCTTGGCGTCGCACTCATCAGCAGCGCGCTGCCACTGCTGAGCGTATGAGCGATGATGAGCCGGGACACAGGACCTCATAGGATGACCGAAGAGGACTTGTGCTGGTGATCGCCCTTCCGCCCTCGGAGTGTTGCGCAGTTCCAGCAACCCGCGAGCGAACGCATCCTCGTCCAGGTGTCCCTGCTGTGTGGTCGTGAGGATCAGCTTCTTCACGGACTTGACCGCTGCCTCGGCGTGACCATTGGAGCGTGGATAATGAGGTGAAGATACACGATGCTCCACCCCCCATCGAGCCAGGAAGCGCCGTACCGATGAAGAAGTGAACTGCGGTCCACCGTCAGTCCTCAGGAGAACAGGCACGCCCGTGTCGGCGAACACACCCCGAAGGACACGAACGAGCTGATCAGCCGATGCTGGACGTGAGCATGCAGACACGTGAGGCCACCCAGACAAGCGATCTACATACACGAGGTATGTACGGCCTGCTGCGTGGAGTAGTCTGCAGAAACTGACTCAAACACCCTGCTGGGTGTGTCCGTGTCCTGCCAGAGAGGTTCGTTGGCTTGGCTTGGTAGGAGTGGACGGCATAGTGAGCATCCAGAAACGACGTTCTCAACGTCTCTGTCCATACCAGGCCAGTACACCGTTTGTCGGGCCCGTCGCTTGGTGCGCTCCATCCCCTGATGACTGTCATGGAGTCGCTCTAGTGTTTCTCGGCGGAGGCTGTGAGGAATAAGAAGCCTCGGCCCGTAAACCACCAGGTCGTCGTCTACGGCCAGCAGACTGCGCACCGGCCAGTACGTACGCAAGCGGTGATCGAGGTCGTGGCAATGATCAGGGAAGCCCTCGATGATGACGTTCTTGAGCAAGCAGTACTCCCCGTCTCTTGCTGCTGCGGCACGTACCATTTCCACAGTCTGATCCTGGAGTGGTGCTAAGCGGACGCCGTCCTCATTGGTGGCAGATAACGCTGAGATGACCGCTGAGTGGAGAGGGTCGAGGTCACCAGAAGTAGCAGCATCCTCTTCCTCCACTGGGTCCTGTACTGGAGCACGTGAGAGGGCGTCGGGCACACAGTGTGTCGATCCCTTTTGCCAGCTTGCTGTGAAAGAATACTGAGCAAGCTTCTCCCTCATGCGCTGCAGCCGCAGGTTCTCTATTTCTCCCAACAACTTGCTATTGAGGAGAGGTATCAGCGGGCGGTGGTCGAGCACTAGATCGAAGTGAGGGAGTCCTTTCAGGTAGGTGCCACATTTCCTGACTGCCCAGGCGATTGCAGCCATTTCCAACTCTATTACTGCATAGCGGCTCTCTGTGTCTGTAACAAATCTTGACCCGCATTGCACCATCTTCCACTGGTCACTGTGCTTCTGCAGGAGAACAGAATCCAAATCCGTGCATCCTTGAGGCGTCAGTCTGTAGCATCGTTGGTAATGATGGGTCGAAGTATGCCAAGACAGGTGGGCTGACGAGACACTGTTTCACCTTCTCAAACGCCTCTTCATGGTTAGGAGACCAGCACCAACTGTTCTTCGGGCGTAAGAGATCTCTGAGGGGTTGTGCAGCTGCAGCCACAGCAGGAGAGAAAAGCTTCCAAGCTGGTTTGTAAGACCCATGAATGATCGTAAGTCGGTGATGTGCTGTGGTCGTGGGAAGTCAGAGATTGCCTTAACTTTCTTTGAGTCTGTCGTGTAGCCTTGTCCAGAAACAGAGTAACCACAGTAATCTACCACTCTTTCCGCGAATGTAAACTTCTGTGGGTTGAGAGTGATGCCGTGCTGGTCACACCGCCGCACAATCTGAATGACATGGGCTAAGTGCGCACTGTAGGTGGAGTCATAGGCCAGGATGTCGTCCACGATCTTGATGGTGTTAGGTATGTCGCCGAGAGCTTGGTCTCCTCGACGGTTATACTCGTCTCCAGACGAGACGAGACCCATAACCGCTCGCCGAAACTTGTACCGACCCCAAGGTGTTATGAAGCAGGTTAAATCCTGGTCTTCTTCTCTAATGGGGACTTGAAAATACCCCATCTTGGCATCAAGAGTGGTGAACCAAACTGCTCCGGTCCCGATCGAGGCGATGGCGTCATGAGGTGAGCGCACTGGATACACGGGCCTCTTCACGTAACGGTTGAGTCGTGTCAGGTCAACACACAGCCTTACACCAGATGTCTTTTTTGGGACAGGCACGATGGGGTGGCACCATGCCGTAGGGTAGTCCACACTCTCGATGATTCCCTTGTTAAGCAGCTCTTCCAACTGGCTCTTAATTTCTTCACGCCAATTGTAAGGGATTGTACGAGATGCTGTTACGGCGAAGGGTCGAGCGTCGTCTGTCAACTCGATGGCCATGGATCCACCAGCCATTGCACGTAAACCTTCCTTTGCTTCGAAGACGCTGGGAAAGGCCTTGATCACAGCAGCAGCGTGCCCCGCACGCTGCTGTGGCGTTGGGTCGTAGGAATGAGGCCAGCTGATCACTTCTGTGGGCGTAGATAGAGGTGGCTGCGAGGCGGTCGGGTACTTGATGGAGCTGTTGCCGGTGCGCTGTTCTTCCCTGCGTAGCGGTCGGATTTGAGCCGGAAAATCTTCGGGGAGGATTCCGAGAGCGATGGAATCGTACCAGCTAAGCAGCGCCCCCTTCACCTCCTTCACCACGCTCACAACAGTCTCAGCTTCCCTGTCGCCCAGTTGCAAGTGCGACGAGAAAGTTCCTACACAGGTGAGGGGGTGATTACCGGCAGCATAAAGTCCATCACCATCAGCGGGCGCCAAGCTGGAGGGCGGGATTCCAAGGAGTGTTGCCGTGTCGAGGCCAATAACGGTCGTTTCGGCCCCAGAGTCAGGAGTCCACGTAATCTTGTCTCTTCCAGCGGGATGTGTGGCGGTAATGAGCACCTGGGGCGCAGGTCGTGCCGTCACCGTCTTTGTGTATACGCCTGATAAGAGCTGGTATACACTGGCACTGGCTCCCCGCCTCGGGCCTGCACCGCGATGAGGAGAGACAGTTGAGGAACTCCTCGAAGCTCCTCGTCGTTTCCTCACTGTCTGCTGACATACACTCGCAAAATGCCCTCTTTTCCCGCAGTTACGACACACTTTATCTATTGCCTGGCATCCCCTTTTGTCACTGCGACAATTTTTGCCACAACGATAACAGCCCGTGGGGCTTGAGCCCCGAAACTGCCCTTCCTGTAGTTCGAGACAGCGTTCACACCATGGCTCGAAGAGTGAGAGCCGCCCCTTAGTACTGCACTACACTGGTTAGCGCTCTCTGATGCTCTGCAAATATCTATGGCGTTTTCAAGGGTGAGTTTCTTGTTTTCCAGCATGCGTTTCAGAGCCACTTCGTCTCGTGTCCCAACGACAATTCTGTCACGCAGCTGATGGTTTATGCACTGGTCGCAAAAGTCACAGAAATTGGCGATTTCCTTAACAGCACATAAAAAGTCGTCAAAACCTTCTTGCGTTTCTTGCACGCGGGAGTAGAAGTCTCTTCTATCCATGATGATGTTGCGCTGGCTTCGCAGGTACTCACACATTGCATCGAGGATGGTTCTTAACTCCGCGTCTCTCGGTAAGCTTATCCCGTAGCGAAGTGTACGGGTCCACTCGTCGTCTAGGACAGCAGCGAGTGCCGCCCTCTGCTCAGCCAGGGAGAGACAGTCTATCCTGGCGAGGGTTACGTATCCTTCAAACTTATGGCGCCACGTGTCGAACTCACGTAAAGATGCTGACGCCGTTAAGTGAGGAATGATGGTGGCGGACGTCGGGAACCTCGCGCCCTGGGTAGACGTGCTGCGAGGCTGTGGTTTCGCCTTCATTGCTCGCCGTGGTGCGACTGGGAGCTTGTGTCCCCACTCTCTCCAGCAGCTGGGTTAAACGCTCCTCGCGAGCCTGACTCTGCTCCGACTGTCGCGCTAGCAGAGCCTGACTCTGCTCCGACTGTCGCGCTAGCAGGGCAGCCAGCGCCTCCAACTGCTTCTCCATTCTGCGCCGTACCCACTGCAGCCTTGTCCTGATCCTACTCACTGCGCCATGTTCGACTCTTGACCAGCAGGGGCACAGGAAACGCAGGTAACAGTGCAGGTGTTTATTCACAGAAGGTGTGAACAGAAGGCTGGAGGTAGGTGATCTTCCGGCGCCAGGCCGCGCACTTCAACTTAACACTTATGACTGAAGCCTAGCTCGTTCACTCATACACGTATTCAAGCCTCACACAAGTCTCGCTCATTCACTCGTTCGCACAACTAGCTAACAACCACACAGAGAGAGAGAGAGAGAGAGAGAGAGAGAGAGAGAGAGAGAGAGAGAGAGAGAGAGAGAGAGACTCAATTAGATGAACTTGCTGTAAAAGAGAAACCCACGCAATGTACCTTAACTCTCTCTCTCTCTCTCTCTCTCTCTCTCTCTCTCTCTCTCTCTCTCTCTCTCTCTCTCTCTCTCTCTCTCTCGTAAAAATGATGCGTAGTTATATCAATTTTGTCAGCATCACTTTCCCTCCTCCTTCTCCTCCTCCTCCTCCTCCTCCTCCTCCTCCTCCTCCTCCTCCTTGTGCCATTCTAACCTATCCATTCTCCTTTCCATCCACACTCCTTCCTTTTTTTCCCTCTTTCCCCTTCCTCTTCCTCTTCCTCTTCCTCTTCCTCTTTACCAATTTTCACCGCGGGTTCTCTTTATTTTCAGTCCATGTCGTAAAAAGGTTGAATGTTTCCTCTTCCTCTTTCCCCTTTTCCTCCCCTTCCCCATCTCCTCCTCCTCCTCCTCCTCCTCCTCCTCCTCCTCCTCCTCTTGTTATTGTTGTTGTTGTTGTTGTTGATGGTGGTGGTGGTGGTGGTGGTGATGGCGGTGGTGTTATTGTTGTTGTTCGTGTCTGTTGATGTAGGTAAAAGATACACACACACACACACACACACACACACACACACACACACACACACACACACACACACACATACGTTCAAATTTTTTCCCCATTTCTCTCTCTCTCTCTCTCTCTCTCTCTCTCTCTCTCTCTCTCTCTCTCTCTCTCTCTCTCTCTCTCTCTCTCTCTCTCTCTCTCTCTCATCCCCTCGTATGTATTATGTATTGTAAGCTCTGAGGCCTAGCAAGAGAGAGAGAGAGAGAGAGAGAGAGAGAGAGAGAGAGAGAGAGAGAGAGAGAGAGAGAGAGAGAGAGGTCCCTGAAGAGTGATGAAGAGTGAGAGGAGAAAGGAATTCCATCATTGTTAAAAAGTGAGAAAAGGAAGGAAATGGGAGAGGAGGAGGAGGAGGAGGAGGAGGAGGAGGAGGAGGAGGAGAAGGGAATAGGAGGAGAAAGGATAAAGAGAAGTGAGAGATTAGGAGAGAGAAAGAAAGAGATGAGATGAAAGAGAAGGTAAAGTGAGAGAGAGAGAGAGAGAGAGAGAGAGAGAGAGAGAGAGAGAGAGAGAGAGAGAGAGAGAGAGAGAGAGAGAATAACAAATGACTGGGTATTGGTTTTTTGGGGGGAAGAATAAAGGGGGGTGTAGTATATGGGTAGGGGGACTACAGGATGAAGAGGAGGAGGAGTAGGAGGAGGAGGAGGAGGAGGAATAGAGGAACGGTTAAAAGAGGAGGAGGAGGAGGAGGAGGAAAAATAGGGGAACGGTTAAAAGAGGAGGAGGAGGAAGAATAGAGGAACAGAGGTTGATTGAGAGGAACATGAGGAGGAGGAGGAGGAAGAAGAAGAATAGGAAGACCGTTTAAAAGGAAGGAGGAGGAAGAAAAACTGGAGAATAAACAGAAGGGGAATGAGAGAAATAGGAGCAGCAGCAACAGCAGGAGGAATACAAAGGAATATACAAAGAAAAGCCAAACAGCAACAGACCTTTTGGTCCTTGCAAGGCTGTTTGGTAGCTACTTCTAACTAGCTACAGGGAAGAGAGACAGGACAGCATAGCAGAAGGCTCCTCCCCACCCACCACTCCCTCCAGCTTGCGCTGGCATGGAAATAGTTGGGAAAAGTACCATGCAGTATGGAAAAACTGACATGGAAATTTTCATAGGAAAGGATGAAAGGAAGTTCTACTATTCATCCTACGGTGAACTCTATACGCCTATCTGAAACTTAATACAAGTTATATTAGAAGTTATAAGTTATATTATATTGAGGAGGAGGAGGAGGAGGAGGAGGAGGAAAATAGGAAGGGTAAAGAGGCGGAGGAGGAGGAAGAGGAGGAATACTCGTATGATGAAAGTGAGAAAGATAAAAAAGAAAGAAAAGGGAAGAATTGGAAGCGAAAGATAAAATAAAAAAAAAACAATAGGGAGAGAAAATATCAAACGAAAGTGAAAAGTATAATAGATAAAAAAAATAAAAGAAAAAGAAATATGCGGGAAAAAAGGAGGATTTTAAAGATCAAAGTGAAAAGAAAGAAGGAAAAAATATATGTGCTAGAGAAGAAGAAAAAATGAAATGGAAAAACAAAATAAAAAGCGACAGAAAGAAAGAAAGAAAAGAAAAAAAAATAAAAGGAAAAACACGAATGAAGATCAGAAAAATCAAAAAAATGAAAAAAAAACAAAGGAAAATAAAAACAACGGCAGTAAGTAAAACAAGAAAATAAGAGAAAATGAAGGAAAAAAACGAAAGAAAATAAAAACGAAGGAAAAGAAGAAAAGAAGAAAAATGAAAAAAAGAGAAAGAAAAATATGAAAGAATATAGAAAACGAAGAAAAAAAAAGAAAAAAGGAGAGGCTTAGTAATAAAACAGGGTGAAGAAAAAGTAATCAAACAACTATAATGAAGACTTTAAAATGAGTCTACAGGGTGGCGCAGAAGTGTGCAGGTGGCGTCTAACCTATACAGGGTGGCACAAAAGAGTTGAAATAGCGTCTGGAATTTACAGGGGAAGTACAGAAGTGTGTAAGTGGTGTTGGGGTCTACAGGGTGGCGCAGAAGTGTGTAGATGGTGTTGGGGTCTACAGGGTGGCGCAGAAATGTGGAGGTGGCGTCTGGTCTTTACAGGGTAACGCAGAAGTGTGATGGTGGAGTCTGGGCTGTACAGGGTGGCGCAGAAGTGGCATCGTGGTGTGTGATGAGAGAGAGAGAGAGAGAGAGAGAGAGAGAGAGAGAGAGAGAGAGAGAGAGAGAGAGAGAGAGAGAGAGAGAGAGAGAGAGAGAGAGAGAGCCAATTACATTTGCAAGGCTCATGAATAATAACAAAAATAATAATAATAATAATAATAACAATAATAATAACGTCAGTAAATTAAAACCCAAGCAGTGAAATTAAATGAGAAAATGATGATAATGATAAAAACACCATTAATGAGATGAAGAACAATGAGACTGTATCATTACATTATATTAAACCCATTACCATCACCACCACCACCACCACCACTATTCAACAACAACAACAACAACAACAACAACAACAACAACAACAACTACAACAACATGAACAACAACAATAAAAACATCAACACTAAATACATAAAGCCAGGAACGGCATCTTATTATAAATTAATCTCTCTCTCTCTCTCTCTCTCTCTCTCTCTCTCTCTCTCTCTCTCTCTCTCTCTCTCTCTCTCTCTCTCTCTCTCTCTCTCTCTCTCTCTCTCTCTCTCTCTCTCTTTTTTTTTTTTTTTTTTTTTATTTATACCAAATACATCATAATTTACAGAGGGTGTCACCACTACATTATATAGAATATCGTGACAACTTAGAGACTAAAGGTTACATAGTTAATGTTGCCTATCTAAAAGCCTCACTCTGTTTTTAATCACTGCTGTCTGTATTGTATCAGCCACTCGTTCACTTTACATTTAAAATTTTGCATTGTCAAGTTCGCAATATTTTCAATGTTTTGCTCACTGGCTATGAATTTATTCCACCAGCTCACATAAGTGTAAATAAACTGTCTTTGGTGGTGCCATGTCCTGCACCGGGTTTGCAGCAGTTCCTCCGGGGCTGAGGTGACGGCTCTGGTAGCGACCTGGGCCAGTCGGGGAGGCTGCCGGAGTGACTGTAGGTGCGGCACACACTGTAGCTGCACCTTGAACATTACAGTGAGTCCCGCCACGTCACGCCGATGTTGGAGACTCTGTAGTGCTGGTTGGTGTCCTGCCTCTCTGATGAGCCTTGCCGCCCTCTCCTGTACCTTGTCCAGTAGAGACAGGTGCTTGTTGGCCGCACCTCCCCATGCCAGGCACGCGTATTCCAGGGACGAGCGAACCTGGGCTTTGTAGAGGACTTCCATTCCCCTACTGTCCAGGAGAGGTGACATTCTCCTCAGGGATGCCAGCTTCCCTGAGGCCTCCCTGGCGAGCCGCTCTATGTGGGATCTGAAGGACAGCTTTCTATCATATGTGACCCCCAGCACCTCCACCTCGTCCTGTGGGGTCAGCGTGTCGCCTTGGAAGACAAGGCGTGGGGCCGTCCCGAGTCTGGAGATGGTGAGCAGCTGCGTTTTGTGTGCCGCAAATTTTACTTGCCACTTTTCGCCCCACGCTGCTATGCGGCTTAGAGTGGCGTTCAGCGTGCTGACAGTGGCGTCTTCCTCCTCAGGACCGTAGCAGAGAGACAGGGTGAGGTCATCCGCGTATGCTCTCGTGCTCGGGATAAGGTGCAGCAGGTCATTTATATAAACATTCCAGAGCAGAGGGCCGAGGCAGCTACCCTGTGGGACCCCCGCTCTGATGGGATGAAGCCTGGAATCACGCCCATTGACGGTCACTTTGAAGTGTCTGTCCCTCAAGTAACTCTCGAGGAGTTTGAGGAGCGGCCCGTCCACGCCGGCAGCGTAGAGCTTGGTGACGAGCGCCGGATGCCAAACTTTGTCAAAAGCTCCCTCTATATCGAGAGCGACGACAAGGGCGGCCTTGCCCCTGTCCAGGGCAGCGCTCCACTCACTCGTGAGTTGCAGGTGCAGGTCTCCCGCCGACCTCCCCTTCCTGAAGCCGTATTGTCTGTTGCTCAGCAGGTGGTGCCTATCAAGGTGCTGCGTGAGTCTCGAGGCCACTATCGTTTCCAACACTTTACTGAGCACCGGCAACAACGACACAGGACGGTAATTTTTTGCTTCGGTTTTTGAGCTTTTCTTGTGAATTGGCACCACACCGCTCACTTTCCACAAGTTGGGCCAGGTGCTGCTCCTCAAGCTATTATTGAAGATGGCGGCGAGAGGGCGCGCCAACTCCTCAGCACACTGTCGAAGCAGGCGGGGGCTGATGCTGTCAGGCCCCACCGCTTTCTTGTCGTCCAGGTCTCGGAGCAGCACTTTCACTTCTTTTTCACTGGTTTCTATGCTCATTATTTTTTCACTCACTATCTGTGGCAGTATTTGTGGCGTTTTTTCTGGTTCGGGAATGCACATTTTTGCGGCGAAGTGGGCGGCCAGGAGATTCGCCTTGTCTGTGGCGGTTTGAACAACACTACCGTCTGGCCGGATGAGAGCAGGCACCGAACATCCCCGCGTGTCACCCTGTTGTTCCTTAATGAGATTCCACCAACGTTTGCTGCCGACCTGACCACCCCTCAGTTTGCTCCTGAGGTTCGCCTTCCACTCATCCATGGCCCACTCCTGGGTGGCTGTCATGCGCGCTGTAGCCGCTCTGTGCCTTTGCCTGGTTCTGACACTGGGGTGCCTCTTCAAAGCACGCCAGGCACGATACCCTTGGCATCAGCGGCAGCGCGGCACTCTGGGCCAAACCAGGGCTGGTCCGATGCCTTGGTGGTGTGGTTGGAGTGAGGCACCCATCTGAGCTGGAGGGCGTGGAGCAGCTCGCTGGGAGTCGCTGGACTTGCTGGTCAACCTCACCACTCAGCACTTCCTCCCAGTCTGTGTTCCTCAGAGCAGCCCGGAGAGCGTCCCAGTTGGCCGCCTCCCACCGCCAGAGATTGCGAGCTGTTGTCTCCTCACTTGGTCTTCTGAACTGGATCTTGGTGAAGACTGCTATGTGGTCCGAGGTGCCAACAAAGTCTAGGGGAAAGCACTGTATGGAGTGGTGAGGGAGGTCCGTTACAACGGGGTCCAGGGATGAGCCGGAGCGGTGTGTGGGGAATGGTGACATGGTTGTGTAGATTGTACACGACCAGCAGCGTGTTGAATGCTTGCTGAACCATGTGCTGGTTAAGATCGCCCAACACCACCACGCTGTCACACTGACTGGCTGTCATCATGGTGTCAAGGTTCTCAGTGAGGTAGTTTAATATCTCTGGTCCCTGACATGGAGGCCGGTAACAGCCCACACACAATATGCCTTTCCCGTTACAGTCTATTACTTTCCAGAGCGATGAGTTCAAGTTCTCTGGGCACTGGTATAGGAGGCTCCACCACTTGGACGTTGAGAGTCTCTTTATGACAGAATGCTACACCGCCACCTTGTGTACTTCTGTCTTTTCTAATCCAGGTGGAGTAGCCTCTGACACGGGCATAGGTACTGGGCACTTTATCATCGAGGAATGTCTCACACACAAACACTAAGTCTACATTATTCTTATTGATAACACTGCGAGTGAGTTCCCCCACATTTGTGTGGAAGCCTCTTAGGTTTGCGGACACCACTCTGAGTTCACTATTGGTAGGAGTGTAGCCTCGCCGGGGAGTGCTGCGGTGCTGCTCCATACTGGAAGACAGGCGCTGTGTGCTGGGTGAAGGGCCACGCGGGGCGGGAAACTGGCGGTCCTGGGGGGGCTACCAGTGTGGGCCCCACCCTCTGTTGAGTCGTAGGCTGCTGCAGCTGCCAGACTACTCCCCTCAGTGCTAGTAGCGTATCCTGGCTACTCTGCCGGACTGCTTGCACCAGCTCTTTCTGCCTCTCGTCCGCTATTTTCACTCGGCAATGGAGGGAGGAGTGTGAGCGGCCTTGGCAGTATTCACACGCCTTCCTCGGGCACTGCTCCTGAGTGTGACCGTGACGCCTGCAGTGAGGACACCTGGCCTGCTGCAGCCTTGGACCCGACTGCTTCTTGTCGTGGCTGCTGCCCTGACTGGGGCGTATTTCCTCTTGTAGCTGGTCCCTTTTTTTTCCTGGGATGTCGGCGTTTCCCGCTTGCTCCCTGGCTGCTTTGCTGTGAGCTGTGCTGCCTCTCAGCCCCACTCTCGTCGTTGGCGACACTGCTGGGTTGTGACCTCACGTGGTGGTGAAGAGTCCGTCTCCCTCAGGCAAGGTGTGCTGGGTGAGAGTGAGAGTGGGGGCGGGAGGGGAAGGGGAAGGGAAGGATGAGCGAGTGGGGGAGGGAGAGCGACTAGGCTGAGGAGTACTGTCCCCGCTGGGCGCGGGAGTCGCTGCCTCACACTCTGCTATAATGTTGTGAGGTCGGGCGGAACACGCGACTGACCTCTGCTGCTTTTCTTCAAATGTGAGAGTGGCAAGGAGAGTGTCTACAGTATTCAGTTCTTCCACCAGCGTTCTTCGTCTGACGATTAAGTAGTCCTGAATACACCTGTAGTTGTTCAGCTGCTGTTTTGTTGAGGTTAGGTCCTGACGAAGATTTCTTACAAGCGTTTTGAGTTCTTCCCTTCGTAATTCGTCTATGTCGTCTGATTCCTCTTCTGTGAAGTCCGTGGGGGAGGGGTTAGGATGGGCCGGCAGTGTGACACAGGGCGACACAGGGTCATTAATTCCAGCGTTGACGCGCAGCTGCCCTGTGTTGCCACATCTATACTCTGTCTCCCCACCCAGGCAGACAACGTGGCTCAGGTTAGGGCAGCCCTGAGTGTTGCACCTCTTGACTGTCTGTGATGACACCGTTCGGCCACAGACAGCACACCAGGACGCAGGACGGTAACCACTGATACCACTGGGCCTTTCGATTAAGCTCTCAAAGCACTCAGATACCATTTCTGCTAGTGAGAGAGGTATGTGTATGCAGTAGCGTAAAGAGAGAGAGATGTGGGAGGGTAGGTGGGAGCTGGGAGTGAGGCGGCGTGGTCCTGATCCCTTTTCAAGGTCACGCGGCGGAGTCAGGTCACACAGTAGTGCAGTGGAGTACAACACCTTCAGTACAGTATTTTCGTGTTTTTAAGTCACTGCGTGTGTATCACTGTGTTTCACTGTGGTTCACTGCACTGCACTTACGTTCCTGGGGCACTGATGTATCCTGGTACCAAGGAGAAGACGAATAGCGCGCAGAAAAACACAAACACACGGAGCTCCCAGGCCTACGTCCTACCTCTCCTGCTCTCTCTCTCTCTCTCTCTCTCTCTCTCTCTCTCTCTCTCTCTCTCTCTCTCTCTCTTCCAGGTAACATACTCCCAGGTATTTGTAATGAGACGAGACGATCTTATCTTATTCTACTTATCCATCCCACGTGTTACTCCTGCCACCTCCCCCCCCCAAGCTCCTTACCTGCCCTCCTTCTCCTTACTTGTGCTCCTCAAAGGTGTGCTGTGGCGGTTTTCTTTTTTTTTTTTTTTTTTTTTTGAAGGAGGGTGTCTTTTATTGTGGTGGTGGTGGTGGTGGTGGTAGTGTTGTTAATGTTGTTGTTGTTGTGGTTGTTGTTGTCGTTGTTGTTGTTGTTGTTGTTGTTGTTGTTGTTGTTGTTGTTGTTGTTGTTCTTGGTAAAGTGTTAAATGCAAATTCTAGAGAAAATACAGAAAAAAAACATTTCAGTATTTATCTAGATTACATTTGTGTTTGAGAGAGAGAGAGAGAGAGAGAGAGAGAGAGAGAGAGAGAGAGAGGAGAGAGAGAGAGAGAGAGAGAGAATCAGACAGACGAGACAACTGAAGCACAAATTTAAAACATAAATCCTGAGTAAACACACACACACACACACACACACACACACACACACACACACACACACACACACACACACACACACACACACACACACACACACACACACACACACAGCACCCATCCCCATTCTCCTTCCCCCTACCACCACCACCACCACCCACCACCACCACCACCACCACCAGCCCAGTTTGGAGTGAGGCTGTTCCAATAGTGAAACACGAATAAAGTGACGCTGTTTATCATGTCCATTGTAAATAAATAGCGCCAGTAATTATAAATGCAATTTCCTGTTGTACAAATGTGAAACTCGCGTGTGATACTGTGTTTTCCCCCCTCCTTTTTTTTTTGTTTTGTTTTGTTTGTGTTTGTTGTGTTTTATTTTTCCGTAGTTGTTTGTATTGTATAGCATGTGTACGTGTGTGTATACGTGTGTGTGTGTGTGTGTGTGTGTGTGTGAGTGTGTGTGTGTGTGTGTGTGCAGAGAGAGAGAGAGAGAGAGAGAGGAGAGAGAGAGAGAGAGAGAGAGAGAGAGAGAGAGAGAGAGAGAGAGAGAGAGAGAGAGAGAGAGCAAACAGACAGACAGACTGACAGACAGAAAGAGAGAAAGACAAAGATAAACAAAGACAGAAAAACCAACCAACCAACCAACAAACAAACCAACTAACAAACAAACAAACAAACAAACAAACAAACAAACAAAAACAAACAAACAAACAAACAAACAAACAAACAAACAAACATACAGCAGAAACAAAAAAACAGAGACAAATAAAAAAAAAATCACACACACACACACACACACACACACACACACACACACACACACACACACACACACACTAGGCCTCAGAGGAAGGAAGGAGGCCAGGCGAAGTGGTAGTGGCAAGACTCACAACACAAACAGCACTCGAGGGAAGGTTTGCAAGTGACGTGCCGCCCCTCCAGCGATGCTTAACCTTGGTGCAGACTGAAGGAGACGCTGCCGGGGAGAACTTGAGACGAGGGGTGAGATGGGGGTAGGAGGCCTGGGGTGTGAAAAAAAAAAAGCTGTCTGGAACCTTGGAATGTACTAACGGGAGATGGGTAGTAAATAGGGTAGTAGTAGTAGTAGTAGTAGTAGTAGTAGTAGTAGTAGTAGTAAGAACATACGAAAATAAGGGAAACTGCAAGAAGCCATCAGGTCGACACGTGGCTAAAACATGGCTGACAATTTCCACCCATCACCTCCATTCTGGAAAAGACTAATGATAGGTCATTGTGGTTTGACCTTTCCAGGATGCAAGAACGTAAGGGAAGACGCAAAAATAGCATCAGAAAATCAGGGAAACTACAACAAATCATCAGGTCAACACGTATAAAACATGCCTGTCTGTTTCCACCTATCACCCACATCGCTAAGTTTATCTGATCCTTCAAAGTTTCCTAATGACTCGTCACTAACCTTTTGAAATACCTGGAATTCTGGAACGTACTGACAGATGGGGACGCTGTGTTGGTTTTCCAGGAGGCAGGATGAAAGAAACTCACTTTAAGAGCATAAGATAGTAAGAGGATTTGCAATAAGTCAGGAGGTCTACACGTGGCAGTCTCTGTATCAAACATCTTCCTGTATCCATCTATATTTTTTTTTTCCCCTCCTGTTTTCCCTCTTGTTTTTTTTTGTTTTTTTGTTTGTTTGTTTCGTCACCAGCAGCTTGGTTTCTGAGTCTGTTCCTGATGACTGAAGCGTTTTTGTCTTTCCTCGTCTCTCCTTTTGTTCTTATCTTTTGTCTTCTTTTTTTTTTTCATCCACTTCTTCTCTAATCATCCCCCCCTCTTGTCATCTTGTTTATTTCGTCTCCTTCCTTTTTGTATTTCCTCCTCTGTGACCTCTCTTTCTTCCTGTCTTCTTATTTATTTCTTTATTTCCTTTCATTTACCACTTTTTTTTTTATCTCATGTTTCTCTCACATTATGGTCTGCTCGATTTTCTTTTTCTTTTTCATTTGACCTCTTATTTTCTTTCTCCTCCTTCCCTTTGACCTGTCTTTCTTCTCATCTCCGTGTTGTTTATTTCTCCTTCTCTTATTTGTCTCTTGTTATTCACTTATCTTTCTTTTCTATTATAGTCTGCAAGGTTTCTGTTTTTTTTTTTTTTTTATCCTCCTTTTCTATTCTGATTTCACCTCTTCCTTCTTTCTTCTCCTCTTTCCTTTTGTCTTCACCTGTGTGTGTGTGTGTGTGTGTGTGTGTGTGTGTGTGTGTGTGTGTGTGTGTGTGCGTGCTCATGACACCTCTATTACCCTCACCTGCCTTACCTGTTCTCACCATCCTTGCCTTCCCCCTCACTCCTCCCCCCTCCCCTCCCCTCTTACCCTCCTCCCTCACTCAACCTTTACTCTCCTCTTCCTCTTTTTTCACTCCCCTCACCACTTCCCCTCAAATGTTTCTCTTTTGTTCTCATCTTTATTTTTTTTACGTTCCTTCTTCCTTTTTCTTCTTTCTGTTTAGTGTTTATCTCATCTTTCTTGCCTTCTTCTTTTGTTTTCTGTTTTCTCTTATTTTTCTATTCGTATTCTTTCTTTAAATGTCTCAACTAGTTCTCAGTTTTAGTTTATTTTTTTCTTTTTTTTTCTTTCCATCTCTTTATCTTCACCTGCTCATTTTCCCTTTGTTCTCAATCGTTTTCTCTCCATTCTCCTTTTCCTTCAGTTTTAGTCTCATATCCCCTCTTCCCCCTTTTCTCCCCATTTCCTTTATTTCTTTTCCCCTTCCCTTCATTCTTATTCTCATACCCCTTCTCTTTTTTTTTCTCTCCCCCCTTTTCCTTTCTCTTTCCTTCTTCCTTTCAGTCTATTTCGCGTATTTTTTGCCTCCTTTCCCTTTTTTCCCCTCTCTTTTCCCTTTACCTTTATTCTCATATCCCTCTTCCCTTTTCTCTCTCCTCACCTTTTTCCTCCGCCTTTTCTTTCCTTTCCCTTCAGCCTATTTCTCACACTGTTTTTTTTTCCCTTTTCTCTCTCCTTTCCTTTTTTTTATTTTATCTCTCCTTTTTTTTTTCCTTCATTCATATTTTCATGCTTCTTCCCTTTTTTTCTCTCCTTTTCATTTTCTTTTCCCTTTCCTTTTCCTTAACCCTTACTAATAAACTGCCTTACAGTCTCTCTCTCTCTCTCTCTCTCTCTCTCTCTCTCTCTCTCTCTCTCTCTCTCTCTCTCTCTCTCTCTCTCTCTCTCTCTCTCTCTCTCTCTCTCTCTCTCTCTCTCTCTCTCTCCCTTCCCTCCCACGCAATTCCTTCACCTTCCTTCCCTTCCTCCCTTCTCTCACCCACGCATCCTTCCTTCCCTCTCCCTCCGTTCTCTCACCCACGCATCCTTCCTTCCCTCTCCCTCTCCCTCTCTTCCTCCCACGCAGGTCGTTTATCTTACCTACCTGTCACTCACCTTGAAAACACACCTGCCTAACATTCACTCACTATCAGTTGTCCTCGGTGTTTTAAAAGTGACTTGTATGTTCTTTTTCTCTGTAGGAGGGGCACCGGCCAAGAGCAACAAAAATTAGAAGAAAAAAATGCCCACTGAGGTGCCAGTCTCCAGAATCAGAAACAATCGTCAAAATTTGGAGGATTAGTGTCTTGAAACCTCTCTCTTCAAAGGGTTCAAGTCATAGGAAGAAGGGAATACAGAAACAGGCAGGGAGTTCCAGAGTTTACCAGAGAAAGGGATGAATGATTGGGAATATTGGTTAACTCTTGCATTAGAGAGGTGGACAGAACAGTGGTGTGAGAAAGTATAAAAGTCTTGTGCAGCGAGGTCGCGGGAGGAGGGAGGGCATGCAGTTAGCAAGATGAGAAGAGCAGTTAGCGTGAAAATATCGGTGGAAGATAGTAAAAAATGCGACATTGTGGCGATGAGAAAGAGGTTGAAGACGGTCAGTTAGAGGAGAAGAGTTAATAAGACGAAAACATTTTGATTCTACTCTGTCTAAAAGAGCGGTATGAGTGGAACCACCCCCATACATGTGAAGCATACTCCATACGTGGACGGATAAGGCTCCTGTACAGAGTTAGCAGCTTGGAGGGGGGAGGAAAAAACTGACTCAGAACACCTAACTTCATAGAAGCTGTTTTAGCTAGGGATGAGATGTGAAGTTTCCAGTTTAGATTATAAGTAAAGAACAGACCGAGGATGTTCAGTGTAGAAGAGGACAGGTGAGTGTCGTTGAAGAAGAGGCGATAGTTGTCTGGAAGGTCGTGTCAAGTTGATAGATGGAGGAATTGAGTTTTTGAGGCATTGAACAATACTAAGTTTGCTCTGCCCCAATCAGAAATTTTAGAAAGATTAGGAGTCAGGCGTTCTTTGGCTTCCTTGCATGACCTATTTAATTTCTGAAGGGTTGCACGTCTACGAAAAGACGAGTAAAAGTGCAGGGTAGTATCATCAGCGTAGGAGTGGATAGGACAAGAAATTTGGTTTAGAAGATCAATGATGAATAATAGGATGAGAGTGGGCGACAGGATAGAACCCTGAGAAAAAAACTGTTAATAGATTCAGGAGAACAGTGACCGTCTACCACAGCAGCAGTAGAACGGTCAGAAAGGAAACAAAATATAGTTACAGAGAGAAGGATAAAAACCGTAGGAGGGCAGTTTGGAAGAGTTGTCTTTAGAGGAGAGACTAAGACTGGCCCCTTCTGTTGTGAGACACAAAGGGAAACATTCAGTGACGTCACAGCTGAGTTATTGATAGGTTCACAACACCACCTGATCCAGTACGAACCGGCCCAATGCTTCAGGCCTCTCTGGGAGTAATTATCGTTTCGGCAGGTGTCTACAGCCTCCTGCCGCCTCCTCCTGGGTTTATTTGGTGTGTTTTGCTTCCGTGACGGCTTCCTTTTAATGTTCGTTAGGGTCATCAATAGTGCTTATTTGAGATATTGGTGTGTGTGTGTGTGTGTGTGTGTGTGTGTGTGTGTGTGTGTGTGTGTGTCTGTTTCTGTGTGTGTGTGTGTGTGTATGTGTGTGTGTGTGTGTCTGTTTCTGTGTGTGTGTGTGTGTGTGTGTGTGTGTGTGTGTGTGTGTGTGTGTGTGTGTGTGCACGGATGGGAATTAAAAAAGTTACATCAAAGGCTAAAAAAATTAATAACTGCTGGAAACTACAAAAAAAAAAAGGAAGGGTAAAAAGAATACGTAAAAAAA
>NC_087159.1:27220000-27230000 GCF_035594125.1 Scylla paramamosain | reverse complement strand
CTCCCATCCTCACCCAGGAGAGAGAGAGAGAGAGAGAGAGAGAGAGAGAGAGAGAGAGAGAGAGAGAGAGAGAGAGAGAGAGAGAGAGAGAGAGAGTGGGGGAGGGGGGAAGAAGGTCAGTGCTACCCAAACTTCCTACCTCATTTCCACCTTCACCTTTTTTTGTTTTTTTTTTTCCTTTTCTCATTTGTGTTTTCATATTCTTTCCCTCTTTTCCTCACTTTTTTTCTTTCTTTTTTTCCTTTATCTGTATATTTTCTACTTTTCCGGTGGTTTTATTGTTCCTCTTCTTTTCCTCCCTTTTTCATCTTTTCTCTTTCTTTCTCCTCTTTTTTTCTTTTTACTTCTTTTTTTGTATTTTCTTCCTTTTTTTCCTTCGTTTTTATGTCTTCCTCTTCTTTTTCCCATGTTTTTTTTCCTTCTTTTCCTTCCTTTTCGTCTTTTTTCTTCTTTTTCCTCTTTTTTTATCTGTTTCCGTCTTTTCCCGTTTCTTCTTCCTTCCTTTGTGTCTTTTGTCCTTTTTTTTCCTCCTTATTTTATTTTTTCCCCTTATTATCATCCGTTTTTTTCCTTTTTTCCTTCTTTTTACATTTCTTTCATTTTTTTGTATTTCTCCTGTCGTCTGGCTTTTCCTTCTTCCTTTTCCTCGCCCTTTTCTTTTTCCATGATGTTCTTTCCTCTTTCATTCCCTTTCTTTTTTTCCTTCCTTCCACTTCCTCTTTCAATATCCGTTTTCCCTTTTTTTTCTCTCTATCTCCTCTTTTCACCTTTTTTTCTCCCTCTTCTTCCTTTTATTCTCTATTTTCTCTTTTTCCCTTCTGTGCTTCTTTTCTATCCTTCCTTTCTCTTCATTCTCAAATTCCTTCCTTTCTTATCTATCCTTTTCCTCTTTTTTTCCCCTTTTCTCTTCTTCTCTCCTCTGTTTATATATATTTTTCCCTTTTGTTTTAATTTCTATTTCCCCTTTTCAGTTTCTCTCTCTCTCTCTCTCTCTCTCTCTCTCTCTCTCTCTCTCTCTCTCTCTCTCTCTCTCTCTCTCTCTCTCTCTCTCTCTCTCTCTCTCTCTCTCTCTCTCTCTCTCTCTCTCTCCGCTCCACCTATTAACAATATTCTTTCATTCTCCACCTTCCTCCTCCTCCTCCTCCTCCTCCTCCTCCTCCTCCTCCTCCTCCTCCTCCTCCTCCTCTTCCTCTTGACAGCCATCCCCCTCCCTTTGTTTCCTCCATTCTCACAGCCCCTCTCCCTCTCCACTCTCCACTGATCCCCCTCCATCCTCCACTTTTCCTCCCTCTCCCTTCCTCTCCACCTCACTTCATCTCCTCCACCAAACACTCTAACCTAATCCTCCTCCACTCCTCCACTCCTCCCCCACTTTTTTCCTCCTCTTAAAGCCAAGTACTCCTCTTTTCTCCTCCACTTTCCTCCTCTCTTTCCCTCTCCTCCTCCTCCTCTTTCCACTTTGTTCCTACCACCTCTCCACCTCTCCACCTGTTTGTTGTTTCCTTTCCTCCACTTTCCTCTTTTCCACTTTCCCTTCCACTATCTTTTTTTCCTGTTTTCCTACACTTTTTCCTTCTTTTCCTCCTTTATTCCTTCTGTTTCTTCCTCGTTTCCTTCCTTTCCCCCATCCAGTGACGAGTCTCTCTCTCTCTCTCTCTCTCTCTCTCTCTCTCTCTCTCTCTCTCTCTCTCTCTCTCTCTCTCTCTCTCTCTCTCTCTCTGAACAACATCATCAACAAAAATAAAAATAATAATGATGATAATGATAATAATAATGATAATAATAATAATAATAATAATAATAATAATAATAATAATAATAATAATAATAATAATGATAATAATAACACCACTCTTTCCTTCACTCCACATTCCACTCCATCATATTCTTCCACGGGCAATACTCTCATCCATCTCCTCCTCCTCCTCCTCCTCCTCCTCCTCCTCCTCCTCCTCCTCCTCCTCCTCCTCCTCCTCCTCCACGTATAAAAATCTTCCTTCCCACTATTTCATTTGGCAGTCTCAGATGATCCTCTTGAGAAGCAGATAAAGAGAGCAGGGTTGACAGAGAGAGAGAGAGAGAGAGAGAGAGAGAGAGAGAGAGAGAGAGAGAGAGAGAGAGAGAGAGAGAGAGATGGGGGTAGCGTGTGTTTCCTCTCTGCCACTTTCCCTCACTTAACTCATCAAGCCTCCTCCTCCTCCTCCTCCTCCTCCTCCTCCTCCTCCTCCTCCTCCTCCTCCTCCTCCTCCTCCTCTTCCTCCTCTTCCTCCTCCTCCTCATCCTCATCCTCATCCTCATTTACTCTGTCTTCCTTAATGAAATACACTTGAGGCGAAATAAATCAGGAGGAGGAGGAAGAAGAAGAGGAAAAGAAAAGGAAGAAAAGAAGAGGAGGACAAGGAGGAAGAAAAAGATTATTACATAACTAATCTACTTTCACTCATTGTTTTCTCTCTCTCTCTCTCTCTCTCTCTCTCTCTCTCTCTCTCTCTCTCTCTCTCTCTCTCTCTCTCTCTCTCTCTCTCTCTCTCTCTCTCTCTCTCTCTCTAAAGAAGAGGACGAAAAAGGAGAAAAATAGAAAATTAGTACATTATAAATCTACTTTAACTCTTTCCTTTTCCCTTTTTCCACTCTTTTTTTCTCTTTTTCCTTTTTTCCTTTCCATTTCTCTCTTTTTTTGTACCACCCACTTACTCCAACTCCTTCAGCAGCTCCTTTCGTATCTCCTTCTGCGCCTCCTCCCGGTGTCCCGCTACTTCCAGGGCCCCCTCGTACTCGTGATGTCCTCCTTCCTGCTCATGAGTGGAGCGGAGGGTCCAAATATACTGAGTTTGTAGACGAAAGTTTCAAAGTTTCATCTCAGTTTTGTAGTTTCGCTTCCTTGTACCGATTGGGCAAGAAAAATAAGTGTCTTGGATTGGATACGTAGTGTGTGGATGTGTCTGTCTCTCTATCTGTCTCTCTGTCTGTCTCTCTGTCTTTTTCTGTGTCTGTCTCTCTCTCTCTCCGTGAGTCTGTCTGTCTCTCCCTCTTTGGTCTCTTAACAACGATTATTTTCAAAGGCCACAGAGATTAGTAGCCGGGTTCTCAAGAGTGTTTCTCCTGTTAATAATGCAGAAATCATGTCAATCCGTCACTAGAACAATAAAAACATCTTTAAAAACCTGCGCCACTTCAACTAGAGTCTTTTCAATGTAGTAAAAGTGCGGCGCAGAGGTGTTTCAGAATCTCTCTCTCTCTCTCTCTCTCTCTCTCTCTCTCTCTCTCTCTCTCTCTCTCTCTCTCTCTCTCTCTCTCTCTCTCTCTCTCTCTCGCTCTCGCTATCGTATGTGTGTGTGGGTGCTTGATAGAGATTGGAGGAAGAACGGGTGATATCCTGTAAGCGAAGGAATGATATAGAAAGGGCGTCTGAAGTTTGGATGTGGGAAGCAAGGAGACAGATGTGAGTAGGAAGGAAAATTGAAGAGAGAAGTAAAGAATGAAGGAAGGAAAGATCGAAGTAGCAATGTGTATTCAGATGAAGAAAGATACGTGAGGAGAGAAGGAAGGAGAGGAGAGTTGATTTTAGAAGAGAAGGGAAGGGGGATAGGAAGGAATTTTGAGAAAGAAAGGGAGGAGTAAAAGAATGAAGGACAAGTATATAGTTAAAAATGTAAGAATGAATGAAATAGTAAAGGAAATAAATATTATATAGATAAAAAAGTTAAAAAAAAAAAGAGTGGAAGAAGGAAGAGAAAAAGGAAGTGATAACTGGGAAAAGAAAGAGAGGGAATTAGAGAAAAGGATTTGGATTACTGAAGGGAGAAGGGAGATGGAAGAGAAGTGAATGAGATAGGAAGGGAATCCTCTCACTCACTCACTCACTCACTCACTCACTCACTCACTCTTTATCGCTCCCTATTTGTGTACAGTCAGCAAGCCCTCCCTTTCATTACCAGCCCCCTGAGACACTGACAAATTTCATGACCTTTGAGTTTTCTACCCCATGATCACCCCTGACCTTTTTTTTTTTTTTTATACCGCCCACTTTCTCCCTCTTTTTTTTTTAAGGGGGGCTGTGGTGAGGGGTGGAGGGCGTTAGCGGCTTATCGGCAGGTTCTCTGGTATCGTTTTTCTATTTTTCGCAATGGGCGGAGATGGATAAGGGTGAGTATTGAGTGTTTAACGTGTTTAGTTTGTTGTGGTGGTGTTTGGATGTGCTGGGTTGGCTTGGCTTGGTTTTATACGTGATTTGTGTTTGGTTTTGAGTTCGTTTTTCGTTTTTTTTGGGGGGTGTTTTTTTTTTTTTTTTTGTTTAGTCTCCCCTTTAGTCTCTGTTTTGGTTTCTTTTGTTTGCTTCCTTTTCTGTTTGTTTTTGTTTGTCTTGTTTTTGTTTTTTTCGGTCTCTCTCTCTCTCTCTCTCTCTCTCTCTCTCTCTCTCTCTCTCTCTCTCTCTCTCTCTCTCTCTCTCTCTCTCTCTCTCTCTCTCTCTCTCTCTCTTCCCACGCTAATGTTGTGAGCCTGGGTACGAAAAGTGTGTGTGTGTGTGTATGTGTGTGTGTGTGTGTGTGTGTGTGTGTGTGTGTGTGTGTGTGTGTGTGTGTGTGTGTGTGTGTGTGTATTTCCAAGGTAGATTGACTAACTTTACTCATTTTTTACTCACTCACTCATTCACTCACTCACTTTCTCATCTATTTTTTCTTATTCTCTTTTTTTTTCATTTTCTCTCTCTCTGCAGGTTTAATTTTACATTTCTCTGTTTACTTACCCATTGCCTTTCATTCATTTATTAATTTCTTTTTCATTCATATTCATTTACTCACTTTGTCTCATTAGCTTACTGATTCATTCCCTCTGCAGAGTTGACTTTTTACATGCATTTATCCCATCATTCACTTTTTTCATTCATTCATTTATTCATTCATTTTACTCATTTTCTCACTCAGCCACTCCTCGGGTATGACTCCTGCGCGTCTTCATCTCTTCATTCACTTTTCATTTACTCACTGACTCATTAATTAACTCACTCACTCACTCACTCGCTCATTCATTTACTTCCCAGATATGATTTTACTTACCTAGCGCAAAAAAATATCCACTCTTTCGTTCACTTATTCACCTACCAAAAATATCCCCTCGAGGACTCACTGACTCATTCACCTTTCCTCATTAATTCACTCACTCACTGGTTTACTCATATACTCACACTCCTGGTAGGATTTTTACACGTTCTCTCAGCAAACAACACATTATTCACCCACTCATTCACCTATTTACTCATTCACTGACTAGGCACTGTAATATTTCATCCATTAAACAAATTATTCGCTCACTCGTTCAGTCATTCATTCTCTAAACACTGGAATATTTCACCCGCCAAAACAATATTAACTCTTTCATTCACTTATTCAACCACCAAAAAATATTCACTCACTCACTCACGCACTGACTCACTAAGCACCGCAATATTTCACACCTACCTCTTCAACCACCACTTCTGCAAGCTTCCCTCACCTCAACGCCTCACGTCTTCCTCTCTCTCTCTCTCTCTCTCTCTCTCTCTCCCTCGACCAGTTATTTAGTTACATTATTGAATTACCTTATCACATATCAAGCAGGAGTACCAACAACCCTTCTCTTCCCTTCCCTTCCCTTCCCTTCCCTTCCCTTCCCTTCCCTTCATGTTCTTTCTTGTTACTTCTCCTTCAGGCATTTGCTCCATACAAACTCCTTTACAGTTAGTCTTTCCCTCTCTCTTTCTCTCTCTCTCTTCTTACTTCATCTTATACTGGCAACACAAGACGCTTACTGGATACCCCAAAGGAGAGAGAGAGAGAGAGAGAGAGAGAGAGAGAGAGAGAGAGAGAGAGAGTGTGTGTGTGTGTGTGTGTGTGTGTGTGTGTGTGTGTGTGTGTGTGTGTGTGTGTGGTTGTGTATGTTGTACAAGTGTTTATTTGGTTTTCGTTTAGTATTTTCAGGCTTTCCTTCTTCCCTTCTTTCTCTCTGTGTCTGTTTTTATCTTTCTCTTTCGTAATCTCGTAATCAAATTTTTTAGTGTTACCTTTTTTTTAAGTTTCTGTGTTTCTTTCTATTTCTGGTTCTCTCTCTCTCTCTCTCTCTCTCTCTCTCTCTCTCTCTCTCTCTCTCTCTCTCTCTCTCTCTCTCTCTCTCTCTCTCTCTCTCTCTCTCTCTCTCTCTCTCTCTCTCTCTCTCTCTCTCTCTCTCTCTCTCTGTCCCCACGTGACAAAAAAAAGTCGTACAGCATTTTCTACTTCTTCATTTCTCTCCATTAGTTACTGATTAGAAACTTACCCAAAAAACCCGCTAACTCCCTCTCTCTCTCTCTCTCTCTCTCTCTCTCTCTCTCTCTCTCTCTCTCTCTCTCTCTCTCTCTCTCTCTCTCTCTCTCTCTCTCTCTCTCTCTCTCTCTCTCTCTCTCTCTCTCTCTCTCTCTCTCTCTCTCTCTCTCTCTCTCTCTCTCTCTCTCTCACCAACAAGCGCAACCTCCCAGTGAAACAAAGCTCCACAACACTCACAAACAATCACAAACACTCACAAACACTCACAAACACACGCGCCACGCTCCAGCCAGGCACATGTACTGGCTAAGTTGAGAGTTGAGGCACTAGGTGGGTCCACGCTCTTGGGAACTTATGGGTTAAAAGACTGGAGGGAGACGTAAAGACAGCTGGCAGGTGGAGGCGGGGGGAGAGAAGGCCAGGTGTGGTGTAAGTATGTGTTTGTGTTGTGAGGCTGTCAGAGGTGAGGTGAAGGGCGAGAGAAGGCAAAGCGAAGTGTGATTGTGTTGTGTTGTGTTGTGTTGTGTTGTGTTGTGTTGTGTTGTGAAGTTGGCAGAGGTGAGGTGAGGCGAGAGAAGGCGAGGCGAGGTATATATGTGTGTGTGATGTGCTGTTTCCTTTTAAGTATTTCACTTTCTCAGCCACCAACCGCTCAGAAATAGATACATAGAGAGAGACTGGGCACTTGAAAGGGACTGCAAAAAGAATAAAAGAAAATAAATAAAAAAAAGAAGAAGAAAGAAGGGACAAGGCCGGTAAAGAGATAGGACAGGACTGGAAACAAACTAAAAAAAAAAGGAAAAAGGGAGAAGACTCGAGAAAGGATAGAGTGAGACTGAAAACAAATGAGAAAAATACAGATGGGATTCTTTCATTGTCCAACTCTTTTTTCTTAGTCACAAATCACTCAGATATTTTTTTCTTTACCTTAATTCCATTCCACAATCATCTGTCAACACTACATAAGCTAGGAACTAAAAAAAAATACTCTTAACCCTTTTCTTTCCCATTGGTGCTTTTAACCCTTTCAGTGCCATATGCAACAATTCACACCATTAAAAGTACCACACAAACCTTTACAAACACCTACAAGAAAAGGAAATGCATTAAAAGATTAGATATTCCAATATATAGCCGGTAGAATCTTTAGTAGCTACTGTAGAAGAAATTAAATATCCCGGGGTGGTTTGGCATTTAGGAATTATGAATGAAACAGCAGCGAAAGAGTTAAAGAATCTGTACATTCCTTCTTGTGCTGAAAATTGTTATATATTACGGTCTCTCTCTCTCTCTCTCTCTCTCTCTCTCTCTCTCTCTCTCTCTCTCTCTCTCTCTCTCTCTCTCTCTCTCTCTCTCTCTCTCTCTCTCTCTCTCTCTCTCTCTCTCTCTATCTATCTATCTATCTATCTTTCTTTCTCTCTCTCTCTCTTTCTCTCTCCCTGCAGCAAGACAAGGCTCAGAAGACGTAAGTTCAGAAGGAGGCAATTGGATTAAGTGAACTCGAGGCGTCGGAAGGTTGACTTGACTTGAAAGTGAATAGATGACAAATCCTAAAGGAAGGAAAAAGAGGAAGGCGACATGTGAATCAATTGACGAGAACAGACAGACAGACGGACAGGTGGTGATGGTGGTAGTGGTGGTGGTGGTGGTAAATTATTCCAGTGTGGGGAGGAGTGGAAGAGTGGATGGATGACAGTGGAGTTGGAAAGCTATGCAGAAAGGTATTGAAGTAGGTAACTAGGTAGGGAGGGAGGGAGAGAGGGGTGGAAGTAAGGAAGGAAGGATGGGAGGGAGGAGAGAGATAAATTAGGTAGGGAGGAAGAACGGAAGGAGGGAAGAAAAAAGTAGCTAAGAAGGGGAGGAAGGAAGGAAGAAGGAAGAAAAGGAAGAAGGAAGTGGTTAGCTAGGAAGGGGGGATGGAAGGAAGGTAGGCGGAAGATAAATTAGGGAGGAAGGAGGAAAGGAGGGAAGAAATAAGATCGGTAAGAAGGGGAGAAAGGAAGGAAGAAAGAAATAAGGAAGGAAAGGAAGGAGGAAGATAAAGTAGTGAGGGATGAAGGAAAGAAGAAAGGAAGGAAGCAAGGAAGGAAAGATAGCTGGTGTGAAGAAGAGGCAAAAAAAAAAGGAAAAAAGAAAGAGAAAAAAAAGAATTAGAAAGAATAAACAAACCAGATAGGTACAGAAGCAATGGAAGAAGGAAGGAAAGGAGGAAACTAAATAAACATGGTATAAAAAAGAAAAAAATGAATCAGATGCAGCAAAAAAAAATGAAAAGATCAATATCTAAATTCTAAGAAAACTACGGTACACACACACACACACACACACACACACACACACACACACACACACACACACACACACACACACACACACACACACACACACACACACACACACACACACACACACAGGCCATCTAATCAAAGCAGCGACACAAGACAAACTGATTAATCTTACACAGAAATACAATTAAAACCAAATTGATTAAGAGCACGAGTCAGGCAGGCAGGGAGGTGAGCAGGTAAGCGGGGAGGGGAAGGAGGTGGGTGGGTGATCTGTATCAGTTAAAGTAATGAGGGCAGCAGGTGAACTAAAAGGTAGGAAGTCAGGTTAAAGATGGCGAGGTACTGGGCAGGCTGGTTGGGTTAAAGACGAGATGTTGCGGGTTCCTCTTGGCAGGTTAAAGGTTGAGCACGTAGCGGGACAGGTGAGGCAGGTGAAGCAAGCACGAACCACCTGGAGACGTGTGGCCAGGTGGGGACGTGTGACAGGGTGGAGGGGAGTAGAGGAGAGGTTAAGGGTTGGAAGTGTCTAGGGAGAAAGGAGAGGGCATGAAGGCTTATGGGATCTGGAAAGGAAAGATAGAAGGGCTGAGGTGCTAGAAGAGACGTAGAGGAGGGTCACAAAGGCTAGAGGACTGGATGAGATGAAGGAAAGAGGCTATTTACTGGTGTGGGGCTAAAGATTTCGAAGAGACATAGAGAGGCGCTAAGAAACAGATGAGACAGTTGAAGAGGGGTTGGAAGAAAAAGGAATGGGACAGAAGTTGAAGAAAGGTATGAAATAGGACTGAACAAGCACTAGAAAAAAATAAATAAATAAAGAGACGGAGCAAAATGAAGAAAGGACCGGAAATAGAACTGGAAGAGAACTTGAAAAAAAAAAGAACAGTACAAAGCTAAGAAAAAAAGCACCAGAAAAAAAAAAGAATGAGACAGAACTGGGAAAAATAAGAGACCGGGAAATGACATCGTTAAAAAGGAAACAAAATTTAAAAAAAGAGTTGCCGGGAAAAAAAAAATGGAAAAAGGATGAAACAAAAGGTGCGGAAAAAAAAACACAAGGAACACAAATTAAAGCCAGAAAAAAAGATAGAACACCACTGAAAAAAAATAGACCTGGAAACAATAAACAAAATAAAAAGAAAAAAAAACAAGAAACAAGACAACAAGAGAAGAAATTCAGAAAAAAAAACGGAACAACAGCAACAAAAAAAAAAATAAATAAAATAAAAGATACCTAGACACGAGAAAGCAAGACACAAGAAAACAAGACTAACAAGACAACACAACTCAGAAAGGAGAGAAATGGAACAATACTGAAAAAAAAAGATACCTAGAAACAAAAAACAAAAAAAAAAAACAGAACCAAGAATAAACTCAGAAAAAAAAAATTAAACAACTTAAAAAAAAGACACCTAAACACAAGATACAAAACAA